>NC_073272.2:134845666-135148833 GCF_029289425.2 Pan paniscus | reverse complement strand
GCATTAAAAAAAATCCCACCACAGCAGTACTCATATGAGTATTTGATTGAATAACCATGAGACTGGAATCTTGTTGGGGCTTAATTAGAATCCTGCCTACCACACAAGCCACAAGTGGACAGCTGCACACGACAGTCCTGACTGGGACAGCCCTGAAGGACAGTGATGAAGGGAAATCCTCCCAGAGGGAAGAACTTTGAGCAGTGCACCTTCTTGGAGGAGGCATATCCAGACGTGTAAGTATGTATCATGCATAGGCTGTGTCCCACTCATTTGCTGAATTGTCAGGGACATTGAGGACACATGATTAAAAATTTCTGTCAAGGACGTCTGAGAAAAAAAACAAATATGTGGACAGACCTTTCCAAGTGGACATACAATGTGAAGATATTGGGGTCTCATGAGAGTTCTCAGCAAAGGGTATCCTCAGCAGAGCAGAATTTACTAATCAGATGGATAAGGTGCTTATTATCTACATATTAATTAGCCTCTTTCCCCAACACTTGTGTCACAATCTTATGGGCTCAACAAAGTGGTCAAACTGTCAAGGATGGAGATTATGTGCAGTAGCATGGACTTCCACTCACCATGGCAAACCTGGCTACAGTCATTGCTGAGTGAAAAATCTTCCAGGAATGGAGACCAACACTAAGCCCCCAATTTAGCACCAGACTCCAAAATGATCTGCCAGCCACTAGTTGGTATGTGGATTACAATAGATCACTTCTATTGTAAAAAGAGAAGTGCTTTCTTCTTACCTGAACAGACGTTTAGTCTAGATATGGATTTTCCTTCCCACTTGCATTGCTTTTGAGAAAACCAATATTTGTATCTTGGCTTCCAAAATTGTGGAAAGCGCTAGTTCCTCAAGTTCCTAGGGTTATTCATTCTGGAGACTCTAGTATACTCTGCAAGAAAACCTGTAGGCCATCCACCAAAATGCCCAAATGGAGTCACTCTTAAATAACAAGCCCTGCATGTTTCCAGAAACTCTATTTATCAGTGACAAGTTTACTATGGCAGCCATTTCGCCACTCAGGACAGTTGGAGAATGGCAGATATTAGGGACCATTAACTCTGTAAAATCTATAGAAGACTGCAGTGAAGAATCACAGTTACAGAACGAAAAGTGACAGTCTTGTATTTTGGATGTTTGTTCAAAGAGGATATACAATTAATAAAGTGGTCAAGGAACAGGTTTCTGCTTTAATACTAAAAACTAACATAGAAACCTGTAAAGGTGTCCAAGTGTAGTAATCCTTTTCATGTATATCTGGTTAAGATTTAAAACTGAAGCTTTCTTTTTTAACCTTTTTAAAATTATAAATACCAGAAGGGTACACTTACAGGTTTCTCACTTGGGTATAATTTCATAATGCTGGGGTTTGGGCTTCTAGTGAACCCATCACCCAAATAGTGAAGAGAGTATCCAATAGGTAGTTTTTCAACCCTCCAACCCGCTCCCTCCCTCCCCTCCACTTCCCTTTTGGAGTCCTCAGAGTCAATGGTTTCTACCTTTATGTTCATGTGTACCCATTGTTTAGCTCCCACATATGAATGAGAACATGCAGTATCTCATTTTCTGATTATCTGATTTTGTTTCTGTGTTTCACTTAAAAGTGAAGTTTTCGCCAGACACAGTGGCTCACGCCTGTAATCCCAGGATTTGGGAGGCAGAAGTGGGTGGATCGCTTGAGGTCAGGAGTTCCAGACAAGGCTGGCCAACATGGCAAAACCACATCTCTACCAAAAATACAAAAAATAGCCGGGGCCCGGCGAGGTGGCTGGCGCTTGTAATCCCAGCACTTTGGGAGTCTGAGGTGGGCAGATCACTCGAGGTCAGGAGTTTGAGGCTAGCCTGGCCAACATGGTGAAACCCTGTCTCTGCTAAGAAATGCAAACTATTAGCCAGGTGTAACAGTGCATGCCTATAGTCCCAGCTACACAGGAGGCTGAGGCAAGAGAACTGCTTGAACCCGGGAGGTGGAGGTTGCAGTGAGCCGAGATTGCATCATAAACTTAATCAAATTGTTGTTCCAACTGCAGCTGCTGTACTGCAGGTGGTTTTGTTGCATCGGCAACTGTGACATCCCTGGCAACCTGATATATAATATTAATTAGGTGAATGTTTTGTTTTCTTTCAGAAATTGTCATAAACAAGAGTTTCGGTTCAGTTAGAAAGGAGAGCAATGTACTATCATCTCCTCTTTCAACCTTATATCAACTCTCTAGGTTTTATATCCTAAACGAGTCCTTAGGGACCATGACCACCTTTCTCTTAAACCAGATGTGACACCATTCTTTGCACTGATGACATTATGTTGACTGAGCAGGAGGTAGCAACTAATCCAGACACATTAGCAACACACTTACAAGACATTCTGTGAGAAATAATTCCCACACAAAATCAGGGACCTTCTAACTGAGTGAAACGTTTAACAATCTAGTAGTCTGGCATGTCAAGATGGTGCTCATAAGGTGAACAGGGAGTTCCTACATCTTGCCTTTCTTACCACTAAATAAGGAACACGAAACGAGTTGCATAATAGATGCTTGTTTTATCAATGTTGTGCAGTACCGTGACACATTGACAAGTTAGTGAAACCCTGCTAGAGAAGACAAGGTGCCCAAGGAAAACGGTCTCCGACGGCTGACACAGGCACCCACGGTGGTGTCTCCAGAGCGGAACCACATCACCCAGGGAGCCGTACCACACACCCAACGCAGAGCACCCCAGAAAGACACTTTCTGGGGCGATATTAAAGCATCCAGAGAAAAACTGCCCCACTCACAGTCCTGAAGTCCTAACCTTTCCAGAGGAGCGGCTGTGGCACCTCACAAAATGGCAGCGAAAATTCCACCACTGGCTGTACTTTCTGGAAACTTGCCCTCTGGGAGTTGTGGGATATGTGCCCTCTAGGGTACCTGTGAATGATGTGCATGGGACGCATCTCACCAGAAGCACTGATCCCGTACAGCCCAAGGGGGATGGAAGGGAAGCTGCTGGCCACCACTTGTCCTGCCCCAGCTGAACACTGGGAACCTGTTGGGGGCGCCAGAGTCCCGAGGTGAAGGCTTGTACTCTGCAAGACCATGGGCTCCAGCCAGGGGAACCAGGAAGCACAGCCCTCCCATTCGCTGACTCTGGCGCCCTCTACAGTCGGCCTTCAGTAACAACTGCACAGCTACGTAGGGAGAGGAACGCAGAACTTTCTCACACAGCGGGATGAAATCGCCTGGGTAACATAGCCAGACCCTGGCTGTACAAAACAGCCAACCAACCAAAAAGAAAAACACAAAAATTGGCTGGGCGTGGTGGCGCGCACCTGTGGACCCAACTACTAGGAAAGTTGACATGGGAGGATCACTTGAACCTGGGATGCCAAGGTTGCCTTGAGCCGAGATCGTGCCACTGCACTCCACCTTGGGCGACAGAGCCAAACCCTGTCTCAAAAAGAATGGGGTGAATTTGTACCTGACCGCCAGTAAGTTCATGGCTGGCACACTATATTAACAAAAAGAAATCTATGTTATCATCACACTTAAAGCATAAACCGTGTTAAAATGCAACAACCTATTCATGAGAAAAAATGTAAACGCATTTAAGAAAGGTCTCTATCATTCAGTATGATACTAGCTGTGGGTCTATCAGAAATCCACTGCACACGTTATTCGCAGGGGAGAAATCTTAGATGCATTCCTTGTAAAATCAAAACAGGACAGCATTGCCCACTGCCATCACTTCTGTGCAACACAGCCCTACAGGAATTCCTAGCTTACACCTGAAGATAGTGGATGGGGTATTCACACAAAGCCAGCTATCAGACCGTTTAATTAAACACAAGCTCTGAGAATGCTGCTTCTCAGGGAGTTCTGGTGGCATGCTAAATAGTGATGATTAGGCTGGCCGTGGTGGCTCATGCCTGTAGTTCCAGCTACTCCAGAGGCTGAGGCAGGAGGATCTCTTGAACCCAGGAGGTCGAGGCTGCAGTGAGCCATAATTGTGCCACTGCCATCGAGTCTGGGAGACAGAGAGAGACCCTGTCTCAAACATAATAATATTAATATTCAAAGTAGTGATTGTCTGGAAATAGAGATTTTAGGGGAGCTCCAACCAGTAGCTC
The DNA here is from genome assembly GCF_029289425.2 of Pan paniscus. Classification (NCBI taxonomy): domain Eukaryota; kingdom Metazoa; phylum Chordata; class Mammalia; order Primates; family Hominidae; genus Pan; species Pan paniscus. The sequence goes on along the minus strand of NC_073272.2, from coordinate 135,144,709 downwards.
CCTGCAAGTGGCTGATAATTTGATGGTATTCAGAGCTACCAGAGTTGTGAGGGTGTAAGTTTAAAGGCTAACATTGGAGCAGAGCAGGGTGTGGGGGAATGGAACAAGTTAAAACATCACAAAGCTTATGGTTGGTAGTGTGATTTAGCCATTTTTCTTGAATAAATATTCTTCGGACTGTTGAATTCCTGGAATTTCAAGAATCTTTATGTTGACAATATTTGCCACTTTGAAAAAATAAAAGCGTGGATTTTCACTGGTCTTTCCTCCGTGATTCCAGTAGTCTTCTATATGTTACATTTTAACCTAAATATAAATCCAACAAATGAGATTGTAATTAATTTATATTCTCTCTCTTTTTTCCTGTATGAAAACTAATATAAGTGGTGCCTGCATGTCATTCACCTCTATTGGTAAACTAACCCTGAGGTACTGCTTCTTCATTCAACTGGTTGTAGTGTACTCCCCTTAGGGATATAGGTACAGATTGAGAGAATGTATTAGTTTTATTGCCCTGTAACAAACTACTCCAAATTAAATGGCTAAAAGCAACACTGAATTATTATTTATTATCTCACAGTTCTGCAGTTCAGAAATCTGGGAGGTCTTGACTTGGTTCCCTACTTGGAGTCTCAAAAGGCCAAAATCAAAATTGTATGCAAGCAGTGTTCTCATCTAAAACGTTTGGGGTGGAATGCAATTCCAAATTCATTCGGATATTTGGCAGAATCCAATTCCTTGCCATGCAGAACTGAAATCCTTGATTCTGGCTGGCTGTGAACTGGGACTCACTCTCAACTCATAAAGGGGCTACCAGATCTTTTCACGAGGTCCCTTCCCTATCTTCAAGCCAGCATCAGCATGTCAAATTCTTCTCATTCTTCATAACTGTCTCATCCTCTTGTGGTACCAGCTGGAGAAAAGACTGCTTTTAAAGGCTCATGTGTGTGGGTTAGGCCCACCTGAGGAATTCCTCTATATTTAGGTTAACAGATTAGTAACCTTAATTACATCTGCAAAATCGCTTTTGTCATGCTAGGTAACATAATCAGGGGGTGAAATTCATGGGGACCATTTTAGTATCCTGCCAATCGTAGATGGAGAAAGTTGTGTAGCAGGAATAGGATCCATGTGTATTTTGGCCACTTCATCATGGAACTTACTTTCGCCTTCAGGACATGCTTGATCTTGTACATACCACTTCCATTTAATAATGGGGTGCTTCTATGCATACCCATTGCTGTAACTTGGTGGGTCAGAAAGCACCTAGGATAAGACAGGCATGTCTAAGTAGCATTATAATTTGGCATCCATGGTCAAGCATTGAATGTCACCCAAGGCTCAGTAATAAATCACATATTTTTCGAAAGAATCAGCATGATGTTTGTGTCTTCAAGAAATTTGTGTCAATTCAGAACTGGTGTCCTGTAGTCATTGAGAAATCTAATAATTTCTCTTCCACATGTACTTTCACCTTAGTGAAGGGCTACAGGCCTTCTTTGAGTAAGAATGGGAGAAAGTGATGGTATAAGCTGTTTCATTCTAGAAAGGCCCCTCCTCAAGAAGCCTTTTCTTTATTTTATTTTATTTTATTTTATTATTATTATACTTTAAGTTTTATGGTACATGTGCCTGATTCATGAGGTTTTAGGTCTATAAACTAGTCAAGTCTGCAAGTTGATTGAGGCACAACCTTTCAGTCATCATGGGGTTAAGGAGGGATATGTCTGAAATTCAGGAGATCCTATAGAGCACCTCTTAGTACTCCTGTGTCCAGTGATGAAAGTCAATGAAAACTGCAACAGCCTAATTCAATCAGGACTGCTTATGGCCATGAACCTCAAGATTGGAGGTTTGAGTCACCCCACTAGGAAAAGGTCTGTCACCAGAGAAGGGGCTAGCTGAAAACAAAGGGAGTATGAAATGGGTAGTGGGAGAAGTGACTACAAGACCATAGGCAGTTACAAAGACTAACCTTGTTTCTGTTTTTGTTTCAGAATAAAGAGTATCACTTCTTTATTTTGAAATGAATTCATTTGCATATATTAATATTATGTCATATATGTTTATATATATATATATAGTAAATATTTTTCATTTTGACCTCCTGACATCCCCTGATCTCCTAGCATGTGTTATTAAGTTAACTTTATTTTTCAACATTTAAGATACAGGATATTAAACGCACAGTATGAATTAGGTAGCAGCAGACTGAACAAGATTTAAGAAAAATGTGAGGCTTTTAGTGCCCTCTTTTGGAGAAGAGTTCGTGTTTTCTTGGTTGCAGGTGGGAGAGTTGGACCACATTAGGGAGAATTGTGATTTGTTATTGTCTCTACGTAGAGATTAAGAACGGCGTAAGGAGATGTGCATGGATATCAAAGTGACAAGGGCATCACTTGCAATTTGTCGACTTGGCTAGGCCAAATTATATTAGCCATGGTTCTCTTTCTGGGAAGTATCTGGTGTTCCCCGTGGAGGTTCTTTGAAAATTGTGCAGGGCAGTGGATAGGAGGCAGCAGCCATTTCTAGCTCACACACATTGTTGCTGCTCTCTGGATTCACCTTATTGGTACGAAGCTACAGCCAGACCTGCAATTTCTCTTCCTTCCCCTGGGATGCTCTTTTACCTTCTCTATCTTCTGGGCCAGGTGTATGTGTTTAGCTCTGTTACAAAGAGCCTTCTTGGCTTTTCGTCTCCAAGATCAGAGGCAACAAAAATGAACATGTACCTCCATCTGCCCTCATAATGTTCCAGATCATGTTCGCGGGTTTCAGCCTGTTTGTTACGCCACCATCCTCAGTAGAGATGACAAAAGCCTTATAAAGACTGTGTTACCACCTTTCACAATTGTGTAAAACCAATCCTTTTTAAGAAATCAATCATTCAATCTGTGTATTTATCCACTGCCTTTATTAAGCCTCATTGTATCACCTGCTTATACAGTTGCATAGTTTTGCTCTATGCTGATAACTAGTACACACGGCCTGTCTTGAAATCCATTTTTAAAAATATCCTTGCTGTTAAGGTCAATATTTCTTAATTAAGCATGACCAAATACCACTGTTGACAGTGAGTGCAGTTTTGAAGTCTAAATTCTTATGTTCTTAATATTCTTAAAGAAAATAGTACAATTTACTTTTCTATGAAGGAATAACAAAGCACAAGAAAGGCAACTAAGCTGGGCGTGGTGGCTCATGCCTGTAATCCCAGCCCTTTGGGAGGCTGAGGCAGGAGGATTGGTTGAGCCCAGGAGTTAGAGACCATACTGGGCAACATGGCGAGACCCCAGCTCTACAAAAAAATAATAATAATAATAATAATACAAAAATTAGCCAGACACGGTGGTGTGCACCAGTAGTCCCAGCTACTCAGGAGGCTGAGGTGGGAGGATCACCTGAGCCTGGGAGGCCAAGGCAGCAGTGAGCCAAGATCCTGACAGTGCACTCCAGCATAGGCAACAGGGCAAAACTCTGTCAGAAAGAAAGAAAAGAAAGAAAAGAAAGAAGGAAAGAGAAAGAAAGAAAGAGAGAAAGAAAAGAAAGAGAGAAAGAGAAAAGAAAGACAACTAGACATTTCTCCAGCATTAATGGACTTGTGAAAATTAAAATGTTTTATTTGTATTTATGAAAAGTTGAAATCTTTTTTATACAAAATGTTTGCAAATTAATAAAAAAAAATTACTTATCAATGTAAACATTTGTAAAATATTAAAGGAAAAACCACACAATATTTTGCTCTTTTTGCGCTTTAAAAGCATAGAATGGACCGGGTGTGGTGGCTCACGCCTGTAATCCCAGCAATTTGGGAGGATGAGATGGGCGGATCACTTGAGGCCAGGTTTCGAGACCAGCCTGGCCAACATGGCAAAACCCCATCTCTACTAAAAATACAAAAATTAGCAGCGTGATGGCACCTGTAATGGCACCTATGATGCACTTGTAATCCCAGCTACTTGGGAGGCTAAGGCCTCCACGCCTGGCTCATTTTGTATTTTGGGGGTTTCTCCATGTTGCTCAGGCTGGTCCGGAACTACTGACCTCAAGTGATCCTCCCACCTCGGTCTCCCAAATTGATGAGAGTACAGCCTGGCCCCTGGCTTAGATTTTGAACCTATTGTATAGTAGACTGGGTTTTGGGTTTGATAAACAGTTCTAAGGTAAGGAAGGGTCTCCCAGAAGTCATCTCAAACGGACTAAGTTTTGTCTTTTCTTTGGGTGCCACTCGTATTCTCATGAGGGCTATAGGCAACAGAGTGTTCCAAGACTCAGAAGTTTCCTGGCACAGTTTCACCAGGGTCTACCTTAAAGTTTGATTAGTCCTATTAACCTTGCGGGAGGATTGTGGCCTCCATAAGGAGTGGAGATGAAATTTAATTTTCAAAGGTTGGGCTATCTATTGGGTTACAGTTGCAGGAAAACAGGGGCCTTTGTCGCTCTGCAAGGAGCATGGGAAGCCAAATCCTGGTATGATCTCTTTTGGCAGTGCCTTGGCCACTTCTGTAACTTTCTCTGTTCTGGCGGGGAACGCTTCTACCTATTCGAGAATGGTGTCTACAAAAACTAAAAGGTATTTAAAAACCCGAAAGGAGGGCCTTTGGGTGCAGTCAATTTGCCAGTCCTCACCACGATAGTTCTTTGCCACTGGACTGAGGTTAATAAAGGAGGAGACCCTTGTTTTGTTTGCCTCGTGGTAATTTTGAGACCAAAGTTCACAGGCCTGAGTGACCTTTTTATTGTGGTTGCCAGGCCTTTACCTGTAAACACATGGTCCATGCACGTGGTCATAGCATCCTGCCCCATATGGAGGGAATTGTGCAAATTTTTATCAATTTTTCATGGGTGGGACTAGTAAGAGTTTAAACCTATGAGCCTCCAACCCTCAGGATTTAGGGTCTTCTGATTTTCTTTAGCCTATTCTTGTTTTCTATACTATAGGATAGATTTATAAGAAAAGAATGGGGCCGTGCACGGTCGCTCACATCCGTATGAAATTCACCACTTTGGGAGGCTGAGGTTGGTGGATCACTTGAGGTCAGAGGTTCAAGACCAGCCTGACCAACATGGTGAAACCCCGTCTTTACTGAAAATACAAAAATTAGACAGGTGTGGTAGCATGTGCCTGTAATCCCAGATACTTGGGAGTCTGAGGCAGGAGAACTGCTTGAGCGAGAGAGGTGCAGATTGCAGTGAGCTGAGATCGCACCACTGCACTCCATCCTAAGCAACAGAGCAAAACTCCATCTCAAAAAAAATAAAAAATAAGAAATAAAGAGAATGAGCTGAGAAGAATAGGGTCCTAGCTTCCCTGCTAGCCCTTGCATTGCCCAGTGCAACTGAGGAGTTTCCTTTTTGATGTTCTTGACAGTGAATGACTGCCATTTGATTAGGATCATGCACAGCCCCGTAAATCTGCAGTGTTTCCTTTGCATGTTTAATGGGGGAATTCCGTGCATTTAGAAGACCCCGCTTTTTTCAGATACCTGAATGTGGTTGAAGCACAAAGAAGGCGTTCTTGGAGTCAGCATATATGTTAAGTGCCTTTCCCTGACCTAGATCCAGGGCCTTAGGGAGAGGAACCAGGATTCAGGGTGAGGGCGATTAGCCCTGCTTTTTGTGCTGAGGTATTAGGTGGCAGTGTTTGGGTGTCTATTGTTTGGTATAGACTTACCACAGTACATCCTACCCTTATTTTTCCATTTTTTAGAAAACTACTTCCATCAGAATGTAGAAAACTATATTCATCATCAGGATTCTTGAGAGATGTATCTCTTAGATCTCTTCTACCTAAGTAGATCTGCTCTATGGTTTTAATACAGGAATGAGTTAGGTTCTCCGAGGAATTGACTGGCATGAGCAGAGCTGGATTAAGGGTGTCACAAGTTTTTATAGTAACCTTGGGGCAGTCCAAGAGGAGAGCCTGATGTTTGGTGAGTCTTCCTCTCGAGAGAGATCTAGGAATCAGGGTTCTACAGAACCCATACATTCAAAAAAAGTTCTGTGTTGTCTCTTGGTTTGGGAACTAGGCAATCCAGTATGGCTTGTTTTCTTTTTCCTGATAGCTGCCTTATTCCAGCGGTTATAATGTACCCTAAGTAAGTAAGTTACTCCCTGTTTGCTTAATTGTGCCCTTTTATTTGAAAACTTATATCTACTTGCTCCAAGGGAATTTAAGACTGTGATAGTATTCTTGTCAGATGTTTCCTTGGTAGGGCTACATATCAAGATGTTATCTACATAGTGTAGGACACCGCATTCCCTAAGTGGTAACTCTCAGAGATCTTTGTCTAGGGCTAGTGAAAACAGGTGAGGGCTATCTTGAAAGCCCAGGCGCTATAACACCCAGGTGTACTGGTGGGTGTTCCCTGTATTTGGATCTGTCTTTTCAAAGGCAAATAGAAACTGAAAGGACAGGTGCACTGGGATTAAAAACATGACATCTTTAAGGCCTAGTACACTAAACCATTGGCAATGTCCCAGAATTTGGGTTAACAAGATATAACGGTTCTCTACCAAGTGAGGAAGAGAGTTCCTGCCTCGTTTATGATTCTCAAGTGTTGTGCCAGTTGATATTCCCCATTTGGTTTTATGACTGCTCAGCGTAGGAGTATTAAGGACACTAGTAAACCATGCTGTAAGAATCTAGAAATTAAGGGCTTCAATACTTTTTTTGCTTCTAATATTAGGGGATATTGCTTTTATTTGGGGTACTTATTGGGGTCCTGTAGTTTAATGACCACAGGTTGAGCCCAAAGGGCTCTTCTGAGCACCCTGTTGTTCCAGATGCTGGATTTACATGTTCTAAGATTGTCAGACATAGGGAGGTGATCTGCTGGCCCTTCAACGAGGACCATTTGGGAGGGGCTGGTGCCTTTGAGTGGTATGATGGCACCCATGTTAGTTAATAAATCTCTGCCTAAGAGCAGGGTAGGACACTCAGAAATTAGCAAGAAAGAGTGTGGCATAAACTGATGTGTATACTGACATATGAGTAAGGAAATAAAATAGTAAGAATGGGGTTGATTATTGACCCCAGTTATGGTACAACTTTTGGAAGTAAGTGGCCCAACATGAGAAGTTAATACACAGTAGGAGACCCCTTTATCCATTAAAAAATCAATATTCTTATCTGCCATATCAAGGGTCAGCTAGAATTCCAGACTGGTGACTGGAATGTTCTTTTCAGTGGGGGCCGTCTGGAACCCTGGGCCTCCTTAGTCTTGAGTTAGTGCCATCTCAAGGGAGGATGGCCACTTTCCCCTTCAGGACTGAGGAAAATCCATTCCCCAGTGGCTATCTTGTTTACAGACTGGGCATGGCCCAGGGGCAGCTGTGTGCACTTTCTGGCCTGATGCTCCGATTGCTTGCATTGAAAGCAGGCTCCTTGATAGCTGTTACCCTGTTGGCGACCAGTTTCCAAGCTTCAAGTTTCCTGGGGGTGATTTCGAGGTGGCAGGACACTACTAACAGAAAGAGCTATCATTTTAGCCTGAGCCTTATCTCACCTGTTCTTGCACTGGACTCTGCCTTCCTCCTCATTCAGATTCCTATTATGAAATACTCCAAAATTCATTTCTGTTAGTTGAGACATAGGTGTTTCTGGCCATAATTGTAATTTCTGTGGTTTTCTCCTGATATCTGGGGTAGACTGGCTAATAAAGTTTTGTCCTGGTGACACTTGGCCTTCAGCAGACATAGTCTATATTGTTGTACTTTCGGAAGCTGCCCTTTAAGCACCCCTGAAAGAGGGCAGGGTTTTCACCTTTTCCCTGTGTGGCTACTTTGACTTTCTCATAGTTAACAGGTTTTTTTTTTTTAATACATAGTCTGATCCCTGCCAGGAGGCATTGGACCATGTAGGTCATCCCTATTCTTTATTCTTCCAGACCTGTTGTAATTCCAACCTGGGTCATAGGAGAGATCTGCAATAGCTGCCACTTCATGGGTGGCAGGCCAGTCAGCTGCCCTGCTATTTATGTATCCCTGACTGGCTAATCAGATTCTCTGTTGTTCCTGTGGAGTACAGCAAGGGAAAGGACAACTTGTATACCTTTCCAAGTTAAGTCAAAGGCCAAAGTTAGAGCCTGGGCTGCATTGGTAAATGCATTGGGTTCCTCTGAGAACAGTCTGAGGTTTTGCTTGCACTGGATTAGATCATTTATTGAGAATGGAACATGTATTCTAATGGTCCCTTCTGCATTTGGACTTCTGGTAAAGGGAGCAGTTTCACTGGTCCTGGATGGTATGAAGTCCCACTATGAGTTATTCCAGGTTGGCCAGTCCCTACTTACAAGGCAAAGGAGAGTAAAGAGGAGCATATGCAGGAGTTGAAATGGGATTATATTCTACAGAAGACTCTAATAGGGTAGGGTGTGCTGGGGACTCAGAAGTAGATATGGGCCCCTGAGAGCCCCTTTATGGAGCTGGTGTTGGACTGTGGGCCCTGAGAGCCCTTCCCCTTAATAGAAGATAATTTTCTAGTGCATCTGTGTGGTTTTCTGTCTTACTGGGTTTAACCCACAGGTGCTGCATAGAGCTGGGTTCTGTTGTAAGGCTATAAAGGCCTGCACATAGGGAACATCAGACCACATTCCCTGATTTGTACAGAAAAGATCTAGCCGTAAGATGGTGTTAAAGTTCATATTTCTTTCTCCGGCCATTTTTCATTGTTAGCTGAATTGTATCCAGGTTAAACAGTGTTACAAAACAAGGTAAGTTTTTTTTTCTTCTTTAGCTCATCTAACCAAATGGTATTCCGGTTTTTAAAATATACATCCCAGGGTTGTTTTAGTGAGAGTAGAAGAGATGGGTCCCATGGAGCCAAGAGAATCCTGCAATGACAGACACATATGCCGAAGTCCAGGAGGTTGTGGGTGTTCCCATGAGCTAACCTAGACCATGAAGTGGTACAGGGCACTCGCTTGAATCCGCATGAGATCGAGGCCCTAGGAGGTCACCGGTGTTTGCCATGCACCATCCTAGATCTCACCAGTACTGGACGTCTCCAGGCTCAACCGAGGTAGCCCCTGCTGCCAGCTGGCGGCCCAGATGTCTCACTGACAAGACTCTCCCTACCTCACCTAGAATACCTGGATGCATTCCCTGTGACCGGACATCTACATGACTGCACATCTTTTTTTTTCTGGATAGAAAGTTTGCTGAAGGACATGTGAAGGATTATGAAAATGAATAAAGCCTGGAAAGATAGGGACTCTTAATGTGCCCTAAACAGAAAGTTTTGTCAACAGAAATCCAGAGTAGAAAACAGATCACAATAGCCACTAAGTGGCAGTCAAGTATTGCCAGAGGGGCAACAAACATGCTGAGTCTGAAATGTGGCCAAAAGGATGTGACACTAAGCAGCAAAATAGCCTGAGTACTGAATATTGAGAGCAACCCACATGCATAGTATAATTACGAATAGAGCAGAAGTTGCAGCCAAAAGGAGAGCAGCACATATATTCACATAAAGAATATAGGTGACTTAAAAACTTTTTTCCCCAGAATTTCACTGAAACAGCACGTTACCATGCCAGCTGAGCTGCCCATCCTAACCAGGGTGTTTTCTGACCCCCCCAAATCTTAGTGATGGGTAGGTACAGAAGCACCCCATTATCAAATTGAAGGGATACATAAAGATCACACTCAGGTCCTGGAGCGATAAGTACTTTGTAAGAGAAAGTGGCCCAAAACTCATGGCTTCGACTCTTGCTATATTTAGCTTCTCTCTCTTTCTTTGGAAGAATTCTGAGATGGTCCCCATGACTTTTACCCTCTGGTGTTAGTCTCATGATTACATTACAGGAAAAAATAATTTTGCAGATGTAATTATGCTCACTAGTCACTTGATCTTACGATAAGGAGATTCTCCAAGTGGGTCTGACTTACACACATGAGCCCTTTAAAAGCAGAGCATTCAATATCATTGATCACTAGAGAAACACAAATTGCAAATCGAAACCACAATGAGATACCATCTCACACCAGTCAAAATGGCTATTATTAAAAAGTCAAGAAATAACAGATGCTGGTGAGGTTGTAGAGAAAAGCGAACACTTTATACACTGTTGGTGGGAGCATAAATTATTAGGTGGGTGCAAAAGTAATTGCAGTTTTGCCATTACGTTTAATGGCAAAAATAGCAATTACTTTTGCACCAACCTAATAGTTCAACCACTGTGGAAAGCAGCATAGTGATTCCTCAAAGAGCTGAAAGCAGAACTAACATTTGACCCAGCAATGCCATTACTGTGTATATACCCTAAGGAATGTAAATCATTCTAACATAAAGATATATGCATGCAAATGTTCACTGCAACACTATTACAATAGCAAAGACATGGAATCAACCTAAGTGATCATCAATGGCAGACTGAATAAAGAAAATGTGGTACATATACACCATGGAATACTATGCAGCCATAAAAAAGAATGAGATTTTGTCTTTTGCAGAAACATGGATGAAGCTGAAGGCCGTTATCCTTAGCAAACTAACACAGGAACAAAAAACCAAATACTGCATGTTCTCACTCATGAGTTGGAGGTAAATGATGAGAACACATGGACACAAATATGGGAGCAACAGACACTGGAACCTACCTGGGGATGGAGGGTGAGAGGAGGGAAAGTATCAGGAAAAATAACTGATGGGTACTAGGCTTAACACCTGGGTGATGAAATAATCTGTACAACAAACTCCTGTGACACAAATTTACCTGTGTAACAAACCTGTACTTGTACCCTAGAACTTAAAATAAAAGTTAAAAAGAAGTCTGGCACTAATCCAATCAAATTCCCTCACTTTCCTGATGAGGAAGTATGAATTGTCAAGGTCCTTTGAGTGATCAGGGGCAGGACCAGAGTTAAATGTGAGCTCATGTGAAGCTCAGCGTTTTTTACCACATACTACCTTCTACATGTTCGTGTATCCTGTGATTTTAATGCAAATAGCAATGTGTTTGGATTAAAATCTCAAACATCAAAAGAGAAAGAAAGATGAGGAAGTTATATTGATATCAGATAAAGGTGACCAATAAAATGCATTATTTGAGCATAAATAGTCCCTATGTAATGGTCAAAATTCATTTCTCCAGAAACATTTAACAATTGTACAGTTGTATGCAGTTAATAAAATAGTCTCGAAAATATATAAAGCAATAATAAAAACTATTGAGAGAAATTGAAAAATCCACCATTATTGTGGAAGATTTTAAACGTAATTATCTCAATTAATGTTAAGTTGAACAGAAAAAAAATAAACACATAAATGTGAACAATACAATAAACAAAGTTAACTTGTGGCCATTTATAGAAACCTGTAACCAACAATCGGAATATAAACTATTCTCAAGCATACATGGAAAAACAGGCCATGGTCTCAACAATTTTCAAATACCTAGTTTCATACATACTCTTTAAACAAAACGAAATTGAACTAGAAGTGAATAGCAACAACAACAAAATGTATTCAGAAATTTTAAAAGTCTTCTAATAAGTACTTAGGTATGAATGATAAGGAATATATTGCATATGAAAACTTTCTGGATGCAGTGAAACTGGACCTTAGAGGAAATATATAGTCTTACGTGCTTATATTAGAAAAGGAAAAAAAGCCTGAAAATTGAGCTCTGTCTAACATAAGAAACTGGATGAAGAACAGTAGAATATACCCAAAGAAAGTAGAAAGAAGGTGCTAATAAACATAAAGCAGAAATTAATGAAATAGAAAAGAAATTGCAATAGAGAAAATAAACAAATCCAAAAGTCGGTCCTTTGAAAACTAATAGCATAGACAAACCTTTAGGAAGATTGATCAAGAAAAAAATAATGAACAAATACGTAACATTAGGAATGAAAAATGACATAACTATGGATGCAGCAAAAATTCTAAAAAGGGAAGGGAAACTCCTATGAACAACTTTATATTAAATTCAAAAACTTAAATGAAATACACATTTACTTCTCAAAAGAAGACATACATGCGGCCAAGAAACATATGAATAAAAGCTCAACATTACTGAACATTAGAGAAATGCAAATCAAAACCACAATAAGATACCATCTCATGCCAGTCAGAGGCTGAGGAAGGAGAATCACTTGAACCTGGGAGGTGGAGGTTGCAGTGAGCCAAGATTGCTCCACTGTACTCTGGGCTGCGCGACAGGAGCAAAAGAAAAAAAGACAAAAAACAACAGATACTGGTGAGGTTGCAGAGAAAAAGGACTGCTTTTACACTGTTGGTGGGAGTGTAAATTACTTCAACCATTGTGGAAGACAGTGTGGTGATTCCTCAAAGATCAAGAGGCAGAAATACCATTTGACCCAGCAATCCCATTACTAGGTATATACCCAAAGGAATATAAAGCATTCAGTATGTTCATTGCAGCACTACTTACAACAGCAAAGACATGGAATCAACCTAAATGCCCATCAATAATAGACTGGATAAAGAAAATGTGGTACATATACACCATGAAATACAATGCAACCATAAAAAGGAATGAGATCATGTCCTTTGGAGGGGTATGGATGGAGTTGGAAGCCGTTATCTTCAGCAAACTAACACAGGAACAGAAAACCAAACAGCGCATTTGCTCACTTACAAGTGGGAGCCAAATGATGAGAACACAAGGACACGTTGGGGGGTGGGGGAACAACACACACTGGGGCCTGTCAGAGGGAGTGTGGGGGAAGGGAGAGCATCAGGAAGAATAGCTAATTGACACTGTGCTTAATACCTAGGTAATGGAATGCTCTGTGCAGCAAACCGCCAAGGCACACGTTTACCTACGTAACAAACCTGCACATCCACATCCTGCACATGTACCCCTGAACATAAAATAAAAGCTGAGGCCAGGCGCGGTGGATCACGCCTGTAATCCTAGCACTTTGGGAGGCTGAGGTGAGTGGATTACCTGACGTCAGGAGTTCAAGAGCAGCCTGGCCAACATGGTGAAACTTCGTCTCTACTAAAAATACAAAAAATTAGCCGGGTGCAGTGGCGTGCGCCAGTAATCCCAGCTACTCGGGAGGCTGAGGCAGGAGAATTGCTGGAACTGGGGAGGTGGAGGTTGCGGTGAGCCGAGATCGCGCCACTGCACTCCAGCCTGGACTACACAGCAAGGTGTCGTCTCAAAAAATAAATAAATAAATAAATAAATAAGTTGAGGGCAGCAGCAGCATTGTGCGCGCACCAGCAGTGGGGCCAAGGAGGAGCAGGACGCACTGGGGCCGCCTCCCACACGGACCCATGAACCAGCCGTGTGGTTGTACAGAAAACATGCAGAGCAGCATTTAAACACCCAGAGGAGCTGTCCACGCTGAAAGATGACCGGGCAAGTCACTCTCGAAGGTCACCCCGCCAGCCTTGGAGGCAGGAGGACATAGGGTTTGAAAATGTGGACTTGGACTTGGAGTATCTCAGTTGGAGTCCTGGCTGAGTCTTTCCCACCTGGTCCCTGGACCCAGCGTGCCTCTAAGCCCTCCCCTGGACATGGGGACTGGTGACATCCCCACCTCTTATGGTAGTTGAAAACATTATGTGAGATTACGCATGCTGTACCCTGAGCCAGGGCTGGCCCATAGGAGGTGCCCAGTGGATGGTGGCCACTTCTGGATTGCTAGGATTATCTTCACTTGGAGCCCTTTATGCTGAATTGATGATACTAGCTGGTACCACATAGATGGAAAGACCCTATTTCAAGCATGACTAGCTCATTTAATGCTCACAATGGCTCTGTGAGGTGGGCAGTGAGATCTCCCCATTTTACAGATAAGGGAACTGAGGCACTGAGAGATCCTGTGCCTCAGGATGCACTCAGTGCCTCAGGCACTGAGATGATGCGTCCAGGGTCCCACTGGCATATGGTGGTGCTTGTGCCCAGGTTGACTCCCAGTAACCATTACCTGTTGTTGTTTCTGGCTTCTTTCTTCCTGGTGTAGTCCTGGAGCCTGTGGGCATTTTGATTGCTGGTCCCTGGGAGGGTGACCAGGCTTCGCCTTGCCTTAGCTCAGACTTCAGGCAACATTCCCCGGACTTTGATATCCACCCCCTAACTGATCTTGGTGCCTGTCATTGCCCTAGCCAGCAACCTGCTGGAGGACAGAATTCTGACCATGTTACTGCCCTGCCTGGAGCCCCTGATGGCAGGTGAAGGATTTATGGGAGCTCCCTTCTATCCCCAAGAAACTCTTTTGTAAATGTGAAATTTCTTCAATATAAAAAGTGTTTTAAAAAATAAAAACAACACCTCACTGGGCCTGACCTAGGAAAAGCCTCACTCTTTTTGAAACAACATTTAGAACACTTTCTGATCTTGCCCAGCTGGGGAAATAGAATGAACACATATTAATCAACCGGAAGCTGTCGTAGTACCTGTTTGATTCATGTGTAGACTGAGGGCTCCAGCCATGGTGGCACCTGGTGCCCTGGGATGGGAACCAAAGTGTGCCTTGGATGGTGAGTCCCACATAGCCGTGCAGGGGTGAATGCTGCCTCCACCTTACTGTGGATTTCCCCCTTCTCCTTTAAGGTTCATGACTCAGGCCTCTGGTTTGGAGGTGAATTCTTATATTCTTTCATCCCTCCCAGGGGCCCAGGTCTGTGAATGAAGGAAACCAGGCCCTCTGCACATAGTCTAAGACTTGCAGGGGCTTCTCAACAGCTGCAGCAGTTTATTTAAAAAAAAAAACCAAAAAACAAAAAAAACACACAAGAAACTTCTGCTGTTCACAGAGCAACTAACATATGCCGGTGTCTTGCTGGGTGTTTTCCTCACATTATCTCAGTTGATTTGTGCTGCTCCCAGTAGCTCTCACTCCTGGAGCTTTCTCTCCTCTTCCTCCTTCCCCAAACCACCATCATCTCTTCTCTGGAAGGGGACAGTGGACACTGTGCTGGCTACTGCCTCTGGTCTGTGCACTGCAGCTTAGAGTTGCTTTGGGGGTGCACATGCCTTCCAAGTCTGTCCATCAGCCTTCACCTCCCTAAGCCTGACTTACAGGACTTACTGATTCCTGACTGTTGACAGTGATGACAGACAATGATGATGATGATGATAACGGTATTAGTGTCTGGATCCAACTTGCATGGCTGCCCTTCGGAGAGAGGAGAAGAATGCACTTGTACCTGGAAACTCACAGGAAAGAGACAAGACCCACGCTGGTTCCATTCCAGGGAAGCCTAATTTATTTTTTTAACACTGGACCTCAGAGAGCCAGGGCTTGGCAGAGGCGGAAAGGCATCATAACCGAGAGGCATAAAGAAAGTGGCTTTCCCTTATACTTGGAAACTTGGCCAGTCAATGGTGATGTCTCTAGGGCCTCCTGCAGAGAAGATGCCTGGACCTGGTTTGGGGATGTTCTTCGCATTTCTGTTCCATGGAGCACTGTGACCACTCCATAGCAAATAAAAAGGGGAAAGATTAAAAAAAAAAAGTTGAAAAAAAATTTTAGAAAGTAAAAAAGGAAATACACATTTACAGAAAAATATAACTGCATATCTGGTGGAAATGATAGTTTTCAAATAAGTCCACTAAGTAAACATAGGGGAAAAATGAACCTTGACATTTACCTCATTACATATACCAAAATTCATTTGAGATGGGTCAGAAATCTAGAACAAAACTTGAGACATCATCTTCATGACTCTGGGGTTGGCAAAGGTTTTTAATGGCGTAAAAAAGAAAGATTAATTGGAATTAATTAAATTAAGAACTTCTAATCATCAAAAGACATTATTAAGAGAATGAAAAGGCAAACCAGAGATTCACAGAAGATACTCATTTTATGTATACATATTATATATTATATTATATATAATATCTGAAAAAGGAGTTGAATTTAGAACTCCTACAAATCACTAAGAAAAAGATAACCAAATAAAATATGGGCAAAAGGGCCTGAAAAGGTACTTCATAAGGACATATACAAATGGCTGGCTACTAAATATATAAATAGTTGCTTCAACTCATTCACATCAGAGAAGGGCAAATGAAAGCCATATGAGATATGGCTAAACACCCAGCAAAATAGCTAAAACTAACGGCAGTCTATACCAGGTTTTGTGTGGATGTGGTGCAACTGCAACTCCTATGTGGTTGGAACCAGATTGATACACTGGCTCCAGATTGATACACTGGCTCCCCAGCACTTCAACTGGCAGTTCATCACAATCATCCATGGTGATACCTTGGCAAGTTGTGAAGTTTATGCATGCCATGGATTATACTTTTGTATCATTTCCCTTTGGCAAGAAGCAGGGTGCTGTGTTTAAGCCCAAAGGCATGACCAGATAAATTCCCTAATCTCAGCTAAAGGGTCTACCCCAGGACTATCCACAGTACCATTTCTGTTTCAGATCTCATCAAATCAAGAGAGAGAAACCACACAGTAATTCAAACAGTGAAAGTTGAACATGTAGAATTATTAACGATAACAGGGGAACATAGTAACAAGAAACTGGCTAGTAAGAAATAAAGAGAAGTCTAAATACAGAAAGAGCAAGTATAAGAAGTGGTCAGTATCCTCAACTGAGATAGTGCACCCAAAGAAGTCCTCCACGCTCCACCTCCCACCTCCCAGACATTGCTGAGATAGAACAGTTAAGAAAAAGCCAACCCACCTCCTTAGCTAAGTGAAAGCACCTGATGCAGAATCCCCCAAGGATTGAGTTTGATCCCACAAGGAAGATTTTCCTGCTCAAAGCTGAGAAGGCACACCCAAGGATAAATCCTGCCTAGGCTGAGATAGAGCATCCAAGACCAAGTTCCTGCCCCTCCCACGCCCCCACACCATGGCAGAGCTCAGCTAGAGCTCCTAGGAAGAGTCTTCCCCACAGGGCTGAATCAGAAGCCCACAGAAGAATCCTCTCCACAGATGAATTAGAGAACCTAAGAAAGACCTCAGTCCTCTCATAGGAGTGATAGAGCACCCAAAATACAACTACTGTCCCTCCCCTAGAGTTGAAACAGAGCACACAAGTAAGAACCTCTGGGTGGTGGAGTTAAAAGACCACAAAGAATAACTCCCCCACTAGAGGATGGAGCATGCAAGGAAAAGTTCTACACCCCAGAGTTAAGAAAAATTCCAGCAATGGTGAGTTAGAGCATTAAGGATGTGCCACTGTAGGCTTGAGATAGAGCATCCAAGGAAAAACCTCAACTCCAGAGCTTGTATACAGCACACGAGGAAGAGATTGACTATCAAAGGAAAGTCACACACACACACACACACACACACACACACAACTGTGATGAGCACATGAGGAAGAGTCCCCTGCAGGGCTGAGATATAGCATCCAAAGAGTGGTCCTCCCCTACCTGAGGTGGGAAACACAGCATCCAAGGAAGCTCCTTCACTTCATGGCCGACATAGAGCAACCAAGGAAGGCATCCCCTAACATAAGTATGATGAGAACCCAGGGAAGTCTTCCAACTGCAGTTATGAAACAACCAAGGAAAAGTCTCCTTCCCAAGGACTGAGATAGAGCCCCTAAGAGTCGCCCCTCTGGACTGAGATAGAGCATTATGGAACATCCTTTCCAGGGCTAAGATACAGCAACTCAGAAACAGCCCCATCCAAAAGGGATGAGACAGAGCCCACAAGAAAACATTTACGTAGGGTTGAGGTAGGGCACCCAGGTAAGATAAGAACTTTCTTCCAGGAGTAAGTTAAAACCCAGAGGAAGATTCATCACCCCCATGCTGAGACAGAGGAACCCATGAAAGTCCTCTCAGGGCTTGAAGAGAGCATATGAGGAAACACTCACACCACCACCACCACAACCAAGGGTTGAAGTCCATGTATCGGGTAGGCCCAGCTGTTACTCAAGGTATGCCAGAGAACTTGTTGGGGTGCCACATTGGCAGAACTCATTGGAGATCTACCTGTGGGAATTTGAGGTGGAGTATACAGGGAAGAATCCCTTTAACCCAGAGCTAAGACAGATTACCTTCCAAAAAGTTTATCCTGAAACACTGTTGAGATACAGTGCCTTGGAAAGAGCTCCCCACTACAGATCTTAAATGGAATACTCAAATAACCTCCCCCAACCCCCCAATGTTGAAATTCTATCCTATTCATCTTATCACCAATGTTGATATTCTGACCTTGCTGGGCGTGGTTGCTCACGCCTATAATGCCAGCACTTTGGAAGGCCGTGGCGGGTGGATTGCTTGAGCCCGAGTTTGAGACCAGCCTGGGCAACATAGTGAGACCCCATCTCGACAAAAAATAGGTATGGTGGTGCATGCCTGTGGTCCCAGCTACTCGGGAGGCTGAGGTGGGAGGATTGCTTGAGCCCAGGAGGTCGAGGCGGCAGTGAGCCCTGTTCGCTGCCACTGCAGGCCAGCCTGAGGGACAAAGCAGGACTCTGTCTCAAACGTAAAAAAAAAAAAAAAAAAAAAAAAATCCTGATCTTGCCAGAGGAGTGTGGCTGCACCTCACAAAATGGCAATAAAGTTGTTATGGTGCCTCACCACTGCTGGAACTTTCTAGAAACCTGCCCTCTGGGAGTTGTGGGAAATGTACCCCCTAGGGCGCCTGGGAATGATGCACATGGGGTGGCATCTCACCACAAGCACCGTGTATGGTCCAAGGGCAATGGAAGGAAGGGAAGCCTCAGGACACCGCGTGCCCTGCTCCAACAGAACACGGGGACCTGTGCAGGGCGCCAGAGTCCCTAGGAGAAGGCTCTCGCTCAGTGGGTGCCAGCCTAGAGAACCAGGAAGCGCAGCCCTCCCCTTCGCTGACTCTGGCGCCCTCTAAAGGCGGCCTGTACAGCGGACTGTACAGCCGACGTAAGCAGAGGAACGCAGAACCTTCTCACACAGCGGGATGAAAGGGGGAATTTGGAGCTGACAAAATGGCTTTGATATCGGGGTAATATTGGCTTGATAGAATGAAGTAGTGTTTCTTCCTGTGTTTTTTTTTTGAAGACATTGCTAAGTATTGGTATTATTTCTTCCTTAAATGTTTACAGAATTTACACGCAAAGCCACCTTGGCTTGGCTTGTATTTGTGGGGAGATTTTAAATTACTAATTATATCCCTTTTCTTTCAATAGTCCTATTTCTATTTTCTATTTCTTCTAGAGTCAGTAATTTGTCTTCTAGGAATTTTTCTGTTTTATCTAAGTTGTTTAACTTGTTGGCATAAAATTGTTCAGAATTTATTCCTTTTAATTTCTATAAGGTCAGTATTAATAACCCCCCTTTCATTCTTGATTTTAGTAGTCCTTTCTTTTTTTCTTGGTCAGTCAAGCTAAAAGATTGTTAGGTTTCTTTCACTTTTTCAGTGAACCAACTTTTGATTTCATTGATTTTTCTGTTTTTTTATTTTATTGATTTTCTTCTACTCTAATTTCCATCATTCCTCTCCTTCTGCTTGCCTGTATTAAATACATCAATTTAAAACTTCAGGAATAACGAATTACTTGTTTCATAAAGGAGGACTTAAACATATAGAAATGTTTATGATATTGCAAGTAGCAGTCATTTAGACAAGTTAACCAGGAGGAAATTTGCTATGCTGAAACCAGACAAGTTTTTGTGTCGGCCTTTATTGATTTTGAAAATATCAAGTCTAGTTTGTAGGAAGGTGTTTATCGTAAGAGTAGTTTATTTTTGAATATTTTAAAATTTAGAATGTCCATTTTCACTGAATCCCACAACTTTATTTTTTTCAAGCTTAAAGAAAGTATGTATTAGCCAGCACATACACTATCCTCTTTGTGCTTTATCTCTGGTAATCCTTATGAGAGCGCCATGAATTAGATACTATTTTATGCCCATTTTATGGAAATAGAATCGTAGAGTGCACATTTAAGCATCCCTCACAGGTTTAACCACTTGGAAAAGTGACAGAACCTAGGTCTGTCAGATTTCAGAGATTGCACACGCAAATACTATATGACACTGCCTACCGCTGTTGAGTTCAGCAGAGAATTCCTTGTTTATATGGAAATAACAAAGCTGATAGTGCCCAGGATAATTGGCATCAGTTTACAAACCCTCTGTACCCCAATGTTGGTGATTTTAAGTGGGGTCATCTGTCCACTAAATTAATCAGATCTCAGGCTGGTCACACTTCTGAAATTATACACCAAGTTTGTGTGTAAGGGTATTTTTCCAGGGAAAAATATCTATAGATTTCAGCAAGTTATCCAAAGAGGGTTAGGCCCACTACTCAGCGTTCTCTGGATGATAAGAGAATGCCACGGAGCCTACACCCTTTCAATGGGGAGAATAGTGTCGATTTCTTTGCCATTTATGTTCTAGTTTTTAATCAGAGTGTTTTAGTCACACACACATAGTTAGCTATGAGGAATATCTGCAGATGCTGGTTCAAAGGAGTCAGTCACTTCAAATCGGACACTTCAAACGAGTCAGCCAGCTCCACCTGAAGAACTTTATACTCTTGGCTGTGTGTTTATAAATAATGGGCAGGTAAGTTAAGTAGGACAGTGTATGTGCTCATTAATACATACTTCTCCTTTGAGCTTTAAAAAATGAACTTGAATAATTCAGTGAAAATTGGCATTCTAAATATTAAAGTATTAATATTTAGAATTATATTTTTAGTTGGGATGGTGGTGTAAGGGAGGTCAGCCCATTCTCAAACTGAGCTGGAGGCATAAGGGAATTGTTTAACCTAGTGGTGTGAACCTATAGGAAGTAGTGAGGGTGGACTGAGTCATGACTTAGGTAAAGGGAGATGATTCTAGATCACGGAACATGATATAGATTCTAGATATGAGATTCTAAACTGTGTTTGGTGCCAAGGCACACATTACTAAGACAGTCTGTGATCATGTACTCTCAAGAGGATCATATATTTCAGCTGTGTAGCACTGATTTATGTGCCAGTTATGTCCCAGTTATAAATCAAAGTGTTCTAGTAACACACATAGTTAATTATGAGGACTATCTGCAGATACAGGCTTCTCCACTTCAAACGAGTCAACCAACTCCACCTGAAGAACTTCATACAGTTGGCTACGTGTTTACAAATGATGGGCAGGTAAGATAACTATTTCTATTTCCGCCCTAATTGTGACGTTTTTAGTATAATTACTTTCTTATTGAAAAAATAAATGTGAACTATAGGTGTTAATTCTTTTGATTTAAAAGATAAAACATGACACAGGAATTCTTATGTGAACATAAAATGGGAATTTTTTGAACCAAGAGTGGATTCATTAAACAAGGAACTGAAGTTTTTAATTATTACATTTAATACTCATAATTGTTCTGCAGATACGTATTACTATATCCCCTTTAGTAAGAAATCAAGGCTGACAGTGATCAAATGGCTTGCCCCAAGTGACACATGATAGGAGATTGAGCCAGGGTTTGAACGCATACCTTTCTGACTCCAGACTCTATATTCTTTCCCACTCCCCACAATAACTCCTTTCATATCGAGATTACAGTCTACAGTCTCTGTTTCTCTTATCCAAGTCTCTAGTGCTCTATCTAAAAAATGACTAAGTATTCCTCATGGAATATGAAGCACTAGGTAATGTTGCCATAATTGGATTGTCCTAATGGAGATCTTAATGTGAGTTTTGTGTTGTGTATGAGATAGACATACTAACTTCACCATTAAAACATGAAGACAAAGGAGATTGCATCTGCAGTTGTGGAACAGACCATTGGTATAAGGACACAGGTAGGCAATAATCTCTTCTGTAATAAAACCAGACTGAAGTTATTCCACCACAGCCCGAAAACTCCTCAATTAATTAAACTTTTCCTCAATTTTATGTGCCTTTATTTTCTCTTTTTTAACAATAGAGATAAGAATCGCACCTCACTCATAGGGATTGGCCAAGGATTGAGTTAATACATGTAAAGCGTTGAGAACAGTAACTGGATGGTAGTAAATGTTCGGTAAAAATGTTTTCACACATTCTAAGCCCCTATTTTATAGGAAATGAAAATTGTTTGGAAAATTTTTAAATCAACATTATATATAAATGTTTTTATTAAATAGTATATGTAATAAAATTGATATAATAAATATAAATATGTTTACTGTTATTAATATTTATTGTTAATAAAGTAAATGTAAATTTTATTAAGTATTAATAAATTTGCATAACAAATATGAATATATTGATTAATAATAAATATGAGTATATTCATTAATAATAAATATGAGTATATTCATTAATAATAAATATGAATATATTGATTATTAATAAATATGAATGCATTCATTATTAATAAATACAAATATATTGATTAATAATAAATATGAATATATTCATTAATAATAAATATGAATATTTCGATTATTAATAAATATGAATATATCCATTAGTGATAAATATGAATATATTGATTAGTAATAAACATGAATATATTGATTAATAATAAACATGAATATATTGATTAATAATAAACATGAATATATTCATATTAATAAACATGAATATATTCATATTAATAAACATGAATATATTCATATTAATAAACATGAATATATTCATATTAATAAACATGAATATATTCATATTAATAAACATGAATATATTCATATTAATAAACATGAATATATTCATATTAATAAACATGAATATATTCATATTAATAAACATGAATATATTCATATTAATAAACATGAATATATTCATATTAATAAACATGAATATATTGATTAATAATAAATATGATTATATTCATATTAATAAACATGAATATATTGATTAATAATAAATATGAATATATTCATATTAATAAACATGAATATATTCATATTAATAAACATGAATATATTGATTAATAATAAATATGAATATATTCATATTAATAAACATGAATATATTCATATTAATAAACGTGAATATATTCATATTAATAAACATGAATATATTCATTATTAATAAATATATGATTTTATTATATTGTTACATTATATTATATAATTTATTTATTATAGATATATTTATAATATAATATATTTATTGTATTATAATTTATTATAAATTATAAATTTTATTAAATATACTCCTGCATATTTAATGCAGGAGCATATTCTTTGTTTTTCAACTTTTATGTTTTGAGGTACATATGCACAATGTGCAGGTTTGTCACATAGGTAAACATGTGCCATGGTGGTCTGCTAGATCTATCAACCCATCAACTTGGTATTAAGCCCAGTATCCATTAGCTATTCTTCCTGATGCTCTCCCTACCCCCAGGCCTCCCCCGACAGGCCCCATTGTGTGTGCCCCCAAGCCATGTGTCCATGTGTTCTCATCATTCAGCTCCCACTTATAAGTGAGAACATGCACTGTTTGGTTTTCTGTTCCTGCATTAGTTTTCCGAGGATAACGGCTTCCAGCTCCATCCATGTTTCTACAAAGACATGATCTCGTTCCTTTTTATGGCTGCATGGTATTCCATGGTGTATATGTACTACATTTTCTTTATTCAGTCTATCGTTGCTGGAGATTTGGGTTGATTCCACATCTTTGCTATTGTGAATAGTACTGCAATGAACATACACGTGCTTGTATATTTATAATAGAATGATTTATATTTCTTTGGGTATATACCCAGGGATAGGATTGCTCGATCAAATGCTATTTCTGCCTGTGGATCTTTGAGGAATCACCACACTGTCTTCCATATGGTTGAAGTAATTTACACTCCCACCAACAGTGTAAAAGCAGCCCTTTTTCTCCACAAACTTGCCAGCATCTGTTGTTTCCTGACGTTTTAATAATTGCCATTCTGACTGACAAGAGATGTTATCTCATTGTGGTTTTGATTTGCATTTCTGTAATGATCAGTGATGTTGAACTTTTTTTCATGTTTGTTGGCTGCGTGAATGTCTTCTTTTGAGAAGTGTCTGTTCATGTCCTTTGCCCACTTTTTAATGGGGTTGTTTGATTTCCTTTTGTAAACTTGTTTAAGTTTCTTGTAGGGTCTGGATAGTAGACCTTTGTCAGATGGTCAGATTGCAAAAGCTTTCTCCCATTCTCTAGATTGTCTGTACACTCTGATTATAGTTCATTTTGCTATGCATAAGCTGTTTAGTTTAATTAGATCCTGTTTGTCAATTTTTGCTTTTGTTGCCATTGCTTTTGGCATTTTTGTCATGAAATCTTTGCCGGTGCCTATGTCCTGAATAGTATTGCCTATATTTTTTGTAGGGTTTTTATAGTTTTGGGTTTTACATTTAAGTCTTTAATCCATCTCGAATTAATTTGTGTATAAGGTGTAAGGAAGGGGTCCAGTTTCAATTTTTGCATATGGCTAGCCAGTTCTCCCAGCACCATTAATTAAATAGGGAGTCCTGTCCCCATTTCTTGTTTTTGTCAGGTTTGTAGAAGAACAGATTGTTATCGCTGTGTGATCTTATTTCTGAGTTCTCTATTCTGTTCCATTGGTCTATATCTGTTTTTGTACCAGGAAAACGCTGTTTCAGTTACTGTAGCCCCGTAGTATAGTTTGAAGTTAGGTAGCGTGATGCCTCTAGCTTTCTTCTTTTGGCTTAGGATTGTCTTGGCTACTCTGGCTCTTTTTTGGTTCCTTATGAATTTTAAAATAACTTCTTTTCACTCTGTGAAGAATGTCAATGGTAGTTTAATGGGAATAGCATGGAATCCCTAAATTACTGTGGGCAGTATGGCCATTTTCACAATATTGATTTTTCCTATCCACGAGCATGGAATGTTTTTCCATTTGTTTGTGTCCTCTGTGATTTCCTTGAGCAGTGGTTTGTAGTTCTCTTTGAAGAGGTCCTTCACGTCCCTTGTTACCTGTATTCCTAGGTACTTTATTCTTTTTGTAGCAATTGTGCATGGCAGTTCATTCATGATTTGTCTCTCTGCTTGCCTGCTTTTGGTATATAGGAATGTTAGCAATTTTGCACATGGATTTTGTATCCTGAGATTTGCTGAAGTTGCTTATCAGCTTAAGAAGCTTTTGGGCTGAGACGAAGGGATTTTCTAGATATAGGGTCATGTCATCTGCAAACAAAGATAATTTGATGTCTTCTCTCCCTATTTGAATACCCTTTTTCTTTGTCTTGTCTGATTGCCATGGCCAGAACATCTGATACTATGTTAAATAGGAGTGGTGAGGGAGGGCATCCTTGTCTTGTGCAAGTTTCAAGGGGAATGCTTCCAGCTGTTTCCCATTCAGTATGATATTGGCTGTGGGCTTGTTATATATGGTTCTTCTAATTTTGAGGTATTTTCTTTCAGTGCCTGGTTTATTGACAGCCTCTAATATAAGGGGATGTTGAATTTTATCAAAGGCCTTTTCTGTATCTATTGAGATAATCATGCGGTTTCTGTCATTAGATCTGTTTATGTGATGAATTACATTCATTGATTTCCCTATTCTGAAATGACCTTGCATCCCAGGGATGAAGCCAACTTGATCATGGTGGATAAGTTTTTGATGTGCTGCTGGATTCAGTTTTCCAGAATTTTATTGAGGATTTTTGCGTCGATGTTCATCAGGAATACTGGCCTGAAGTTTTCTTTTTTTGTTGTATCTCTGCCAGGTTTTGGTATCAGGATGATGCTGGCCTCATAAAATGAGTTAGGTAGGAGTCCCTCCTTTTCAAATTTTTTGAATACTTTCAATAGAAAAAGTACCACCTCTTCTTGGTACCTCTGGTAGTCAGGAGCATATTCTTCGGTTATCCTTTGATGAAAACAGCTTTTAGTTTACCTACTATACCCTTGAATTTCATGTTTTAGCTACCATCAACATTGCAAAGCACGCCCTACCCCTGTCTGTCTCCAAGATCAACATATTGGAATAAAAGATTTATCATCACTTAACACACATGATGCTCTCAGAAAAGACAAGTTCATTTTAATCTAGTCTCAGTGAAACAAGGGAAGGTAAAATACAAGGTGTTATCCAAAGTCAAACATGGTATAGTCAAGATTAATCAGAATGCTTGGGAAATGAAGCATATAGATACATATAGGTAGTGATACATATAGATATAATGATATCTATATGTATCTATATGATATGCATAATGATACACATAGATATTGAAAGGTAGTATAGATGGAAAAGGTAAATGTTCCCACTATGGAGGTGTGGGAACATTTACCTTTTCAATTTATCCTACCGTTCACTATCTATATGTATTACCTAATGAAGTATTAATCAGTATTTGTTAATGTGTAGTTTTAAAGCACTGAAAGATAAGAAAGGTATTTATTTTTTTTTGTCCCCTAACAAGGGCTGAGACAAAATGATGTGTAATTCATTAGATATATAACCATATGTTTATTCCTTTGGTTGATGAAAACCACTCATTCCCCAAGCATTCTGATTTATCATGACTGTACCATGTTTGACTTTGGATAACACCTTGTATTTTACCTTCCCTTGTTTCACTGAGACTAGATTAAAATTAGCTTGCCTTTTCTGAGAGGGTCGTGTGTGTTGAGTGATGAGAAATCTTTCACCTGTGACTAAAACTTTATATTAACGATATAAATGCATGGCTGTGTATGCATATGAAGACTGTGACTTTGCAATGGTTGGATTTGTCTTTAATGGAATATGTTCACTGATGTTTTTCAGCAAACAAGGAGTGATGAAGTAAATCAGGTTGCAACAGGGCATCAAAGCAAACAGAAACGTTCCAGAAAATCCAAGAGACACTCTTCATCTAAGAGAAGGAAGAGTATGTCGCGGTGGTTAAACAAACAGGAAGGTGAGGGGGAATCCAATCTTTGGGGCTCAACCATGTCAAAGGACATTTGTAGTCATGTCCTTGAGGGATGAACAGATATGAGCACATTTGCAAGTGGAAGGGTAAGGTTCTAATTAGGTGCAACAATTTGGAGTTGCTGCAAGCATTAGATGAATGAAGCAGGTTCCTGAGGCAGAAGGAGATGGTGGGCTCAACAAGAGGATGGGTCTGCTCACTTTCTGCCTGTCCTCACATTCCGCTCTAACCCACTGCAGTCTGGCTTCTTCTTAGTGTATTCCAATGAAACTACTATCATCAAGGTCACCAGTGTTTGCTGCACTTTGGCATTAATCTCTCAGCAGAATGCGACACAGTTGTTTACTCCCTCCTGCACGGAAAGCTTCTTGGGTCCCGAGACACCTGGATTTCTTACCCTGTTACTAGAGACTCATTTTCCTTCTCCTTTTTGTTTTTCTCCTCTCCTTTCCCACCTCTAAATATTTCAGGGCGCCAAAGCTTCATCCTAGACTCTCTTCTCTTCACTATACTATCTCCTTAGGTGATGCCATGCCATCTTAGAATTTTAAATGATTCACACTATAAGAATTCTCACCATTATACTTCTACACTACAACTTGCTCCTGAAATCCAGACTCAAATACAACTACATGCGTGGTATTTCTATTGAGTGTCTAATAGGCATCTAAAATTCAACTGGCTCTACATGTTCAAATTTCTGACCTCCCTCTCTCCAAAAATACACTACTTTCAGCCTTCACTATTTCAGCTAAAGATACTGTCCATTAGGTGAAACATCCACAGAGGTGTAACAACCAGCTGTTCACAGGTATGGGGGATTGAGAAGTCCTGGTTTTTAGAGTTTGTAGGTATCCATAGTGCGGATAATCCCACCATGATCTAGTTCAAACTGTCAACATAAGGTGACTAAACCAGATTCAGGAAGAGTTGGCAGCACTCAGCTCTCACAGTCGGTTGCCTAACACCTCCTGAACACCCCTGGTGTACTTTTACTTAGTAGTTCAAGTCAAAATACTTAAAGTCACTTATGAGTTATCTTATGACTCTTTTATTACTCTCTCATTTCCCATCTCTTAGCAAGTCCAGCAGTCGATGCCCAGTATAAATTCTGCATCCAACCATTTCTCTCTATCCCTCCAGTATGCACTGATCTCTCTTCAAGCTAGTACGATACCTTCTTAGCTCTGTGTTTCTAATCTTCGCTCATCTATAGCATACTCTCTAACCCTGTGGCTAGATAATTATGTCAGCATGTAAATCACATCATCCATGTCCCTCCTGAAAACCCATCCTCATCTCTCCTAAGCACTCAGAACAGACCCTGAACTAGCTTTGGTCTGCGAGCCTCTGCACAGCCTGGCCTCTGTCACCCTCTCCTAACGTGGGTCCCATCCATTTCCTCCTGGCTCTCTCTGCCTCTGTCCTTCACCTCTGTAGTGCCCGGTCCATCCCCACTCCATTCCCTACCCTTGGCCTCACCACAACCTGGAACTCTCCCTCTGCCTCTGCACAGGAGGCTCTGCTTCTTCCTCCAAGCGCTGCCCAATGGCACCTCTTCAGAAGGCCCTGCCAAACCAGCTGCAGCCCCGGGGGCTCCCTCTGCTGCTGTCTCCCACAGGCCCATGGACTGCTTCCCCAACACCAGCTCAGCGCTGTTTGTTTCATTTGTTCATTGTACATGTTTTGTCTGACTGTCCCATGAGGATGTGAGCTCCACAAGGGCAGGGAACATTGCTCTCTGGGCTGTTTACTGCTGATTCCCAGCTCCTGGCATGCTGCCTGCCACAGATGATGAATAAATGAAAGAGGTGTCAGACCTGGAGTGAAAAGAAAGTCACTTTTTCTAGACAAAGGGGAAGGATCTGTAGAATCATAAAAAACACAGATGTGTGATGATGGAGTGGAGATAAGAGTGTTCAACTCCAATAGCCACCTCTATTTTTTCAGAATATTTGAGGTAGAAAGGAGGCAGGTTAAGGAGGGCTCAATTAGTCTCGCTTCCTGCTGTGTACAGCACGGCATTTATAGGTGAACTATAAAAATAATATCAAATGAGAAATGTAAAGGGCAGCAAGGTGATACAAAATGATGAGTACTAAAACCTGTGAATGTTATTCTGCTGTCGTACTTCTTTACTGCATGTATTCATTATGCCAAGAAGTAAAAAGGTAGTTTTATTGTGTTATCTAACCTGATCTCTGTTTGCAAGATCTGAGATTTCCACGTGGTAAATCCTTCTGTTTCATGAAATAAATAATTTCCTAGAAACTGATTAATACATAGCTGTTCCTCTGGGGGAGGATGGGACAAAACATACCTATCTTGCAACTCAAACTCTTCGTTTGGTTTCCAGACGCTAGCGTCACTCACAATGTCCATGAAGTGAAGATAAAAAAAATGGCCAACCAGCACCTGGTAATGTCGTCACTACTGTTCCACCAGCGCTTATTAATATAGCAGCAGCTGGTATTTCATCCATGAGTACCAGGGATCGGTGTAAGTTTGCTAACTTGGTATACTGTTCTACTTCATTTCCACTATGCACTATATGCATTGTGTCATGAGGAAAGAAGGTAATTTTGTTGTATTATCTTTTCTGGCCTCAATTTTAGGGTTCTCAAATTGCTACCTGGTAAATCTTCCTTCTTTATGAGATAATTTCCTAGATCTGAGCATCAGAGGGGTATGCCTGTGTGGTTGACATAATGCACTTACCTCACAGCTCAACCACTTCATTTGGTTTCCAGATGCTTCAGTCACTCACAACGTCTATGAAGAGAAGATAAATAACAACAACCAGCACCTGATAACGTCTTGTCAACTGCTCCACCATGGCTTCGTGATATGGCAGCAGCTGGAATTTCATCCACAAGTACCAGGGATCTGCGTATGTCTGCTTATTAGTTGCACTGTCCTACTTGGTTTCTCTAAGCAGGCGTATTTTCATGAACGGTAGAAGGTAATTTTGTTGTACATTCTTTCCTAGCCTCAATTTGAGGGATGTCAGATGGCCACCTGGCATATTGCTTTCTTTGATAATTTCCTAGAAATTGAGCAACAGAGGGATATACCTGTGGGGTTGACATAATGCACTTAACTCACAGCTCAACCTCTTCATTTGGTTTCCAGATGCTACTGTCAATCCCAATGTCCATGAAGAGAGGATGGTAAATAGTCAACCGCAACTGGATAATGTCTTGTCAAATGTTCTATCATGGTTTATTAATATGGCAGGAGCTGGTATTCCAGCCATGAGTACCAGAGATCTGTGTATGTTCGCTTTCTAATTGGATCTTCCTACTTAGTTTCCATATGCATGCATAGTGTCATGAAGGGGAGATGGTGGTTTTGTTGTATTATGTTTCTTGAGCTCTATTTGAGGGGTCTCAGAACCCCGCCTGTCATGTCCTCCTGCTCCATGCAATAATTTCTTAGAAGCTGAGCATCAGAGGGATATACCTGTGGGTTGAAATAATGCACTTACTTCACAGCTCGGCCTCAACATTTGGTTTCCAGATGCTACCGTCACTCACGATGTCTGTGATGAGAGGATGGAAAATGACCAACTGCGACTGAATAATGTCTTGTTAACTTTTCCACCAGAGCGTGTTAACATGGCGGTAGCTGGTTTTTCGGCCATGAGTCCTAGGGATCTGTGTATGCTTGTTTACTACTTGTACTGTCTTACTTGGTTATTATATGAAGGCATGGTGTCATAAAGGGAAGAAGGTGGTTTTGTTTTTATTATCTTTCGTGACCTCAGTTTGAGGGGTTTCAGATCACTACCTGGTGTATCCTTTCCTGCTTAATGAGATAATTTACTAGAAACTGAGCATGACAGGGATATACCTGTGGTGTTGCCATAATGCACTTACCTCACAGCTCAACATTTTCCTTTGGTTTCTAGATGCTACCATCAATCACAATGTCTATGAAGTGAGGATGGAAAATAACCAACCACAGTTTAATAACCTCTTGTCAACTGTTAAACCAGGGCATATTAACATGGCAGCAGCTGGTATTCCAGCCATGAGTGCCAAGGGTCTGTGTATGTTTGCTTATAAGTTGGATTGTCCTATTCGGTTTTCATATGCATGCATAGTGTCATCAAGGGAAGAAGGTGATTTGGTTGGTTGTACCTTCTTTCGTGAGCTCAATTTGAGTGTTCTCAGATCACCACCTGGCATACCCTCTCCTGCTTCACGAAATATTTTCCTAGAAACTGAGCATCAGACGGATATACCTGTGGGGTTACCATAATACACTCATCTTACAGCTCAACCTCTTCATTTGGTTTCCAGATGCTGTAGTCAATCTCAATGTCCATGGAGAGAAGATAAATAACGGTCAACCAGCACCTGATAACTTCTTGTCATCCGTTACACCAGGGCTTATTAATGTGTCAGTAGATGGTATTCCACCCATGAGTACCAGGGATGTTTGTTTGTTTACTAGTTGTTTCTACTTGGTTTCCTACTTGGTTTCCATATGCATGCAGTGTCATAAGTCGAAGAAGGTGGTTTTATTGTATTATCTTTTGTGAGCTCAATTTCAGGGGTCTCAGGTTGCCACCTGGTATATCCTTCTGCTTTATGAGATAATGTCCTAAAAAGTGAGCATCAGAGGGATATCCTGTAGGGTTGACATAATGCACTTACCTCACAGCTTGATGTATTCTTCTGGTTTCTAGGTGCTACTGTCACTCACAATGCCCATGAAGAGAAGATGGAAAATGGCCAACAAGCAGCTGATAATATCTTGTCAGCTGTTCCACCAGGGCTTATTAATACATCAGAAGCTGGTATTCCAGCCATGAGTACCAATGATCTGTGTATGTTAACTTATAAGTTGGATTGTCCTCCTTGGTTTCCATATGCGTGCATGGTGTCATGAAGGGGAGAAGGTGGTTTTGTTGTATTATCTATTGTGACCTCAATTTAAGGGATTTCATATCACCACCTGGCATGTCCTCCTGCTTTGTGCAATAATTTCCTAGCAAGTGAGCATCAGAGGAATATACCCTGAGGGGTTGGCATAATGCACTTTCCTCACAGCTCAACCTCTTCATTTGGTTTCCAGATGCTACCATCACTCACGATGTCAGTGAAAAGAAGATAAAAAACAGCCAACCAGCACCTGATAACTTCCTGTGCACTGTTACACCAGGGCTTATTAATTTGGCAGGAGCTGGTATGCTGGCCATGAGTACGAGGGATCTGTGTATGTCTGTTTACTGGTTGTACTGTCCTACTTGTTTTCCATATGAATGCGTAGTGTCATGAAGGGAAGAAGGTGGTTTTGTTGTATTATCTTTCATGAGCTCAGTTTGAGGGTTTTCAGATGGTCACCTGGCATATCCTCTCCTGCTTTATAATTTCCTTGAAACTGAGCCTCAGAAGGATATACCTGGGGGTTGACATAATGGACTTACCTCACAGATCATCCTCTTTGTTTGGTTTCCAGACGCTACCATCTCTCACAATGTCCATGAAGAGAAGACACAAAATGACGAACTAGCACCTAATAACTTCTTGTCAAGTGTTCCATGAGGACTTATTAACATGGCAGGAGCTAGGATTCCAGCCATGAGTACCAGGGATCTGTGTGTGTTTCCTTATGAATTGTACTGTCCTACTTGATTTCCATATGCATGCATAGTGGCATCAAGGGAAGAAGGTGGTTTTGCGGTAATCTTTTCTTGCATCAATTTCAGGGTTCTCTGATTGCCACCTGTTATATCCTCCCGCTTTATGGGATAATTTCCTAGAAACTGAGCATCAGTGGGATATCCCTATGGGGTTGTCATTATGGGCTTACCTCACAGCTCGACCTCTTCGTTTTGTTTCCAGATGACACCGCCACTCACAATGTCCATGAAGAGAAGATGAAAAACAAGCACCTGATAACTCCTTGTCAACAGTTCCACCGGGGCATATTAATCTGTCAGGAGCTGGTATTTCATCCAGGAGTACCAAGGATCTGTGTATGTTTGTGTATTGCTTGTACTGTCCTATGGTTTCCATATGCATGCATAGCGTCCTGCAGGGAAGAAGGTGATTTTGTTGTATTATCCTACTTGAGCTCAGTTTGAGGGGTCTCGGATAGCCACCTGGTGTATCTTCCTGCTTTATGAGATAACATCCTAGAAACTGAGCCTCAGATGGATATAGCTGTGGGGGTGACATAATGCACTTACCTCACAGCTCAACTTTTTCATTTGGATTCCAGATGCTACTGTCATTCACAATATCCAAGAGGAGGAGATGGAAAATGGTCAAATGCCTCCTGATGACTTCCTGTCAAATTCTGCTCCACTAGAGCTTATAAATATGACAGAAGATTGTATGCCACTCAACGCATTGGATTCTTTCTCTTACGACTTCACTAGTCTCAGCAGAGAGGAGTTGCTTTACAAACATGATAGTAATGAATTTGCGGTAGGCACCAAAAACTACAGTGTCTCTGCAGGTGACCCACCAGTCATAGCAATGTCTTCAGTGGAAACTCCACAGATATCTCCTGCCATGGCAAAAAAAATAATCAAGATATAAAATGTCAATTAATGAAAGAAGTTTGAAGGTTTGGGCAAAGTAAGTAGTGCAAGAATGTCTATCAACGAAAGCATGCCAAGTATCTTATTCTATGATTTAGAACAGAATTAAGCTGCCTCTTGAGCTCATTGTTGGGCTGCATTAGATCTGTATGTGATTTAGCATGACTTCTATTTAATTTCACTGAAAATTTCTAATACATCTGCTTAAATGTTTTGTTTTCCTTTGTTAGTGTTCACAATAGTTTCCTTAGTAATATACAGATGTTGTGATTTAAGCATTCAAACACAAACACTACGTAACATTGTAACCCATGAAAAATGTATACTGTGGTAGTGGATGCACTAAGATTGAGGTATATTTCATTTTCATAATTGTAGAAATACTAATGTTTTTAAATATCTTCAGATTATGAAAGAATTTTCATTTTCCTTGAAGAAGTACAAGGATCTATGAAAGTCAAGAGACAATTTGTTGAATTTACCATCAAGGAAGCAGCAAGGTGGGTGCAAAAAGGAACTCTGCTGTTGTTTTAAGCACTTGCGCCCAATTTGGGACAGGGGCAGGAACAAATCGTGCCTTGTTCTTCCTAATCCCTGGCCCTCAATCATAGTCATGCTACTTCCACAGGCATTTAGGTTGATATTATCTTATTCTAACACTTTCTTCCAATGCCATGGAGCCTTCCAAATTTACCATAATCTGGGAGTGGGCGTGGGCCCTCAGTTGACTCACTTTGTATTTTTCTAGTTTGTGTGTTTCCATGAGGATGCATTTTTTATTTGCATGTCGATTGTGAACTCTATTTTGTATCCACTACTACCTCTTACATCTCATAGGTGCTGTAGGTATACTCTGGTTAATGGAATACCTCTTTAATTTCAGGTTTAAAAAAGTTGCCTTAATTCAGCAACTCGAGAAGGTGCTTAAAGAAATAGATTCCCACTGCCATCTCAGAAAAGTTAAGCACATGAGAAAAAAAAATAATTGTGTTAGTGCAAAGACCAAGGAGATACAAGGATACACGCGGCAGGATGGAACAGGTTATTGCTGAAACTCCCTATAATTTTGAAGTGAAGAGAATTCCCTTCCAAAAGCTAAGAAAAAAAAAAGAGGGAAATTTTTATATTTAATAAATCTCCCTTAATAAAAGCTGCACTTTTGTTTGTTTGTTTGTTCTTCTGCCTGAGGAGGGGCATGAGTTAATAACTCAGCAAGGTATTTGGTATTACAGTCCTGGTTTCTGCAGCAGCTCACATTGTTGTAGCTGGTATTTATAACTGCCTTCTTTCACTACCCATTTCTCATTCCCTTTGCCCTGAGATAGCATGTCAGCTGGTCATGATGCTTGGTCTGGCAGGATGACTCAAACCTTCATTACTGAACAGTCTGGACCAATAGATATCCTGCCTGGATTGGGTTGCTGTAATTTTCCATTAAGTGTAATAAACACGAGAGGACTAAGAAGCTGTGTAGACATATCAAACATACTCTTTTTAGCCCCTGGTGTAGTGCAATTAATCCCCCTTTGGTTGTCAGGTTCATCACCCCCAGCCAGTAGATGACCCCCTCCTTTGCCTCTAGATGGAAAGTGATGAAGAGAACAAAATGGCCTGCTGGCAGCATCGATCCTTGTTGTGTCCCTTGTCAAAAGCATTTCTTCTTTTGGAACTAAGACTTCTAGTACAGGAGAGCCTAAAATCAGAAGGACAGGAAGCACTTATGCTAGTGGTTCACGGTGGGGAAAGTGAGTAGAGACACTCCCAGTTATACTCCTTCATTCTAAGACGAATGAATCCTGACTATTGGAGAGAAAGCAGACTATGTTGGATGCAGACATACAGCAAACACTGCTTCCTAAAAGTAATTTCTCAGACCTGCAAGGTATTGCCACCTAGCTAGCACTGTAACCGAGTTGTACAAGACCATTCCAGTTTCTGTTCATCCAGTCAGGTTCAGATTATGGGGGACACATTGGGAGGCTGATTTGGAATCAAAAAACAATGAGGCCAAGACAGTATCATATCTATAAAGAAGATGATGGGGGATAGGGAGATATAAATAATAAGACCAGTGAATTCCTACGAACACGGGCCCATCACTGCACTTTATTTTCTGGGAAGCGAGTGCCTTGTTTGGAGGTGATGCTGTGTGGAATACCATGATGGTAAATAAAGCGTTTTCTAAGTGCACAGATGTTGATTTTCTGAAATTACTGTGGTTGGGAAGGAAGATCCATATTCAGAATAAGTGTCAATTTGAGTAAGAACACAGCCCTGTCCCTTCCATAGTGGAAGTGGTCCAATGTAATCACCTGCCATCTGGTAACTGGGTGATCACGCTGGAGACAGGTGCTATATAAGAGACTCAGTGTTGCTCTCTGTTCTGGCAGATTGTACACTCAGCAATGACTATATTGCAGAATTTTGCTCCTTAGTTCAGTTAAAACCGAGTTCACACAAACGGGGAAGATTAGGTTCACGGACACATTGAAGGGTGAGGAGCTGAATTTATTGGTTAAGAAGGAAAAATAGGGAGGAAAAAAAATCTCTCAGCAAAGCGAGAGGGAGTCCTGCTAAGAGGCCCCCATCTCACAGATTGATTCCGGGCCACCGCACAGGAACCGAAGAGACCAGGCTCCACACCGCCACCCCTGAACAAGGTGCAAACTTCCCGTGGCTCCACACCCTTCCCCCAGTACACATGTTGCTAATATTAAGAAAGAATCAGTTGGGAATGGGCTAGCAAACAGTGCCAGTTCTTCTGGCTGCGGGTTTCATTCGGTAGCAGCAGTCTGGTTTCTCAACCTTCAGGCCATTTTAGGCTTGAAGGCGGGGTTTCACCAGGGACCCCTGGCTGTCTCATGTCTCTATCAACTGTAGCCAGGTTGGCCTTGGTGAGTGGAAGTCCATGCTACTGAAGCAAAATCTCTATCCTTGGTCACCTTGGCCACTCTGTGAGCTCATGAGGTTATGACACCAATGTTGGGGAAAGAGGCTGATTAATATCTAGATAATAGGTACTTTATCCTTCAGATTATTAACATTCTGCTCTACAGAGGTTACCCTTTGCTGAGAACTCTCATGAGACCTAAGTATCTTCACATTGTATATCCATTTGGACTACTCTATCCACATATTTTTTCCCAGACCTCCTTGTCATAAATTTTCAATCATGTGTCCACAAAGTCCTTGATCATACAGCCAATAAACGAGACACGGCCTAAACATGGATGCATACTTATAGTCTGGCCATCTCTCCTCCACACAGAAACACTGCTCAAGCATCTTCCCTCTTGGAGGATTTCCCTTCACCACTGTCCTTCAGAGCTATCCCAGTTGGGCCTGTCGTAATGAAGCTGTCCGCTTCTGGCTTTTGTGGTAGACAGGCATTATGAACAGACTGAATATTTGTGTCCTCTGAGAATTCATATGATGAAACCCTAACTCCCAGTGGGATGATATTTGGAGGTGGAGCTTTTGGGAGGTAATTAGGTTTAGATGTGTTCATGATGTTTGGGTCCCTATGATGAGATTAATGCCCTTATAATTAGAGAAAAGGGAACTTGTTCTTCCATGCCTCTTCAACATGTGAGGATACAGCAAGGTGGCTGACTGCAAGCCAGGAAGAGGCCCCCCCACCAGAATTTGAGCATGTTGGCACCCTGATCTTGGATTTCTAGCTTCCAGAACCTTGAGAAAGAAATGTCTGGTGATGAAGCCACCCAGTCTGTGGTATTCTGTGATAGCAACTCGAGCTGACTGAGACAGCTGTAGTCTGATTCCCCAGACTCCCATCTCCTGTATACTTGATCAAGCAGTAATCCAAATACTGCTATGGTGGGATTTTGCTGGATAACTAATGTCTCAAGTCAGTTGACCCTGAGACATGAATGTGGTGTGGATGGGCCAGACCTGGCAGGGGAATCCTTGAGAAGCAGAGCACTTTCCTTACCAAGGAGCAGAAGAAGAGGTAAGGGAATCAAAGTGCAAGAAGGATGTGACACAGCAGGCCCGCTTTGAGGATAAAGCAGTGCTCCCAAGAAGGTATAGGATGGCTCTAGGTGTTTAGTGCAGTTTCTGGATGACAGCCAGCAAAAAAAGGGGAACCACATTCCTACCACCTTAAGGAACTACGTCTAAATGAGCAATAACCTGAATAAGCTTAGAAGTGGATTATTCTGCAGTCTCCACATCAGCACCCACCCGGCCTGACATTTTGAGCTGGCCTTGGGAGACACTCAGCGGACAGGCCGGTCGAACCTTCCTGGTCTTGACTTGCAGAAGTGTGGATAATTAATGTGTGTTGTTTTAGGCTGCTCAATTTGGGGTAATTTGTTATGTGGCAATAGAAAATTAACAGCGGTGCTGCCAGCCCATTATAAAGAAAGAAAAGTAAGCCAGGCCTAGGGATTTTTTTATTGTTTGTTTTTCTGACAACTCTGTTCCTAAGGAAGCTGCCCTTGGAGCCATAGGTGTGGGTTCAGAGAGCTTTTTCTTGTACTAGGCCAAACTCAGAAGTAGCAGATTTTCCGGTCATTAGAAGATAAGTCACAGCAGCACACCTCGATGAGGTACATGTTACCACCATCAGAACCTAAGGAGGCCCACTATATTTTGCGTGTCCTCTTTGAATGGTAGGAAGGGTGAGATGTACCAACTTGCTGTTCACCTGATAAGTACTATGTTGATATTTCACTAAGTTAAAAGGCCCCTGATTTTTTGTGCAAATTAATACTTCGGTTGTCATGTCAGTATGTTACCAGTGTGTCTAGAGTAGTTGCTAGGTCCTGCTCAATCAGCATAATGTCCTCAATGCAAAGAAATGGTGTCACATGGTGGGAAGGAAAGGAGATCAAGATCCCTAAGGACTAGTTTGGGACATAAGTTTATGATGCAGGATACTTTCTTGACCCCTTCACAGGACTCGTGACAGGGGTGCCCAGCCACTTTGGCACCAGCAGGAGCAAACTCCTTTTCCTCGGGCCCACCGCACACCACCCCTCATGGGAGGGAATACGTAGACAAGTGAGTGTGGCAACTGGCCAGCTGCTTTGGCGCTGGCAGGAGCAACCTCCATGCAGGCACTGTGGCACCATCCGGGTAGGAGTGCCTGCAACCCCAAGGCCCCAGAGTGCGTGTTACAATGCTCTGTTAGCTCCACCATCCATGGACAGCGGTGTGTTATCAGCTCAGTGGGACCTTTGCCTCATCGCATGGGGTGGCTGCCCTCTATCAGCAAGGGCAAAGGGCCAGTGTGACAGCCTTTTTGGGTACTCATACTTGGTGGGTCCCAAATTCTTGTCTGGTGCCCAAGAAGAATGAGGTCACACAGACTAATTGAAGGATGGTGAGTGCAGAGAATTTTGTTTTGCGATGAAAGCAGCTTTCAGGGGAAAAGGCAGCTGGAAAGGGGACGTGAAGGGCAGGTCACTCTCCCCTGAAGTCAAATCGCCTCTCTGCCTCTCTCCTCCGAAGTCAAATTGCTTCTCCCCGACCTCTAGCTGTCATCTCCGAAGTCAAGTCACTTCTCCTTGATGTCCAGCTGCTTCTCCTCTCTACTGGAGAAGGCTGAATTCTGTAAAGATTCGTAAAGGCTGAATCTGGGGTCTTTACAAACATGGGACATGGGGCAGGGTGGGCCGTAGGTGGTTTTGGAAAAGGCAAAATTTGATTGGTAAAAAAAAATTATTCAGAAAGAACCAATTGACAGGAAGTGGCCAAGATGGGATAGAAGTCCTCACTTCAGGCTTTTCAGCTTGAAGGTGGGGTTGCACCAAGGACTCACCCTTGTCTGCCTAGAGTTTCTTTGCCTCCTGCCTGTATCACTTAGAGAGGTGATGTAAGACTGAGGTAGGAAGGAAAAGGGTTTTGCTGTCCTTGCCAGCTGAAAGCAAACAGTTCCTCCTGATCTTTAAAAAACATGTAGATATGCGGTGTTATTTCTGAGGGCTCTGTTCTCTTCCATTGATCTATATCTCTGTTTTGGTACAAATACCATGCTGTTTTGGTTACCGTAGCTTTGTAGTATAGTTTGAAGTCAGGTAGCGTGATGCCTCCAGCTTTGTTCTTTTGGCTTAGGATTGACTTGGCGATGGGGGCTCTTTTTTGGTTCCATATGAACTTTAAAGTCGTTTTTTCCAGTTCTGTGAAGAAAGTCATTGGTAGCTTGATAGAGATGGCATTGAATCTATAAATTACCTTGGGCAGTATGGCCATTTTCACGATATTGATTCTTCCTACTAGGTCAACCATTATGGAAGTCAGTGTGGCGATTCCTCAGGGATCTAGAACTAGAAATACCATTTGACCCAGCCATCCCATTACTGGGTATATACCCAAAGGAATATAAATCATGCTGCTATAAAGACACATGCACACGTATGTTTATTGCGGTACTATTCACAATAGCAAAGACTTGGAACCAACCCAAATGTCCAACAATGATAGACTGGATTAAGAAAATGTGGCACATATACGCCATGGAATACAATGCAGCCATAAAAAATGATGAGTTCATGTCCTTTGTAGGGACATGGACGAAATTTGAAATCATCATTCTCAGTAAACTATCGCAAGGACCAAATACCAAACACCGCATGTTCTCACTCATAGATGGGAATTGAACAATGAGAACACATGGACACAGGAAGGGGAACATCACACTCTGGGGACTGTTGTGGGGTGAGGGGAGCGGGGAGGGATAGCATTAGGAGATATACCTAATGCTAAATGACGAGTTAATGGGTGGAGCACACCAGCATGGCACATGTATACTTATGTAACTAACCTGCACATTTTGCACATGTACCCTAAAACTTAAAGTATAATAATAATAATAATAATAAACATGTATAGAGAAAAACGCAGTCACATGATCTCACACACACACAAACATATATGTGTGTATATATGCATATATAATGTTAAATATCTATCTAATGTTAAACATCTGTATAAAAGGGAGCTGTTATGTAAAATTGGTCGGATATAGTATTTTTATAGGACTATGCTGTCTGTATAAGGCTGTTATCTCAGTATAATACTGGACAAGGAGAGAAACATTTCTGGACTTGCTAAACCATATTTTGTGCTAGAAGAATAGAGTGGAAGCACCCAGTGAGGGCGCGTTTGCCGAAATACTGCCTTCAGTAAGCAGAGAGGCTCTCACCCCAAATACTTGAGGTTCCTGGGTCTGGGCAAGGAGCAGCTCTGTGCAGCAGGCAGGCTGGACATTTGGCTTCTTAGACTCTGTTCCAGCCTTAGCTGCCTATGACCTGGGATTTGTCTTTCCCTTCTTGGGCCTCATTTGTAATATCTCTGGAAAATGGCAATCCCGGGATAACTGATGTCTGACGTTCCTTGTGGCCTTGACAGTCGTGTCTGGGGAGATTGCTTTCCCTGGCCACAGAGCGGTGTGTTTCTGTAATTCCTTTATTCTAAAGATTTTTGAAAGCCACTTTGTTGGAACACCAATCATTTCCCATCAGGAGCTTAAAGCAATCTTCAGACACTCGTTATGATGTTTCCTTCATTCAACAAATGTTCCTCAAGGGTTTTCCAGTGCTGGTTCTCTCCTAGACACTGGGGAGATGATGGCGAAAAGGCCACATGGTTGGCGTTTCACCATCTTATGCATTAGGGTGCCTCTGGTTGCAATGAGCCGAGAATCTGTCTGCCTGTGGGAGTAGCCGAAGACATCACACAGTGAGAAGTCCACAGGGAAGCAGGCAGGGTAGGGCCAGGACTTGGTTCAGATGAATGAGGCAAAATTTTGGGGGAAAGCAAGGCACTTGGTAATCAAGATGAGAAGTGGATTGCCATAATTTTTCAAAAATCAAAATTAATACAAAACATCCACAATGAACAATATATCAAAATTTAAAATAAAGGCAGGATTTGCCCTTGCACCTGCAGAGCCCTGAGCGTCATGCATGTGGAGGGGACACATGGGTGACACAGGCCTATTACTGAAAAACGTCTCACTTGCAATTCTTCTGAAGGCCACTACTTCCTTCTGAGGGAAGCTGGCAATTGTTCTCTTTCTATGCTCATGGAATCCATAGTGCCACAGGGTGGAAAAAAGAAATAGTTTGATGTAATTACAAATATGTCTGTGCAATTTTTGAAAATATTCTAAAGAACCCTCAAGTAGGTCATGCAAATTTTATTCCTTAAAATATTTGACTTTTCAGAAATGGAATTTCATCAAATATGAAATATTTTCTGAAAAAGTATTCTTTCCCAGGAAAATAGCAATTATCAAGAAACTTTTGTACTTTATTCACTGAAGGCAGTTATGAAAATTACATTGGTGTTCATTTCATGTTTAAAAAATTATTTTCAAGAGTTTTTAAAAGTCTGATTTGTTCAGAAGCCTGGGGTGAAATTTTTTACTCTTTATAACTATTTATTTTGTATCTTTACATAAATTTTTATGTACATCAGTGTAATGACTAAATATTTTAAATCACACAAGTATCCACAATTAATGTAAATTACTTTATTATGTGTTAGAGAGCACATTTACTCTACATGGACTGTATCAATTAAAAGTAAACATTTTAAAATTATGCTAAAATTATTTAGACAGTTAAGGCACCAAAGGTAAGTGGTGTAATGTTCAAGAATGAAGCAAAATGCATGTAGAAATTCATCAAAATTATGGGAGTCCCTTAGTTATGAGGTTGACTAGAAAAAAGTATTGCAGCTACGGAAAATAAATGTGTTCCTATCATTGACATTATTAGAATACAGTTACCCTGAAATCCACTGAAAACTAAGGAAATTTTTGAAATTGTGAGAAGAAATCGAAGAGGAGTGTTAGATATTTCAGAAACATGTGGATGTGAGTTTGAGCTAATGAAACAAAAGGGGTTTACTAGAAAGAATATGGATAAGACTGAGATTATTCCAAGATGGCCGAATAGGAACAGCTCCAGGCTACAGCTCCTAGTGTGAGCAACACAGAAGAC
Organism: Pan paniscus; assembly: GCF_029289425.2. Lineage (NCBI taxonomy): Eukaryota > Metazoa > Chordata > Mammalia > Primates > Hominidae > Pan > Pan paniscus. Next base: position 135,102,466 of record NC_073272.2, on the reverse strand, counting down.
AGGTGATTTCTGCATTTCCAATGGAGGTACAAGGTTCATCTCACTGGGACTCGTTGGACAGTGGGTGCAGCCCACAGAGTGTGAGCTGAAGCTGGGCAGGGCGTCACCTCACCAGGGAAGCACAAGTCGTCGAGGAATTCCCTTTCCTAGCCAAGGGAAGCCGTGACAGATGGTACCTGGAAACTCGGGACACTCCTGCCCTAATACTGCACTTTTCCAAAAGTCTTAGCAAACGGCACACCAGGAGATTGTATCCTGTGCATGGCTCAGTGGTTCTCACACCCATGGAGCCTTGCTCACTGCTAGCGCAGCAGTCCAAGATTGAAATGTGGCAGTGAGGCTGGGGAAGGGGCGTCCTCCATTGCTGAGGCTTGACTAGGTAAACAAAGCATCCAGGAAGCTCAAACTGGGAGGAGCCCACCGCAGCTCAAGGAGGCCTGCCTGCCTCTGTAGATTCCACCTCCAGGGGCAGGACATAGATGAACAAAAGGCAGCAGAAACTTCTGCAGACTTAAACGTCCCTGTCTGACAGTTTTGAAGAGAGCAGTGGTTCTCCCAGCACGGAGTTTGAGATCTGAGAATGGACAGACTGCCTCATCAAGTGGGTCCTTGACCCCCAGGTAGCCTAACTGGGAGACATCTCCCAGTAGGGTTCCGACTGACACCTCAAACAGCCGGCTGCCCCTCTGAGATGAAGCTTCCAGAGGGAGGATCAGGCAGCAATATTTGCTCTTCTGCAATATTTGCTGTTCTGCAGCCTCTGCTGGTGATACCTAGGCAAACAGGGTCTGGAGTGGACCTCCAGCAAACTCCAACAGACCTGCAGCTGAGTGTCCTGACTGTTAGAAGGAAAACTAACACACAGCAAGGAATAGCATCAACACCAACAAAAAGGACATCCACACCAAAACCCCATCTGTAGGTCACCATCATCAAACACCAAAGGTAGACAAAACTACAAAGATGGGGAGAAACCAGAGCAGAAAAGCTGAAAATTCTAAAAATCAGAATGCCTCTTCTCCTCCAAAGGATCACAGTTCCTTGCCAGCAATGGAACAAAGCTGGATGGAGAATGACTTTGACAAGTAGACAGAAGCAGGCTTCAGAAGATCAGTAATAACAAACTTCTCCAAGCTAAAGGAGGATGTTCGAACCCATCACAAAGATGCCAAAAACCTTGAAAAAAGATCAGACGAATAGCTAAGTAGAACAAACAGTATAGAGAAGACCTTAAATGACTTGATGGAGCTGAAAACCATGGCACAAGAACTACGTGATGCATGCACAAGCTTCAGTAGCAGATTCGATCAAGTGGAAGAAAGGGTATCAGTGATGGAAGATCAAATGAATAAAGTGAAGCGAGAAGAGAAGTTTAGAGAAAAAAGAGTAAAAAGAAACAAACAAAGCCTCCAAAAATATGGGAGTATGTGAAAAGACCAAATCCACATTTGATTGGTGTACCTAAAAGTGATGAGGAGAATGGACCAAGTTGGAAAACACTCTTCAGGATATGATCCAGGAGAACTTCCTCAACCTAGCAAGGCATGCCAATATTCAAATTCAGGAAATACAGAGAATGCCACAAAGATACTCCTCAAGAAAAGCCACCCCAAGACACGTAATTGTCAGATTCACCAAGGTTGAAATGAAGGAAAAAATGTTAAGGGCAGGCAGAGAGAAAGGTCGGGTTACTCACAAAGGGAAGCCTATCAGACTAACAGCGGATCTCTCAGCAGAAACTCTACAAGCCAGAAGAGAGTGGGGGCCAATATTCAACATTCTTAAAGAAAAGATTTTTCAACCCAGAATTTCATATCCAGCCAAACTAAGCTTCATAAGTGAAGGAGAAATAAAATTCTTTACATACGAAAAAATGCTGAGAGATTTTGTCACCACCAGGCCTGCCTTACAAGAGCTCCTGAAGGAAGCACTAAACATGGAAAGGATCAACCGGTACCAGCCACTGCAAAAACATGCCAAATTGTAAAGACCATCGATACTAGGAAGAAACTGCATCAACTAACAAGCAAAATAACCAGCTAACATCGTAATGACAGGATCAACAATATTAACCTTAAATGTAAACGGGCTAAATGCCCCAATTAAAAGACACAGACTGGCAAATTGGATAAATAGTCAAGACCCATCAGTGTGCTGTATTCAGGAGACACATCTCACATGCAAAGACAAACATAGGCTCAAAATAAAGGGATGGAGGAAGATCTACCAAGCAAATGGAAAACAAACAAACAAAAAAGCAGGGGTTGCAATCCTAGTCTCTGATAAAACAGACTATAAACCAACAAAGATCAACAGAAACAAAGAAGGCCATTACATAATGGTAAAGGGATGAATTCAACAAGAAGAGCTAACTATCCTAAATATATATGCATCCAATACAGCAGCACCCAGATTCATAAAGCAAGTCCTTAGAGACCTACAAAGAGACGTAGACTCCTGCACAATAATAATGGGAGACTTTAACATCCCACTGTCTACATTAGACAGATCAACAAGACAGAAAGTTAACAAGGATATCCAGGACTTGAACTCAGCTCTACAACAAGCAGACCTAATAGACATCTACAGAACTCTCCACCCCCAATCAACAGAATATACATTCTTCTCAGCACCACGTCACACTTATTCCAAAATTAACCACATAGTTGGAAGTAAAGCACTCCTCAGCAAATGGAAAAGAACAGAAATTATCAATAACTGTCTCTCAGACCACAGGGCAATCAAATTAGAACTCAGGATTCAGAAACTCACTCAAAACAGCACAACTACATGGAAACTGAACAACCTGCTCCTGAATGACTACTGGGTAAATAGCAAAATGAAGGCAGAAATAAAGATGCTCTTTAAAACCAATGAGAACAAAGATACAACATACCAGAATCTCTGGGACATATTTAAAGTAGTGCATAGAGGGAAATTTATAGCACTAAATGCCCACAAGAGAAAGCAGGAAAGATCTAAAATCGACACCCTAACAGCACAATTAAAAGAACTAGAGAAGTAAGAGCAAACACATTCAAAAGCTAGCAGAAGGCAAGAAATAACTAAGATCAGAGCAAAACTGAAGGAGATAGAGACACAAAAAACCCTTCATAAAATCGATGAATCCAGCAGCTGGTTTTTTGAAAAGATCAACAAAATTGATAGACCACTAGCAAGACTAATAAAGAAGAAAAGAGAGAAGAATCAAATAGACACAATAAAAAATGATAAAGGGGATATCACCACCAATCCCACAGAAATACAAACTACCATCAGAGAATGCTATAAACACCTCTATGAAAATAAACTAGAAAATCTAGAAGAAATGCATAAATTCCTTGACACATACACCCTCCCAAGACTAAACCAGGAAGAAGATGAATCTCTGAACAGACCAACAACAGGCTCTGAAATTGAGGCAATAATTAATAGCCTACCAACCAAAAAAAGTCCAGGACCAGAGGGATTCACAGCCAAATTCTACGAGAGGTACAAAGAGGAACAGGTACCATTCCTTCTGAAACTATTCCAATCAATAGAAAAAGAGGGAATCCTCCCTAACTCGTTTCATGAGGCCAGCATCATCCTGATAGCAAAGCCTGGCAGAGACACAACAAAAAAAGAGAATTTTAGAACAATATCCCTGATGAACATCGATGCAAATATCCTCAATAAATTACTGGCAAACCGAATCCAGCAGCACATCAAAAAGCTTATCCACCATGATCAAGTTGGCTTCATCCCTGGGATGCAAGGCTGGTTCAACATACGCAAATCAATAAACATAATCCATCATATAAACAGAACCAAAGACAAAAACCACATGATTATCTCAATAGATGCAGAAAAGGCCTTTGACAAAATTCAACACCACTTCATGCTAAAAACTCTCAATAAACTATGTATTGATGGGACGTATCTCAAAATAATAAGAGCTATTTATGACAAACCCACAGCCAATATCATACTGAATGGGCAAAAACTGGAAGCATTCCCTTTGAAAACTGGCGCAAGACAGGGATGCCCTCTCTCCCCACTCCTCTTCAACATAGTGTTGGAAGTTCTGGCCAGGGCCATCAGGCAGGAGAAGGAAATAAAGGGTATTCAATTAGGAAAAGAGGAAGTCAAATTGTCCCTGTTTGCAGATGACATGATTGTATATCTAGAAAACCCCATCGCCTCAGCCCAAAATCTCCTTAAGCTGATAAGCAACTTCAGCAAAGTCTCAGGATACAAAATCAATGTGCAAAAATCACACGCATTCCTATACACCAATAACAGCCAAACAGAGAGCCAAATCATGAGTGAACTCCCATTCACAATTGCTTCAAAGAGAATAAAATACCTAGGAATCCAACTTACAAGGGATGTGAAGGATCTCTTCAAGGAGAACTACAAACCACTGCTCATCGAAATAAAAGAGGACACAAACAAATGGAAGAACATTCCCTGCTCATCGACAGGAAGAATCAATATCGTGAAAATGGCCATATTGCTCAAGGTAATTTGTAGATTGAATGCCATCCCCATCAAGCTACCAATGACTTTCTTCACAGAATTGGAAAAAGCTCCTTTAAAGTTCATATGGAAGGAAAAAAGAGCCCACATTGCCGAGACAATCCTAAGCAAAAAGAACAAAGCTGGAGGCATCACATTACCTGACTTCAAACTATACTACAAGGCTACAGTAACCAAAACAGCATGGTACTGGTACCAAAACAGAGATATGGACCAATGGAACAGAACAGAGCCCTCAGAAATAATACCACACATCTACAACCATCTGATCTTTGACAAACCTGACAAAAACAAGAAATGGGGAAAAGATTCCCTATTTAATAAATGGTGCTGGGAAAACTGGCTAGCCATATGCAGAAAGCTGAAACCGGATCCCTTCCTTACACCTTATATAAACATAAATTCAAGATGGATTAAAGACTTAAATGTTAGACCTAAAACCATAAAAACCCTAGAAGAAAACCTAGGCAATACCATTCAGGACATAGACATGGGCAAGGACTTCATGACTGAAACACCAAAAGCAATGGCAACAAAAGCCAAAATTGACAAATGGGATCTAATTAAACTAAAGAGCTCTGCACAGCAAGAAACTACCAGCAGAGTGAACAGGCAACCTACAGAATGGGAGAAAAATTTTGCAATCTACTCATCTGACAAAGGGCTAATATCCATAATCTACAGAGAACTTAAACAAATTTACAAGAAAAAATCAAAGAACCCCATAAAAATTGGGCAAAGGATATGAACAGATGCTTCTCAAAAGAAGACATTTATGCAGCCAACAGCACATGAAAAAACGCTCATCATCACTGGCCATCAGAGAAATGCAAATCAAAACCACAATGAGATGCCATCTCACACCAGTCAGAATGGTGATCATTAAAAAGTCAGGAAACAACAGGTGCTGGAGAGGATGTGGAGAAATAGGAACACTTTTACACTGTTGGTGGGACTGTAAACTAGTTCAACCATTGTGGAAGACAGTGTGGCAATTCCTCAAGGATCTAGAACTAGAAATACCATTTGACCCAGCCATCCCATTACTGGTTATATACCCAAAGGATTATAAATCATGCTACTATGAAGACACATGGACACATATGTTTATTGCAGCACTATTCACAATAGCAAAGACTTGGAACCAACCCAAATGTCCATCGATGATAGACTGGATTAAGAAAATGTGGCACATATACACCATGGAATACTATGCAGCCATAAAAAGGGATGAGTTCATGTCCTTTGTAGGGACATGGATGAAGCTGGAAACCATCATTCTCAGCAAGCTATAGCAAGGACAGAAAACAAAACACCGCACGTTCTCACTCATAGGTGGGAACTGAACAATGAGAACATTTGGAAACAGGGTGGGTAACCTCTCACACCGGAGCCTGTCTTGGGGTGGGGGGAGGGGGGAGGGATAGCATTAGTAGGAATACCTAATGTAAATGAGGAGTTAATGGGTGCAGCAAACCAACATGGTGTAAGTATACATATGTAATAAACCTGCACATTGTGCACATGTACCCTAGAACTTAAAGTATAATAATAGTAAAAAAAGAAAATGGACAAGACCAAGAACAACATGCAGATTCTATTGTATTCATATAATGACTGGAGTTTTTTAAAAAGACAGGTGTATGGTCAGGCACAGTGTCTCACACCTGTAATCCCAGCATTTTGGGGAGCTGAGTCGGGAGGATCACTTGAGCCCGGGAATATGAGACCAGCCTGGGCACCATGGCGAGACTACATCTCTGCAAAACATAAAAAATTAGCTGGGTGTGGTGTTGCACACCTGTTGTCCCAGCTACTCAGGAGGCTGAGGTAGGAGGATCGTTTGAGCTCAGGAGATTGAGGCTGCAGTGAGCTGTGATCCCAACAGTGCACTCCAGACTGGACAACAAGCGAGGCCCTGTCTAAAAAACAAACAAACAAACAAACAAACAAAAAGAAGACGTTTATTCAAAATAATGTTTGTCTTTATCTAGTTCTCTGTGAATAATTTTTAGCAGTAATGTGACAGAATCAGATGTATGAAACTCAAAAAAAGGGGGTTCACAGATTGGAAGAATTGAAATAGAATTTGGAAACATGAGAATTTCCTGTTCCAGCATAATGCTTTTCCAAAATGGAGGTGTATTATGGTACGTATATGCAGACTCATAGCTTAATAGATGATGGTTTGCAGAAGGTGATGAAATCAACAAAAGTGGCAGAATATTTTGGAGTGTTGTTGACAGCTGTTCTGAGACATTGGTTCTTGCTTTCTTAGTTTAAATGAATTTAAACAAGAGGCACATAGCAAAGGAGATGCAGCATAGAGTAATTTATTGCAAAGGAAAAAGAATATTTTGAAAGTTAGCTGCAGAATACACACTGAGAAACACAGAGAGGATTCAGGGCTGGCTGCTTGTAAGGATGAGACAGCATTCATTATTACTGGGGAAACTCTCTTTATCGGAGTCTTACATGATTATTCATGAGGAGGTGGGAAGATGTGTTACTAGCAAACATGTTCTGGGTGGTCCTCTGGGTATACATGCCCATCCATGCTCATTCATACATCACATGTCTCATTAGCACTTTAAATCTCCACGCAGGGATGTGTTTTTTACTATTACAATGAGCAAAGTGTCAGTTTGAGGTAAAATCAAAGTTTGAGGTAAAATCAAAGTGCACGTGCTCTCTACAGAGGAAATTCCCTACTGAAGATAGCTTTGCTTGAATGAGCTTAACTGCAATGTGAATGCTGAGGCTTATTGTGTTGGCTGTATGGTCCCCACGGTTGCTGCATGCCAAGGTCATGGTCACTTCCCTGACTACTTACCCTGCCTCAATTCCCCCCTAAGAGATCTTAGGGCCTATAATCATATGGGAGGTTGAGGGGCTAGGTCATTTCTTCTGAAGCTGCTTCCTGCTGAGTGGGGCGCTGTCCCTACCTAGCCTGGGCCCTAAAGTCTCTTCCTGCCTGATCTAATGCGGTGTAAACCTTGTTGTTCACGGGACTGGTGCACAAGACCTGAGATAGCTCATTAGGAGACCAAGGTTAAAAGCCTTGCAAAACCATCATGTGGACCTGAAATTGCTGTAAGCAAGAAAGTAAGAAATCAGGACTTTAAACAAAATTGGACCAAAAGTTAAATCTTAAAATATTTTAATGACTGGCAGTATTAAGGGGAGCAAGGCAGACAATAGCTAATGCTTCCAATTTCCCATGGAAGTTCCTAAAGTTTTAATTTTGTTTGCCTGAGTAAAGATATTTTTAATATTTTCTTGGACTAAACCAGACTGATTGATGTAAAAAGAGCATTCTTCTTTCAGATACAAATATGTTTCTCGTTGTCCAGCTGTGAGAAGATTCTGGCTTTTCAGTTTTGTAGGACTATACTGGCCAGGGAATCCAGCTGTTGTTGAAGTCCAGTGAGGTCCATTTCCATTTGTGGAAGGGCCACTGTGATCTCCTAAAACAGTTTATGCTGGATTCCCAAACCTCCACCTCCCGTAGCTGACCCTGATAATCCCAATAGAGAGGGCAGTACTGAATTTAAGGGAATATGGGGTCTTGCTTGGAGGTGAATCTTGCTATGTTGCTACATGGGGAAAGGGAGAGATGTGTTAGACCATTCGAAAGTTAGATAAGGGGAGATGTAAGCAATGGAGCATCATCCCTACCATAGTGGAGGAAATTGTAGATATGCTGAAAATCAACAAACCCCAAAACTTCCTTATGATGGTGAAATTTCTGCTGCAAAACTATTTTGCATTAAAGTGGTGAATGCAGTGGAGGCTCTATAAAAGGGGTCTCCTATTTTCTGGCCTGTAAGTGAAAGATATGTGCAACTAAGTTGGCAGTGGTTACTGGGTCCATTAATGAATGGTAGAGTTTGATGGTGGCATTAATAAGATCTTTAAATAATGTTCCCCCTTTAGGGTTCCACCACGAGGCATAGTCATCTTTCGATGGGATATGTTGAGAGTCCCTGGGGGACATATTGAGATAGGGTGAACAAGGGCTTCCAGTGGGAGGATGGCCTCAACAAAAACTACAGGATCTAGTTGTCTTGATAGGAAATAGAGGTGGTGCCAGTCCGGGGGCATAGAGAGCAAAAAATTGGTTGCCTGGGTGAGGAGTCCACTTATTAGTTTAATTCTTGCAGAGGTATTGACTAAGATTGGTTACCCAGTGGCAAAGTTCAGCTGCACTGACTCTGTTGGAGTTCTACCAAAGTGGCAGAACTGCCATGATTACTGTAAAGCCAGAATGAGAATTGCTCTGGATAAAAGGTTTGTAAGAAACTATTTTTCCTTTAGGGACATTTGAACTACTGTTGATAGTTAAGAGGAGGAACTTCAGGAACCCATGACCTGACCCAATAAAATCCCTTTGTGTTGACTGTTGGGCCTGATATCCCTATTCTGTGGGCCAGTGATTTTGTCCCTGGAGATGTGCTAGGATGCCTGGCCAGTCTTCTAAGGGCCCAGGTCTGGCATTTCCCCAAATTTTGGTAGTTACGCAAAGTCAATAAGGTTAATTTTTTTGTTTTTTTGTTTCTTTTTGTTTTGAGACAGTGTTTCACTCTTGTTGCCCAGGCTGGAGTGCAATGGTGCAAACTCGGCTCACTGCAACCTTCACCTCCTGGGTTCAAGCGATTCTCCTGCCTCAGCCTCCCAAGTAGCTGGGATTACAGGCATGTGACACCATGCTCGGCTAATTTTGTATTTTTAGTAGAGACAGGGTTTCACCACGTTGGTCAGGCTGGTGTCGAACTCCTGACCTCAAGTAACCCACTCGCCTCGGCCTCCCAAAGTGTTGGGATTACAGGTGTGAGCCAAAGCTCCCAGGCCTCAGTTAAGTTTAATAGACTAACAGTATGGTTAATTAGTTCCCCAGCAGATAGGCCAGTCTCTCTAAAAGTCATTAGAGTACAGCAGGCAAGTACCAAGAAAATGAAGATGTTACTTATCTTCCAGATGGGCTTTATCTGGAATTGTGTTCTTGAATAGAAGCTTTAGAGCCCCTATGGGCTTGCAGGTGTAATTAGTAGCTTCCTCTGGTTCCTGTAAAGGTTTATTGCAAAGTTGAATTCTGATCATGTGAACCCGACTGGCCATTTGTTGCAGCTTGACAGCCATTGGGGTGGTGAGTAGTACTTGCTAAGGTCCCTTCCATTTAGAAAGAAGTGGATCTGCCAGGGGGCCTTCCTTCCAAGTTTTTAATAGGGCCCTGTCTCCAGGTAGGATTTGGGGGATGTTTTCTCTTGTCCAGGTGAGAGCAGCACTGTATTGCTATATTCCTGGATAGCCTGATGTACTGGGCTTAAATTATTTGTTGGTGTGTTTGTTTGTTTGTTTGCATAGCAGAGGGTTGCCCTATCACCCAGGCTGGAGTGCAATGGTGCGATCTCAGCTCACTGTAATCTCAGCCTCCCAGGTTCAAGAGATTCTCCTGCCTCAGCCAGCTAAGTAGCTGGCATTACGGGCCCACCACCTCGCCTGGCTCATTTTTGTATTTCAGGCATTTTGCCATGCGGCCCAGGACGATCTCGAACTCCTGACCTCCAGTGATCCGCCCCCTGCAGTCTCCCAAAGTGATGACAGTACAGCCATGAATCACCATGCCTGGTCCCTGGCTTAGATTTTGATTATACTGTATAGTAGACTGGGTTTCCAGTTTGATAAACAGGTCTAAGGTAAGGAAGGGTCTCCCAGAAGTCATCTCAAATGGACTAAGTTTTATTATTTCTTTGGGTGCCACTTGTATTCTCATGAGGGCTATAGGCAACACAGTGTTCCAAGACTCACAAGTTCCCTGGGACAGTTTTGCCAGGGTCTGCCTTAAATTTTGATTAGCCTTATTAACCTTGTAGGAGGATTGTGGCTTCCATGAGCAGTAGAGATGATATTTAATTTCCAAAGCTCGGGCTATCTATTTGGTTATAGTTGCAAGAAAACAGGGTCCTTTGTCGCTCTGCAAAGAGCAAGGGAGGCCAAATCCTGGTATGATCTCTTTTGGCAGTGTCTTGGCCACTTTTGCAGCTTTCTCTGTTCTGGTGGGGAAAGCTTCTACCCATTCTATAAAGGTGTGTACAAAAACTAAGAGGTATTTAAAAACTCAAAAGGAGGGAATTTGGGTGCAGTGAATTTGCCAGTCCGCACCAGGATATGTTCCTCACCACTGGACTGAGGTTAATAAAGGAGGGACCCTTGTTTTGTTTGTTTCTTTGTTTTATTTGCCCCAAAGGTAATTTTGAGAGCAAAGTTCACAGACCCGAGTGACCCTTTTTATTGTAATTGCCAGGCCTTTACCTGTAAAATCATGGTCCATCCAGGTGCTCGTAGCATCCTGCCCATGTGGAGGGAATTATGTAAATTTTTAACAATTTGCCACGGTGGGACTGGGGAAGCAAAAGTTTTTGTCCTATGAGCCACCAACACTCATGTGTTAGAGTCTCCTGATTTTCTTTAGCCCATGCTCTTTCTTCTATAATATATGATGGATTTATACCAAGAGAATGGGACAGGCATGATGGCTCATGCCTGTTATCCAGCACTTTGGGATACCAAGGCAGGAGGATCAGTTGAGGCCAGGAGTTCAGGACCAGCCTGGGAAACACGGCAAGCCCCTTCTCTACTGAAAGTACAAAACTTGGCGGCATGATGGCACATGCCTGTAGTCCCAGCTACTTGTCAGGCTGAAGCAGGAGAATTGCTTGAGCCCAGGAGAGTGCAATGAGTCGAGATCATGCCACTGCACTTAGCCTGGGTGACAGTGTGAGACTCTATCTAAAAAAAAAAAAAAAAAAAAAAGAATGAAATAAAATAAAGAGAATGGGCAGAGAGGAATAAGGCCAGCTGGACTACAGCTCCCATAGTTGCCATCCTATCTTCCCTGCCAGCGCTTGCACTGTCCAATGAGACTGAGTAGTTTCGTTTTTGATGTCTGTGACAGTGAAGGACTGCCACTTGCTTGGGATCATGCAGAGCCTGTAAAAGCTGCAATATTTCTGTTCCATGTTCAATGGGGGAATCCCTTGCATTTAAAGATTCCGTTCTTTATAGATAGCAGCATGTGCCATAAAGGACAAAGCAGGCATCCTTGGAGTCAATGTATATGTTAGTGTTTTTCCCTGATCTAGAGCCAGGGCCCTAGCAAGGACAATTAGCTCTGTTTTTTGTGCTGAGGCATTAGGTGGCAGTGCCTGGGCATTTGTTGTTTGGTTCACACTAACCACAGTGTATCCTGCCCTTCTTTTTCCATTTTCCATAAAACTACTGCCATCAGTGAACCATTCATCATCAGGATTCTTGAGAGATGTATCTCTGAGCTCTCTTCTATCTAAGTAGACCTGGTCTATGGTTTTAATACAGGAATGAGTTAGGTTCTCTGAGGAATTGACTGGCATGAGTTAAGCTGGATTAACGGTGCCACAAGTTTTTATAGTAACCTTGGGTGAGTCCAGGAGGAGAGTCTGATGTTTGGTGAGTCTTCCTCTTGAGAGCCAACAGTGGCTCTTTATTTCTAAAACTCCCTGCACTTGATGGGGAATGAGGACCTCTAAGGTCTGTCTAAAAGTCAGCTTTAGGGCTTCCTCCACCAGAATGGCAGTGGCTGTGACTGCCCTAAGGCAACCAGGCCATCCACAGGCCACAAAGTCCATGTGCCTTGAAAAGTAGCCAACTGGACAAGGTGGTTCTCCCAATTTTTGGGTGAGAACTTCTAAGGTAACTTCATGATTTTCTACCACATATAAAATGAATGGCTTTTCAAGTCGGGAATTTCCAGGGCAGGAGCCTCAATAAGGACCTTTTTTATGTCTTGAAATGCCCTGGTTTGTTCTCTTTGCCATCGTAGGGCTCAGTGTCAGGCCCTTTAATGGCATCATATAGAGGATGAGCCATTAGTCCAAATCCCAGAATCCAAATTCTACAGAATGCAGACATTCCGAGAAATGTTAAGAGTTGTCTCCTGGTTTGGGGACCAGGCAACTCTGGTATGGCCTGTTTTCTTTCCCCTGAGAGCTTCCTTGTTCCAGGGGTTATAATGTACCCTAAGCAAGTTACTCTCTGTTTGTTACCCTAAGCAAGTTACTCTCTGTGCCCCTTTTTTTGAAACCTTATATCTGCTTGCGCCAAGCAAATTTAAGACTGTAATGGTGTTCCTGTCAGGTGTTTCCTTGGTTGGGTTACGTATTCAGATGTTATCTACATACTGTAGGAGGCTGCCTTAACTAAGTTGTAACTCTCAAAGATCTTTGCCTGGGGCTGGTGCAAACAGGTGAGGGCTATCTTGAAAGCCCTGGGGCAATACTATGCATGGGTGTTTCCTATATTTGTCCATTCAAAGGCAAATAGAAACTGAAAGGACAAGTGCACTGTGATGCAAAAAGACAGCATCTTTAAGGTCTGGTACACTAAACCATTCACAGTGTCATGGAATTTGGTTAACAAGGTATAAGTATTAGCTAGTAAGAAGTAAAGAGGGTTCTGCCTCGTTTATGATTCTCAAGTGTTGTGCCAGTTGATATTCCCCATTTGGTTTTAAGACTGGTAGAAGAGGGGTATTACAAGGTGATTGGAAGGACACTAGTAACCATGCTATAAGAATTTAGAAATTAAGGGCTCCAATCCTTTCTTAGCTTCTAACTTTAGGGGATATCAATTTTCACTGGGGTACCTATTGGGGTCCTTTCATTTAATGAGCATGGGTTGAGCTCAAAGAGCCCTTCTGAGCACCCTGTCATCCCAGATGGCAAGTTTTACTTGTTCTAAGATTGATATAGGGAGGTGATCTGTTGGCCCTGCAGAGAGGACCATTTGGGAGGGACTGGTGCCTTTGGGTGATATGATGGCTCCCATTATATTTAATAAATCGCTCTCTAAGAGTAGGGTAGGACACTCATAAACAAGCAACAAGAAGTGTGACTTAAACTGATCTCTTTAGTGACATGTGAGTCGGGAAGTAAAATAGTAAGAATGGGGTTTCCCATTGACTCCAGTTATAGTACAACTTTCGAAGGTCACTGGCCCAACTGGGGAGTTAACACAGAGTAGGAGGCCCCAGTATTGATTAAAAAATCAATATTCTTACCTACCATGTCAAGGGTCAGCCAGGGTTCCAGATTGGTGACTGGAATGTCCTTTTCAATGGGGGCCGTCTGGATCCCTGGGCCTCCTCAGTCTTGAATTAGTGCCATCTCGAGGGAGGATGTCCCCTTTCTCCTTCAGGACTGAGGAAAATCCATTTCCTGATGGCTATCTTGTTTACAGACTGGCCATAGCCCAGGGGCAGCTGGGTGAACCCTCTGGCCTGGTGCTCTGATTGTTTGCATTGAAAGGAGGCTCCTTAATTGTTGTTACCTTGCTGTTGACCGGTTTCCAAGCTTCAAGGTTCCTGGGGGTGACTTTAAGGTGGCAGGACACTATTGTCAGAGACAGCTGTCATTTTATCCTGGGCCTTATCTCACCAGTTCTTGATCTGGACTCTGCCTTCCTCCTCAGCCAGATTCCTATTATGAAATACTCCAAAAGCCATTTCTAAAAATTGAGGGACAGGTGTTTGTGGCCCTAATTGTAATTTCTGTGGTTTTCTCCTGATATCTGGGGTAGACTGGCTAATAAAGTTTTGTCCTGGTGACACTTGGCCTTTAGCAGACGTAGGGTCTATGTTGGTGTACTTTTGGAAGGCCTCCATTAAGCACCCCTGAAAGAAAGCAGGATTTACATCTTTTCCCTGTTTGACTACTTTGACTTTCTCTTAGTTAACAGGTTTTTTAATATGTTGTCTGATTTCTGCCAGGAGGCATTGGACCATGTAGTCCATCCCTTTTCTTTATTCCTCCAGACCTGTTGTAACTCCAATGTAGGTCCAGGGAGAGATCAGCAATAGCTGCCAATTCATGGGTGGCAGGCTGGTCAGCTTCCTTGCTATCTATGTATCTCTGACCGGCTAACCAGATTCTTTGTTGTTCCTGTGGAGTACAGCAAGAAAAAGGACAACTTGTATACCTTTCCAAGTTAAGTCGAAGGCCAAAGTTAGAGCCTGGAATGTGTCGGTAAATGCACTGGCTTCCTCTGAGAACAGTCTGAGGTTTTGCTTGCACTGGATTCGATCATTTATTGGGAATGGAACATGTACTCTAATGGTCCCTTCTCCATTTGGACTTCCCCTAAAGGGAGCAGTTTTACTGGCCCTGGTTGCTATGAAGTCCCACTGCGAGTTATTCCAGCTGGGCTAGTCCCTAGTGTACAAAGCAAGGAGGATAAAGAGGAGCATAAGCAGGAGTTGAAATGCGATTAGATTCTCCAGAAGACTCCGATAGTGTGGGGGGTGCTCGGGACTCGGAAGGAGGTGTGAGTCCCTGAGAGCCCCTATGTGGAACTGGTGTTGGACTGTGGGGCCTGGGGTCCTTTCCCCTTAATGAAAGAAAATATTCTAATGCTTCTGCATGGATTTCTTTCATACTGGATTTTAGCCCACAGGTGCTGCATAGAGCTGGGTTCTGTTGTAAGGCCATAAAGGCCTGCACACAGGGTGCTTGAGACCACTTACCCTGATTTGTACAGAAAAGATCTGTGGTGTTAAAGTTCACATTTCCATTCTGTGGCCATTTTTCATTGTTTGCTTAATTGTACCCAGGGCAAACGGTGTGACAAAAGAAGATGAGGTTTTTTTTTCCTTTTTTAGCTCATCTAACCAAATGATATGCCAGTTTTTAAAATATAAATCCCATGGGTGTTTCAGTGAGAGTAGAGGAGATGAGTCCAATAGTGCCAAGAGAATCCTGCAATGATGGACACATATACCAAAATCCAGGAGGTTGTTGGTGTCCCCATGAGCCGGGCTAGACCATGAAGTGGTACAGGGTATTTGCTTGAATCCCCATAAGACCGAGGCCCTAGGATGTCACCAGAGTTTGCTATGCACCATCCTAGGTCTCACCAGCACTGGACATCTCCAGGCTCAACCAAGGCAGCCCCTGCTGCTGGCTGGGGGGCCCAGGTGTCTCGCTGACAAGAAGTTCCCTACCTCACTGGTTTGCCGTTTATAATACCAAGAATGCCTGGATGCAATCCAGGCATTCCAATAGTTATAATACCAAAAATGCCTGGATGCAATCCCTGGTACCAGGCATCTACATGACTGCACATATTTTTTTTCAGCATAGAAAGTTTGTGGAAGGACAATCTGAAGGAGTATGAAAATGCATAAAGCCTGGCAGGATAGGGACTCTTAATGTGCCCCTCAAAACAGAAAGCTTTGTCAGTAGAAAAAAAGATTAGAATATAAATCATAATAGCCACAAAGTGGCAGTCAAGTATCGCCAGAGGGACAACAAACGTGCTGAGTCTGAATTGTGGCCAGAAACATGTGCCACTAAGCAGCAAAATAGCCTGAATATTGAATATTGAGGGCAACCCGCATGGTTAGTATAATTATGAATAGTGCAGAAGTCGCAGCCAAAAGTAGAGCAGCACATATATTCACATAAAGAATATAGGTGACTTAAAAACTTTTTCCCCACAACTTCAAAGAAAAAGCCCTAGAAAAAGCAGTCATACTCAACCAGGTAGTTTGGGACTGCCATAGGACACATCACGGGTGCAGGGAAACTGAAGTCAATGAAGCAGACAAACTTCTATCTGTGTCACGGCACCAGAAATGTTGACAGCTGCTGTGAGACCTCGGTTCTTGTTTTCCTAGTTTAACAATTTAAGCAAGAGACACACAGCAAAGGAGATGCAGCATAGAGCAATTTTTTTTGCAAAGGAAAAAGAATATTTTCAAATCTAAGTGCAGAATAGAGAGTATACCCTGAGACAGAGAGAGAATTTAGGGTGGAGTGTTTGAAAGCACGAGACAGCACTGATTATTACTGGGGAAACTCCCTTTATGGGAGTCTTATATGAATATTCATAAGGAGGTGGGAAAAAGTGTAGCTAGCAAGCATGTTCAGGGTGGTCCTCTGGGTGCATATTTGCAGTAGCTGTCCATGCTTGTTCATGCATCACATGTCTCATTAGTATCTTAAATCTCCGCCCAGGGATGTGTTTTCGACTATTATAAAGAACAAAGGGTCAGTGTGAGGACAGGTAAACTCAAAGTACGCATGCTGTCTACAGAGGAAATTCCCGAATGAAGATAGCTATGCTTGAATGAGCTTAAGTACAATGGGAATGCTGAGCCTTATTGGTGTTGATTGTATGGTCACCATGATTGCTCTGAAGGACATGGTCACTTCCTTGACTTCCTATCCTGCCTCAGTGTGATTAGATATCGATACATTTTGTATATAAAAGAATTTACCTCATAAAAGATCACAAGAAATTATTGAAAGTCCAAATGCTTAAATATTTCTAAATTTAGGTGAACTTACAGGTGTTTATAATGTTATAGCTAACCATAGACCATCATGGGTCTTATTCGTTTTAAAAATTCAAAACAAATATTTAATGCTTCTGGGAAATCATGTTAAATCTTTTGAGAACCAAACAAGCAAACCGTGTATTCTCACTATTCAGTTGTACCACAGATGTGATCAATTCTGAATAAACGTTTCAGATGATTAAGTATATTTGCACTAACAATAACATTATAACAATAGAACAAAGGTTTTTTTTAACTTCATTGAAATTAAAAGAAGAAAGCTGGATAGAGTCTCGTTTACAAAATGTTCAACAAATTAGAAGGTAATATGGGCATGAAAGTACTGAAGGCCAGGGATATAACAGAGCATCTATGGCAGGTGTATACAAGGGTACATACTTGCCAGAATTTATGCAAAAGTAATTATGCCAAACACAAGACTCACTGGGCTCATTTTTCGCATGATTTCAGTGAGTATAGGGAAGTTCTTGTGTCTGTTTGAAATAATACATCAAAATATATCTGGAAAGTATATATTTATATGGAACATACTGGACATCAAGATAACATGCAATCGAGACACTAGAAACTAATTAAAGATGGTTATCAAATATTAAAACACATAATATGAAATGACATAAAACATTATGCCAAGCACCAAGTGTCTTGTCACATGTAGATTACAAACTTTTGTGTAAGTTTTTGATTTAATAATATTTTCTACCAAGTAGAAAAAGTTAATAAAACTCTATAATTTTAAAAAAGAACATATCTTGGCCAGGTGCCATGGCTCATGCCTGTAATCCGAGCACTTTGAGGGGGTGAAGTGGGTTGACCACTTGAGCCCAGGAGTTCCATACCAGCCTGGACGACATGGTGAAACACTGTCTCTAAAAAATATATAAAGATTAGCCGGTGCACACATGTAGTCCCAGCTAATAGAGAGACTGAGATGGGAGGATCACTGGAGCCCAAGAGGTCAAGGCTGCAGTGGGCCATGATAGTGCCTCTGCACTCCAGTCTGGGCAACAGAGCAAGACCCTGTCTCAAAAAAAAATCCCATAAGTATACATACAGAAAAGCAAAGCTACCTTTGCTTACAGCAAGTGGAATAAAGCATCTTTGAAAGTATGTTTGATGGACGTAAAAGTTTAACAAGATAAATGAATGCATTTCCTTAATTTGAAAATGTAGGGAAAAGAAAAGTAGAGAAATTAGAAATGTTCAAATCACTAGATAACAATATAAAATATTTTGGGAAAAGTACAATTCAGATAGAAAGTAAAACATTTATAATTGCCCTAATTTCATATTAATAATGGAGATATGACAAAGTAAACAAAGTGTTTGGAATCTTTTAGTTGGAGAAATATAACTTCTTATGAGTACATCTGATCTATGAAAGAAACCACTGACGTAACTTATAAATATTCGGTTGATATGTCTTGTAGATTTTCATCTGCAATAACTAGTTTGAAGCAGAACACAGTATCAATACTTTGAAAAACATCAGCATCATGTTTGGATCTTGTAAAACTGAGTCACTCATCTCCCTTTGCACTGTCTTATCCAACTTTAGCCTTAAGATTTTTATTGAACAATACCAGGTCACAGTGGCATCCTGCAGAAGAACTTTCAGTAAGCTGAAGTTGAAAAAAAATTACTTCAGATTATCACTTTGTCAACAGAAATGGACACACATGGCAATTCTTCTAATTGAAAATGAGATTAAAAAGTACTATATTTTCAAAATATGAGCTTGCTTCCATTAGAGCCAGAAAGTGAGATGTCAATAAATTCTATTTGGAGCTTAAATAAAATATTTCAATTTAAACTAATATTGCAAGTGGGCTGAGTGTCTCACGCTTATAATCTCAGCACTATGAGAGGCCGAGGCAGGTGGATTCCTTGAGCCCAGGAGTTCAAGACCAGCCTGGGCAACATGGCAAAACCCGTCTCTACAAAATATACAAAAAGTAGCCATGCATGGTGGTGTGGGCCTGTAATCTCAGCTACTTGGGAGGCTGAGGTAGGAGGATTGTTTGAACCTGTGAGGTTGAGGCTGCAATGAGCTGTATTGTGCTACTACACTCCAGCCTGGCTGACAGAGTGTATATATATATGGATATATATATATATACACACACAGAGATATAGATATATATCTCTCTCCATATATATATATGGAGATATATATATATACACAGATATATATATATATGGAGGTATATATATACGGATATATATGTGGAGAGATATATATATACGGATATATATATATGGATATATATGTGGAGAGATATATATATACGGATATATATATATGGATATATATGTGGAGATATATATATGGATATATATATATATGGAGAGAGAGAGTAAATAATAAAAAATAAAATAATATTGTAAGGTTTGTTCACCTACTTTCCAAATTTTCAGTATCTTTGTGACAACTTTAATGTTCTGGAAACACTAATTGTTTATAAATGTATGAAATTATTTTTATCAAGGTGCACATTTTCCCCATGCCTTGGGCTCCAGTGTGACTCCACATAGCACTAAGTAAGGGCAGGGGATTAGGGCTCCCCACATTCAGCATCGTGAGTGACTCTTCCTGGAATAGAAAAAGGAGAGAAGTGGAAGAAGGTAGGGGTGGCTCTGAAAGCAGAGGTTTTCCCACACCATCTCAGCTGACATCGCACTTTCAACAACTGGGTTCAGAGGACCACCCTTGCTGCAAAGGAGTCTGAGATGGAAAATATTTTTTAAAAGTCTGCCCAAAACAAAATCAGGGTTCCAATAGAGAGGGAGAAAGGGGAATAGATAGTAAGTAGTCAGGTAGCAATGCTAAGGTAGTCAGGTAGCAATGCCTGCCCACAAATGAGACACTGAACCACGACACGGATAGATAGTCTGCAAGTTGTAGTGCTATGATGAAAACAAGGGGCTGAAATCACTAAGGGTCTTACTTCAGATGGTATGACAAAAAGGTCTCTCTGAGGAAGTGATATTTAAAGAGATAGAATAGATGACCAGGCACAGCGGCTCACGCCTGTAATCCCAGCACTTTGGGAGCCCATGGCAGGTGGACTGCTTGAGACGAGGAGTTCAAGACCAGACTAAGCAACATAGCAAGACCACATCTCTACAAAAAATTTTTTAAAAAATAAAGAAAAATGGACAAAATGAGAAACAGTGATTTGGGCAGAGGAAAGAACAACTACTAAGGCCCAGCAGCAAACACATGCGTGTCATGTTTGAGGAACATCAAAGAGGTGGAGTGGCTTCAGCACAGGGATGGACAAGACAGGGGCAGGTAGGTGGCACCAAGCGTGGTTAGGAATATGAAGCAGGGTCCTCACCATGCAAAGCTCTTTCAACTATCCCTTCTGTGATTGCATCATCAGTCCTTCTTGGCTGAAAGGTCTAAGATTATGATTTGGGTTTTTGTTTTTGTTTTTTGGGCCTCCATCCACAATATCTACCCTGCCCATCGTGGAGTTGGGGCTGGCCAAGGCAGAAACCCATGATTTCTCCTGTTCCTCCAGCAGCCACAGCCTGGGATTGGTCTTGCTGCCAACCTGCTAGCTGATGTACAGGGGATGAGCCCTCAGCCTGTGTTCACAGCATTCCCTAAAGCCCTTTTCCCTAGACTTGTCCCAGCTTTGTGGGACTGCACTTCTGCTCAGTTTCCTTGACCAGCACTTCTGGAACTTGTAAAATCTGGAGTCTACCAAAACTTTCATGTATTTTTCTAAATTCTGGAATTTACATAACCTTGCAAATATTATTCCATAAAAGACCCAAATCTGCTCTTTGTATCTCTTTTTCTTCCCTCTTTCTTAAAGAGATTGGCCAGGGGGAACCACCTGGATTGGACTCTTCCAGTAAGCCTGCTTGTTGGGCTCTCAGCTGTCCACTTAGGGAACACAATGTTGAGGCCCTAGGACCTGCTAGCACACTCTGGCATTGTAGATGACAGATTCTGGTGTCCCCTGGGCACCGATCCATCCTAAATCTTTCCTTCCCAGTTCAGAAAAAACCCACAGTGGCTATGCTGACTTCTGATGTAGGCGCTGCCCCTTTGGGTTCAAACATAGGTTAGTACAGCCCACTGCTGGCTACGTAGAAGACATTGTGAAAACGCAAATATCTATATACCCCTTTTTACATTTCGTAGGGCATCACATTTACTATTCTCCCTCACAGGTCTTGCAGAGCAATTGGAACTTTCTCAAATACAAAGATCTCTGTATATATAATTTTATGTTCTGTAACTTGTTCAGAAACTTCTTCATTCTGGTTCTGAGACTAATGTATTACATACATTGGATATCCCACCTTTAAGCAGAACATCAAGTATATTTGTGGACATGCTACACATCTGTGGGCAATGTGGCAACCATGCTTTTCCACCTTCAGAGGAGACCTACTTTAAAGCAAAAGCTTTTTTGAGAATCATCAGATTGTGTTTGGTATGGCAGCAGGGACAGGGAGATTAGAACACAGGCTAGTGTCATCCCCCCTCACCAAGGCTCCTAAAAGCATCGGCTGGCTCCGGTGGCCCTGTCTGTTTGTCCTCAACCATCAAGATTTGGCTTTACCATTTACTGACAGTGGGACACAGGTCATCACCTCATCTTCTTTGGCCTGCACTTCCTCACCAGTAAGGTGGGGTGGGGAATTTCTACTGCACAGGTTCCTCAGCAGTAGTAAAAGAGATGAGACATTCCAAGTGTCTGTACCATGCCTGGGCATAGTTGGCACTCAGAAAATTTGTGGGCTAATGATGAGGGCAAAGATGAATGATACTGGCTGGGCTCCACAAGGGCAGGGAACGCTGCTCTATAGGCTATTTACTGCTGATCCCCAGCTTCTGGCATGCAGGCTGCCACAGATGATGAATAAATGAAAGAGGTGTCAGACACGGAGTGAAAATAAAGTCACTTTTTTCTAGACAAAAGGGAAGGATCTGTAGAATCGTATAAAAACAGGGATGTTTGATGATAGAGTGGAGATAGAGTGCTCGGTTCTAATAGCCATCTCTATTTTCTCAGAATATTTGAGATAGATAGGAAGCAGGTTAAGGAGGGCTCACTTAGTCTGGCTTCCTGCTGTGTACAGCATGGCATTTATAGGTGAACTATAAAAATAATATCAAGTGAGAATTGTAAAGGGCAGCAAGATGATATAAAATGATGAGTACAAGAAACCTGTGAATGTTTATTCTGCTGTCGTACTTGTTTACTGCATGTATTCATTATGCCAAGAGGTAAAAAGGTAGTTTTATTTTATTATCTCACCTGATCTCTGATTGCAAGATCTGGGATTTCCACACGGTATATCCTTCTGTTTCATGATATAAATAATTCCCTAGAAACTGATTCATACATAGCTGTCCCTCTGGGGGGAGGGTGGGAAAAAATACACCTATCTTGCAGCTCAACCTCTTTACTTGGTTTCCAGATGCTAGTGTTACTCACAATGTCCATTAAGAGAAGATGGAAAATGGCCAAACACAACCTGACAACATCTTGTCAACTGTTCCACCAGGACTATTTAATAGGCCAGAAGCTGGTATGTCATCCATGAGTACCAGGGATCTGTGTATGTTTATTAGTTGTACTGTCTTACTTGGTTTCCATATGCATGCATGCCGTAATGAAGGGGAAAAGGTGCTTTTGTTGTATTATCTATTGTGAGCTCAATTTGAGGGGGCTCAGATGGCCACCTGGCATATTCTTCAGTTTTATGGGATAATTTCCTAGAAACTGAGTATCAGTGGGATATAGCGGTGGCGTTGTCATAATGCACTTACCTCACAGCTCAACCTCTTCCTTTGAACAGAGGATGGAAAACGGCCAACCCCAAACTGATAACATCTTGTCAACTGCTCCACCATGGCTTGGTGATATGGCAGCAACTGGAGTTTCATCCACGAGTACCAGGGATCTGTGTATGTCTGCTTATTAGTTGTACTGTCTTACTTAGTTTCCATAAGCAGGCACATTTTCATGAATGGTAGAAGATGGTTTGTTGTATATTTTTTTCCTAGCCTCAATTTGAGGGGCATCAAATAGCCACCTGGCATATCCTCCCCTGCTTTCTTATATGATTTCCTAGAAACTGAGCATCAGAGGGGTATACCTGTGGGGTTGACATAATGCACTTACCTCACAGTTCAACTTCTTCAATTGGTTTCCAGATGCTACCGTCAATCCCAATGTCCATGAAGAGCAGATGGAGAATGGCCAAACACAACCACACAACATCTTGTCACATGTTCTATCAGGGCTTATTAATATGGCAGGAGCTGGTATTCCATTGATGAGTACCAGGCATCTGTGTATGTTTATTTATTAGTTGTACTGTCCTCCTCAGTTTCCATATGCATCCGTAGTGTCATGAGGGGAAAAAGATGGTTTTGTTGAATTATCTTTCCCGGCCTCAATTTGAGGGGATGTAGATCATTATTTGATGTATTCTCCTGCTTTATGGGATAGTTTCCTAGAAACTGAGCATCAGTGGGATATACAAGTGGGGTTGACATAATGCACTTACCTCACGGCTCAACCTCCTTCTTTGGTTTCCAGATGCTACCATCACTCACAATGTTGGTGAAGAGAGGATGGAAAACAGCCAACCCCAAACTGATAACGTCTTGTCAACTATTCCACCACAGGTTCGTCATATGGCAGCAGCTGGTATTCCATCCATGAGTACCATTTATCAGTGTATGTTTGTTCACCAGCTGTACTGTCCTACATGGTTTCCATACGCATGCACTGTAATGCAGGGAAGAAGGTGGTTTTATTGTATTATCTTTTCTGGCCTAAATTTGAGGGATCTCAGACCACCACTTGATATATCCTCCTGCTTTATGGGATGATTTCCTAGAAACTGAACATGAGAAGGATATACCTATGGCATTGACATAATGCACTTACCTCACAGCTCAAATTCTTTATTTGGTTTCCAGATGCTACCGTCACTCACAATGTCCACAAAGAGAGAATGGAAAATGGCCAACCCCAACTGATCACGACTTGTCAACTGGTCTGACAGCACTTATTAATATGGCAGCGGCTGATATTCCGGCCATGAGTACCAGGGATCTTTGTATGTTTGCTTATAAGTTGTACTGTCCTACTTGGTTTTCATATGCATGCATAGTGCCATGAAGGGAGTAAGGTGGTTTTGTTGTATTATCATTTCTGGCCTAAATCTAAGGCATCTCAGATCACCATGTGATATATCCTCCTGCTTTATGAAACAATTTCATAGAAACTGAGCATCAGAGGGGTATACTTGTGAGTTGGCATAGTGCACTTACCTCACAGCTCAACCTCTTCCTTTGGTTTCCAGATGCTACCGTCACTCACAATGTCTATGAACAGAAGATAGAAAATGGCCAACCAGCACCTGATTACGTGTTGTTGACTCTTCCACCAGGGCTTATTAATATGACAGCCACTGATATTTCATCCATGAGTACCAGGGATCCGTGTACAAATAAGTTTGCTTATTAGTATTACCATCCTACTTGGTTTCCACATGCATGCATAGTGTCAAAAAGGGTGGGAGGTGGTTTTGTTGTATATTTCCTGGTGTCAATTTCAGGGATCTCAGATGGCAACCTGCTCTATGCTCCCGCTTTATGACATAATTTCCTAGAAACTGAGCATCAGAGAGATATACCTGTGGGGTTACCATAATACACTTACCTCACAGCTCAGCCTCTTCATTTGGTTTCCAGATGCTACCATCACTTACTACGTCCCTGAGGAGAAGATGGAAAATGGCCAACCCCAATCTGATAACGTTTTTTCAACTGCTCCAACAGGTCTTAATATGACAGGAGCTGGTATTCCAGCCATGAGCACCAATGATCTGTGTGTGTTCGCTTATAAGTCGAATTGTCCTGCTTGGTTTCCATATGCCTGCATATTGTCATGAAGGGGAAAGGAAGTTTTGTTGTATAATCTTTCTTGAGCTCAATTTGATGCATCTGAGATCACCTCCTGTCATGTCCTTCTGCTTTTTGCAATAATATAATAGAAGCTGAGCACCAGAGGGATATACCTGTGGGACTGACATAATGTGCTTCCTCACAGCTCAACCTCTTCATTTGGTTTCCAGGTTCTACTGTCACTTACAATGTCTGTGAATAGAAGATGGAAAATGACAAACTGCAACCTAATACGTACTGTCAATTGTTCGACCAGTGGTTATTTATTTGGCAGCAGTCGGTATTCCGGGCATGAGTACCAGATATCAGTGTATTTTGTTTACTAGTTGTTCTGTCCTAGTTGATTTCCATATGAATGCATAGTGTCATAAAGGGAAGGAGGTGGTTTTGTGGTATTCTTTTTTGTGAGCTCAATTTGAGGTGTCTCAGATCATCAACTGGTGTATCCTCCTACTTTATGGGATAATTTCCTAGACCCTGAGCATCAGAGGGATATACCTGTAAGGTTGACGTAATATACTTACCTCACAGCTCAACCTTTTCATTTAGTTTCCAGATGCTACTGTCACTCACAATGTCTGTGAAGAGAGGATGGAAAATAACCAACCACAACCTAATAATGTCATGTCAACTCTTCCACTACGGCTTAGTTATTTGGCAACAGCTGGTATTCCAGCCATGAGTACAAGGGATCAGTGTATGTTTGCTTGTAATTTGAACTGTCCTACTTGATTTTCATATGCATGCCTCATGTCATGCATGGGAGACACGTTGTTATCTTTCATGAGCTCAATTTTAGTGTTCTCAGATCACCACCTGACATATCCTCTCCAGATTTATGAAATAGTTTTCTAGAAACTGAGCATAAAAGGGATATACCTGTGGGCTTCACATAATGTTCTTAACTAAAAATTAACCTCTTCATTTTGTTTCCAGATGCTACTGTCACTCACAATGTCCATGAAGAGAAGACAAAAAATGGCCAACCAGCACCCGATAATGTCATCGCAACTGTTCCACCAGCACTTACTAATATGGCAGCAGCTGGTGTTTCATCCATGAGTACCAGGGATCAGTGTAAGTTCGTTCACTTGTACTGTCCTACTTGGTTTCCATATGCATGCATAGGGTCATGAGAGAAGGCAGTTTTGTTGTATTACCTTTTCTGGCCTCAATTTTAGGGTTCTCAGATTGACACTTGTTGTATCCTCCTTCTTTATGAGATAATTTCCTAGATACTGAGCATCAGAAGGGTAAGCCTGTGTGGTTGACATAATGCGATTACCTCATAGCCCAACCACTTCATTTTCTTTCCAGATACTGCAGTCACTCACAAAGTCCATGAAGAGAATATAAATAATGGCTAACCAGCACCTGATAATGTCTTGTCAACTGTTACATCAGGGCTTGTTAATTTGGCAGGAGGTGGTATTCCACCCATGAGTACCAGGGATAGGCGTATGTTGGTTTACTAGTTGTACTATCCTAATGTTTCTTTTCTAGTTCTACTATCCTACTTGGTTTTCATATGCATGCAGTGTCATAAATAAAAGAATGTGATTTCATTGTATTGTCTTTCGCGAGCTCAATTTGTGTGGTCTCTGATCATCACCTGGTATTTCCTCCTGCTTTATGTGATAATTTCCTAGAAACTGAGCATGAGAGGGATATATCTGTGAGGTTGACATAATGCACTTTTCTCACAGCCCAACCTGTTCATTTGGTTTCTAGATGCTACCTTCACTCACAATGTCCATGAAGAGAAGATGGAAAACGGCCAACCAGCACCTCAAAACATCTTATCAAATGTTCTACCAGGGCTCATTAATATGGAAGCAACTGGTATTCCATCCATGAGTACCAGGGATCTGTGTATGTTTATTTATTATTTGTACTGTTCCACTTGGTTTCCATATGCATTCATAGGGAAGAAGGACAAGTGAGGAAGAAGGTGGTTTTGGTGTATTATCTTTCCTGGCCTCAATTTGAGGGGTCTCAGATCACCACTTGGTATATCCTCTTGCTTTATGAGAGATTTTCCTAGAAATTGAGCATTAGAGAGATATACCTATGGGGTTACCATAATACACTTATCTCAAAGCTCGACCTCTTCACTTGGTTTTCAGATGCTACCATCACTCACAATGTCCATGAAGAGGAGATGGAAAATGGCCAATGCCAACTAGATAACGTCTTCTCAACTGTTGCACCATGAGCTGGTATTCTGGCCATGAATACCAGAGATCTGTGTATGTTTGCTTTTTAGTTGGATTGTCCTACTTGGTTTCCATATGTGTGCATAGTGTCATGAAGGGGAGAAGGTAGTTTTGTTGTATTATCTTTCTTGAGATCAATTTGAGGAGTCTCAGATCGCCACCTGTCATGTCCTCCTGCTTCGTGCAATAATTTCTTAGAAGCTGAGTATCAGACGAATATACCTGTGGGGTTGAAATAATGCACTTACTTCACAGCTCCACCTCTACATTTGGTTTCCAGATGCCACCGTCACTGATAATGTCTGTGACAAGAGGATGGAAAATGACCAACCATAACTTAATAACGTCTTGTTAGCTTTTCCACCAGGGCAAATTAACATGGCAGCACGTGGCATTCCAGCCATGAGTACCAGGGATCTGTGTA
The DNA here is from genome assembly GCF_029289425.2 of Pan paniscus. Taxonomy (NCBI): domain Eukaryota; kingdom Metazoa; phylum Chordata; class Mammalia; order Primates; family Hominidae; genus Pan; species Pan paniscus. The sequence continues at coordinate 135,074,966 of NC_073272.2, read as the reverse complement.
TGTTTGCTTATAAGTTGGATTGTCCTACTTGATTTTCATATGCATGCATAGTGTCATCAAGGGAAGAAGGTGGTTTGGTTGTACCTTCTTTCGTGAGCTCAATTTGAGTGTTTTCAGATCGCCACCTGATACCCTCTCCTGCTTCAGGAAATAATTTCTAGAAAACTGCAGGCTGGTCTCAAACTCCTGACCTCAAGTGATCCGCCCGCCTCGGCTTCCCAAAGTCGTGGGATTACAGGCATGAGCCACTGTGCCTGGCCAAAAATCCATATATTTCTGCACAGGACATATAGCTCAGTTGAAAGGGATGGCTGAAGAATCACACCAACCTGTGTCCTTCAAATGCTTGGTGTTACCACCAATTATTGCAGTCCCTCCAGGAAAGTAGTGTTGCTTGTGGATTATAGTTTTTATAATTGTGGCAGTTCTAGTGGCTTCTACTTGGCCTTTCCATCATAGTAACCCTCACTTTGCGGGTCATAGAACCAATGTGGGGATTCTGCCAGTCACTGAGTATGATCCCAACTATGCATTCTGAAACTGGGAAACAACCAGAGGGTGGATTCATGGACCAACTTAGTCCACTGTACGTTGGACCTGATGTAAAACCACATGGATTACCTGATGTAAAATCACATGATTACCAGAAACCACAACTCTTATTAGAAGAGCATAGTGACATTTTGGGTATCCTGGAATTAGCACCAGTTCAGAGCCATTATCAAGTAATTCCTGAGAATTCTGATTATTTACTTCTCCACCATGACCTGCCACACTAATAATTGGCCACAGGTCTGTTGGGGAAGGTGGGGACAACGATTAACAGCATTGTTATTTGGCAGTGCAGCATGATCTTTCCTCAAGGGCAAGCCTGCAGTAATGTCTGATTAAAGAAGAGAGCCACCACAATCTCCTCACAGATTTTTGGGCTCCCCTTACCAAGTAATTTCTTGCAGCCTTGGTGAAAGTCACATCATCTGGACATCCAGCATGGCTGAGCAGTTCTTCCAGGATAAAGTCACTCTCACATTCCAATGTCCTTAAGCCTTTGGAGTATATCAAGGAAGTTCTTGAACTTCTCCTTAATTGACGATAGTCAACATTCGGTTTCTCATTTTAGCTAACCAACCAAGCAAACTGCTAGAGCCATCCTTATCCTCTCAAAGAGAAACACTGAATCCAGAGCCTTGGCTTAATGACCCTTGGCTTAATGACTATATAGCAATAAGTTTGGTGTGAATCAAATTAATTTTTCTTCCACCTCATACCCCACCCTCAAGAACTATTTGCACACAAAGTCTCTAGGTTTCTGCCTATCAGCATTAAAAAAATCAGTAGTTGTTAAGGTAAATTTTATGCCTACTAATGGGTCACACCCTTGTACCCTCTAGTTTGGGGCTGGTGGAAACTTTAGTCTTACAGGGTTTTGAAGGAAGACTTACTAAAATCCGTGTCCCTCCTTTTTCTCTGACCTTGGAGGAGAGGGAACTCTGCAGAAGCTGAGCCCTTCAGAGCAAATCTAAATGCACAAGGCCCTTTACACTTGACTAAAGTTAGATGTCTCTTCCTCAGAGAGACCTTCCTTGACTACCAGGTTCAAAGTACCATCCACTCATGTTCCATCTCTCCACCTGATTTCTGCTTTTGGCCAATAACATATTCCATAGTTGCTCTCTTTCTTTAGTGCATTTGCCCTCAGCTGGAATGTAAGATTCATGAGAACAGTTTAGTTCACTGTTTTTTTTCATGCCTAGATAAGTACCTGGCACTCAGAGAGTTTTTAGTCAATATTGAATAAATGAATTACAGATTTTTTTTTTTTACTATTCACCACAATCCTAGAGAATAGCTGCTGTTATCATCCTCTGTTTACAGAAGAGGATATGGAAACACAGAGAGGTTAAGTAACTAGTGCCAGGTCATAGGCACGTAAGTGCATACCTGTAGCAGCACCTCATCTCCAGCTCTGTCTTGAACCCAAAGCACTTTCCACTTGTCCAGTGCAGCCTCACCATACACTCCAGCTTTAGGCTCCTCCTGACACACAGCCTCCCATCCTGTTCTACTCATCACATGACCCTGGTTCCAGAACTTTCTCCACTCACTCGTCTCTTATAGGGTCTCTCAGGAGAAGGAAGGCTTGGCTCCCATCTTCTGCTTCTGCCTCTGCCACAGCCTCTCAGCTCTGAGTACTCCTAGGAAGCTCCCTCCTGTCAGGGCCAAATTACCCTCACTCAGCTTGTTGCTGGCCTTCCGGGCTAGACTTCACTCTGTTTACCCCAGAACAGATCACTGAAAATCAGCAAATGACCCATCCTGAACTTCGCTCTGCCCAAGAGCTGCAACGACTATTAGGTACTTGGCCATAACCATTTCCTATATGCCATACCAACCCAGGGAGGACATCTCATGAGCAATGAAAACATGCTGGGCATTGCCTATGACTTCTTACATTCATGCTCACCTTCAATCCCCACACAACCTTTTGAGATAGGAGCTATGGTTTCTACTTAACCCCTGAGGAGACTGAGCCTTGAGAGATTAAGTCATTTGCCCAAGGTCAGACAACTGGCTGGCAGCTGAACCCAGATTTAAACCCAGGTGTTTCTAATTCCACTGCCCATGCTCTAAGATCTCTACAGCAATGTGAGTCTACTACACAAAAGGGTGGCTAGATTTCTTACTAAACTGAAATCCACAAACTGAAAAGTGTGAAGATTTTGTGTTGCCAAGTGAAGAAGTCCATGGCAAAAACTCCTTTCACCTTAAAGTATGATGCACCTCTGAACCAGGTTCAAGAGACTGTAACAGAAGGCTAAGTGTCCCTTGGCAGATGCTTTATATTACTGCAACAGGGAGCCTGTATAAAAAGGGATGTCCTTACTTTTGAAAACCTACATCTAGAACAGTAGTCTCTTTTCCAACGGAGATACTCAGAAAAATCAATTCACACTAAACAGTGCAGATTCTGCTTAAAGCTCAAGTCAAGCATCTTAAATCGGGCTGTCTTCCTGCCTCCAAAGTTCCTGTTGCCCTGTCCACAGGCTGCACTCCATGGCGGACATCTCTGTACCTTTTCAGTTTCTCCTGGGGGTTAGGGGTCATCAGAGTCTGTCTCTCTGTAGTTGTCACGCAGCACTGATGAGCCCTGCTAGTATCATTCATCTTTGCCCTCATCGTTAGCCCACAAATTTTCTGAGTGCCAACTATGCCCAGGCATGGTACAGACACTCGGAATGTTATACCTCTTTCACTCCTCCTGAGGATTCCATGGAGTAGAAGTTACTCACCCCATTTTACTGGTGAGGAAGTTCAGGCCAAAGAAGATGAGGTGATGACCCAAGTCGCACTGTCAGTAAATGGTAAATCCAAATCTTGACGGTTGAGGACAACCAGACAGGGCCACCAGAGCCAGCAGATGCTTTTAGGAGACTTGGTGAGGGGGGAATGACAATAACCTGTGGTATAATGTCCCTGCCCAGGCTGCCATGCCAGACACAACCTGATGATTCTCAAAAGAGCTTTTGCTTTAAAGTAGGTCTTCTCTGATGGTGGAAAAGCATGGTTCCCACAAGGTTTTGCCCACTGATGTGTAGGCAGTCCACAAATATACTTGATGTTCTGCTTAAAGCTGACTTTCACAAGTGGGATATCCAACGTATGTAATGCATTAGTCTCAGAACCAGAATGAAGAAGTTTCTGAATAAGTTGTTACAGAACGTAAAATTATGTATGCAGAGATCTTTCCATTTGAGAAAGTTCCAAGTGCTCTGCAAGTCTTGTGAGAGAGATTAGTAAAAGTCATGCCCAAGGAAATGTAAAAAGGGGAATATAGATATTTGCCTTTTCCCAATGTCTGCTATGCAGCCAGTAGTGTGTTGTACAAAACTACGTTTGAACCCAAAGAACTAGTGCCTGCATCAGAACTCAGGTTAGCCACTGTGGGTTTTCTCTGAACTGTGAAGGAAGGACTTAGGATGGACTGGTGCTCCTGGGACACCGGAATCTGTCATCTACAAGGCCAGAGCTTGCTAGCAGGTCCTGGAGCCTCGATGTTGCAGTTTCCAAGGGGAGAGCCTAGAGCCAAACAAGCAGGCTTACTGGAAGAATCTAATCCAGTTGGTGCCCCTTGGGCAATCTCTTTAAGAAACAGGGAAGAAAAGGAGATATAAAGAGGAGGTTTCGGCCTTCTATGGAAAAATATGTGCAAGGTTTTATAAGTTGCAGAATTTGGAAAAATATATGGAATGGAATGTTCTGTAGACTCCAGGTTTTACAGGGTCCAGGAGTGCTTTTCAAGGAAACTGAGTAGCAGTGCAGTCCCACGAAGCTGGGCCATGTCTAGGGAAAAGGGCTTTAAGGAATTCTGTGAACACAGGCTGAGGGCTCATCCCCTGTGCATCGGCTAGCAAGTTGGCAGCAAAAGCAATCCCAGGCTGTAGCTGCTGGAGGAACTGGAGGAATCATGGGCTTCTTCCTTGGCCAGCCCCAACTCCACAATGGGCAGGGTGGATATTGTGGATGGAGGGCAAAAAACAAAAACCCAAACCATATTCTTAGACTTTTCAACCAAGAAGGACTAAGGATGCAATCACAGAAGGGGCAGTTGGAAGAGCTTTGCATGGTGAGGCCCCTGCTTCATATTCCCAACCTCACTTATTGTCACCCACCTGTCCCCCTCCCATCCATCCCTGTGCTGAAGGCAATCCAGCTTCTATGCCGTTCCTCAGACATGACAGGCATATGTCTACTGCTGGCCCTTTGTAGTTGCTCTTTCCTCTGCCAAAATAACTGTTTCCCATTTTGTCCATTTTCCTTTATTTTATTTTATTATTATATTTTTTAAATTTTTTGTAGAGATGGGGTCTTTCTATTTTGCCCAGGCTGATCTTGAACTCCTGGTCTCAAGCAGTCCTCTTGTCTCTGTCTCTCTCAGCTGCCCTTTTTGTTGCTACTTCTGTACTATTCATAATTATACTAGCCATGTGGGTTTCTCTCAATATTCAATATTCAGGCTATTTTGCTGCTTAGTTTCACTTCTTTCTGGCCACATTTCAGACTCAGCGCGTTTGTTGTCACTCTGGCAATACTTGACTGCCACTTAGTGGCTATTGTGATTTATTTTCTAATCTGATTTTCTGTTTACAAAACAGAGTTTTGAGGGCCACATTAAGAATCCCTATCCCTCCAGACTTTGTTCATTTTCATACAACTTCAGATTGTCCTTTAACAAACTTTCTATGCTGAAAAAAAGATGTGCAGTCAAGCAGATGCCTGGTCCCAGGGATTGCATCCAGGCATTCCAGTTATTATAATTGGGCATAACGAATGGCAAACCAGTGAAGTAGGGAAAGTCTTGTCAGTGAGACATCTGGGCCCCCCAGCTGGCAGTGATGGCCACCTTGGTCAAGGCTGTAGATATCCAGTTCTGGTGAGACCTAGGATGGTGCACGGCAAACACCCGTGACCTCCTAGGGTCTCGGTTTGTGGGAATTCAAGCAGATGCCCTGTATTGCATCGTGGTCCCCCTTGGCTAATAGGGACAGCCATGACCTCCTGGTCTTTTGTATATGTGTCTGTCATTGCAGGATTCTCTTGGCACCACGGGAGCCATCTCCAATACTCTCAATGCAACACCCCTGGGATGTATATTTTAAAACTGGAATAATTTGGGTGAGATGAGCTAAAAAAGAAAAAAAACCCTTATCTTCTTTTGTAACACTGTTTAGCCTGGGGAAAAGTCAGCTAACAATGAAAAATGGCCAGAAAATGGAAATGTGAACTTTATTACCATCCTACAGCTAGATCTTTTCTGTACAAATCAGGGAAAGTGCCCTGAAGTACCTTATGTGGAGGCTTTTGTGGCCTTATAAGAAAACCCAGCTCTATGTGGCACCTGTGGGCTGAAACCCAGTAAGCAAGGAAGCCACACAGATGCATTAGAAGATCCTCTTTTATTAAGGGAAGGGAACCCAGGCCCCATGACACAAAGATGGCTCCAGATAGGGGCTGTCAGGGACCCTCACTTCCTTCTGAGTCCCCAGCACCCCTGCACTACCAGAGTCTTCTGTGGAATATAATCCCATTTCACTTCCTGTTTATGCTCCTCTTTATGCTCCTTCGCCTTGTGCGTTGCAGACTAGCCTAGCTGGAATAACTCGCAGTGGGATTTCATACCATACAGGGCCAGAGAATCTGCTCCCTTTATGGGAAGTCCAAATAGAGAAGGGACCATTAGAATACATGTTCCATTCTTAATGAGTGATCTAATCCAGTAAAAGCAAAACCGCAGATACTTCTCAGAAGAACCCAGTGCATTTACCAACGCATGCAAGGCTCTAACTTTGGCCTTTGACTTAACTTGGAAAGGTATACAAGTTGTCCTTTTTATTGCTGTACTCCACAGGAACAATAGAGAATCTGGCTAGCCAGTCAGGGATACATAGATAGCAGGGCAGCTGACCAACCTGCCACCCATGAAGTGGCAGCTACTGCTGATCTCTCCCAGGACCCACATTGGAATTACAACATTGGAATTCCTCCTTTATCTGGAGGAATAAAGAATAGGGATGGACTACATGGTGCAATGCCTCCTGGCAGGGATCAGACAATGTGTTAAAAAATCTGTTTCTTAAGAGAAAGTCAAAGTAGTCCCACAGAGAAAACATGTAAACCCTGCCTTCTTTCAGGGGAGCTTAAAGGAGACTTCCAAAAGTATACCAACATAGACCCTACATCTGCTGAATGCCAAGTGTTACCAGGACAAAACTTAATTGGCCAGTCTACTCCAGATATCAGGAGAAAACTATAGAAATTACAGTAAGGGCCATAAACACCTATACCTCAACTATTAGAAATGGCTTTTGGAGTGTTTCGTAATAGGAATCTGGCTGAAGAGGAAGGCAGACTCCAGCACAAGAACTGGTGAGATACAGCCCAGTATAAAAAGATAGCTGTTTCTGTCAGTAGTGTCTTGGAACCTCAAGTCACCCCCAGGAACCTTGAAGCTTGGAAGCCAGTCAACAAACAATCAAGGAGCCTGCTTTAAATGCAAACAATCAGAGCACCAGGAAAGAGGGTGCACCCAACTGCCCCTGGGCCATGCCCAGTCTGTAAACAGGATAGCCACTGGGGAATGGATTTTCCTGAGCCCTGAAGGGGAAAGGGGACATCCTCCTTCAAGATGGCACTAACTCAAGACGGAGGAGGCTAAGGGATCCAGACAGCCCCCATTGAAAAGGACATTCCAGTCACCAATCTGGAACCCTGGCTGACCCATGACATGGTAGGTAAGAATACTGATTTTTAAAATCAATACCGGGGACTCCTACTCTGTATTAACTTCTCAGTTGGGTCAGTGACCTTCAAAATTGTATCATAGCTGGGGTCAATAGGAAACCCCGTTCTTAATATTTTACTTCCTTACTCACATGTCACTAAAGAGATCAGTTAAGTAACACTTCTTGTTGCTTATTCCTGAGTGTCCTACCCTGCTCTTAGAGAGCGATTTATTAAATATCATGGAAGGCATCATATCACTGAAAGGCACCAGTCCCTCCCAAATGGTCCTCACTGCAGGGCCAACAGATCACCTCCCTATATCAATCTTAGAACAAGTAAAACTTGCCATCTGGGATGACAGGGTACTCAGAAGAGCCCTTTGGGCTGAACCCGTGGTCATTAAAATACAGGACCCCAATAGGTACCCCAATGAAAACCAATATCCCCTAAAGTTAGAAGCTAAAAAAAGATTGAAGCCCTTAATTTCTAAATTCTTACAACGTGGCTTACTAGTGTCCTTCCAATCACCTTGTAATACTCCTATTCTGCTAGTCATAAAACAAAATGGAGAATATCAAATGGCACAAGACATGAGAATCATAAACGAGGCAGGAACCCTCTTCATCCCTTAGTAGCTAATACCTATACCTTGTTAACCAAATTCCAAGACATTGCCAATGTTGTAGTGTACTAGACCTTAAAGATGCCATCTGTTTGTATCCCAGTGCACTTGTCCTTTCAGTTTCTATTTGCCTTTGAATGGACAAATATAGGAAACGCCCATGAATAGTATTGCCCCAGGGCTTTCAAGATAGCCCTCACCTGTTTGCACTAGCCCCAGGCAAAGATCTTTGAGAATTACAACTTAGTTAAGGCAGCCTCCTACAGTATTTAGGTAACAACTGAATATGTAATCCAACCCAGGAAACACCTGACAGGAATACCATTACAGTCTTAAATTTGCTTGGAGCAAGCAGATATAAGGTTTCAAAAAAAAGGGGGCACAATTAACCAAACAGAGAGTAACTTACTTAGGGGACATTATAACCCCTGGAACAAGGAAGCTCTCAGGGGAAAGAAAACCAGCCATAACGGAGCTGCTTGGTCCCCAAACCAGGAGACAACTCTAAACTTTTTTTGAAACGTCTGAGTTCTGTAGAATCTGGATTCTGAGATTTGGGCTAATGGCTCATCCTCTATATGAGGCCATTAAATGGCCTGACGCTGAGCCCTGCGATGGCAAAGAGAACAAACCAGGGCATTTCAAGACATAAAAAAAGGCCCTTATTGAGGCTCCTGCCCTGGAAATTCATGACTTGGAAAATCTATGCACCTTATATGTGGCAGAGAAACAGGGAGTCCCTGCCAAAAACTGGGAGAACCACCTCATCCAGCTGACTACATTTAAAGCACATGGACTTTGTGGCCTGTGGATGGCCTGGTTGCCTTAGGGCAGTCACAGCCACTGCCATTCTGGTGGAGGAAGCCCTAAAGCTGACTTTTAGACACACTTTAGAGGTCCTCATTCTGCGTCAAGTGCAGGGAGTTTTAGAAATAAAGAGCCACTGTTGGCTCTCAAGAGGAAGACTCACCAAACATCAGGCTCTCCTCCTGGACTCCCCAAGGTTACTATAAAAACTTGTGGCACCCTCAATCCAGCTCTGCTCATGCCAGTCAATTCCTCAGAGAACCTAACTCATTCCTGTATTAAAACCATAGACCAGGTCTATTTAGATAGAATAGATCTCAGAGATACATCTTTCAAGAATCCTGATAATGAAAGGTTCACTGATGCCAGTAATTTTATGGAAAATGGAAAAAGAAGGGCAGGATACACTGTGGTTAGTGTGCACCAAACAACAAAGGCCCAGGCACTGCCACCTAGTGCCTCAGCACAAAAAGCAGATTGTCCTTGCCACAAAAATTGTCCTGGCCAGGGTCCTGGCTCTAGATCAGGGAAAAACACTAACATATACATTGACTCCAAGGATGCCTGCATTGTCCTTCATACACATGCTGCTATCTATAAAGAATGGGGTCTTTAAATGCAAGGGATTCCCCCATTGAACATGGAACAGAAATACTGCAGCTTTTAGAGGCTGTGCATGATCTTAAGCAAGAGGATCAAAGATATCAAAAAAGAAAAAGGATCAGAGACATCAAGAAGGAAACTCCTCAGTCTCATCGGACAATGCAAGGGCTGGCAGGGAAGACAGGATGGCGACTATGGAAGCTGTAGCCCAGCTGGCCTTATTCCTCTCTGCCCATTCTCTTCATTTTATTTTATTTTTTATTTTTTTGAGACTGAGTCTCACTCTGTCACCCAGGCTGAAGTGCAGTGGCCTGATTTCAACTCACTGCACCCTCCTGGGCTCAAGCAATTCTCCTGCCTCAGCCACACTAGTAGCTGGGAATACAGGCACATGCCATCATGCCGCTAATTTTTGTACTTTCAGTAGAGAAGGGGTTTGCCATGTTATCCAGGCTGATCTCGAACTCCTGGCCTCAACTGGTCTGCCTGCCTTGGCAGCCCAAAATGCTGGATAACAGGCATGAGACACCATGCCCATCCCATTCTCTTGGTATAATCCGTCCTATACTATGGAAGAAATAGCATGGGCTAAAGAAAATCAGGGGAGCCTAACACCTGAGGGTTGGTGGCTCATAGGCCAAAAGCTCTTGCTTCCTCAGTCCCATCACGATAAATTGTCAAAAATTTACATAATTCCATCCATATGGGCAGGATGCTATGACCACCTGGATGGACCATGACTTTACAGGTAAAGGCCTGGCAACCACAATAAAAAAGGTCACTCTGGCCTGTGAACTTTGCTGTCAAAATTACCTTGGGGGAAAATGAACAACAAAAAAACAACGGCCAGGTGCGGTGGCTTACGCCTGAAATCCCCACACTTTGGGAGTCCGAGGAGGGAGGATCACGAGGTCAGGAGTTTGAGACCAGCCTGGCCAACATGGCGAAACTCTGTCTCTACTAAAAATACAAAAGTTAGCGGGGCTTGATGGCACATGCCTGTAATCCCAGCTACTCAGGAAGCTGAGGCAGGAGAATCGCTTGAACCCAGGGAGGCGGGGATTGCAGTGAGCCGAGATCGCGCCATTGCACTCCAGCCTGGGCGACAAAGCGAAACTCCGTCTCTGGAAAAATAAACAAGCAAACAACAACAACAAAAAAACAAGGGTCTCCTGCTTTATTAACCTCAGTCCAGTGGCGAGGAACCTATCCTGGTGACTACTGGCAAATTCACTGCACCCAAATACCCACCTTTCAGGTTTTTTAATACCTTTTAGTTTTTGTAGACACCATTCTGGAATGGGTAGAAGCTTTCCCCACCAGAACAGAGAAAGTTACAGAAGTGGCCAAGGCACTGCCAAAAGTGATCATACCAGGATTTGGCCTCCTCTGCTCCTTGCAAAGCAACAAAAGACCCTGTTTTCCTGCAACTATAACCTAATAGATAGCCCAAGCTTTGGAAATTAAATTTCATCTCCACTCCTCATGGAGGCCACAATCCTCCAGCAAGGTTAATAGGACTAATCAAACTTTAAGGCAGACACTGGCAAAACTGTGCCAGGAAACTTCTGAGTCTTGGTACACTCTGTTGCCTATAGCCCTCATGAGAATACGAGTGGCACCCAAAGAAAAGACAAAACTTAGTCCGTTTGAGATGACTTCTGGGAGACCCTTCCTTACCTTAGGCCTGTTTATCAAACTGGAAACCCAGTCTACTATATAATAGATTCAAAATCTAAGCCAGGGACCAGGCGTGGTGATTCCTGGCTGTACTGTCATCACTTTGAGAGACCACGGGGGGCGGATCACTTGAGGTCAGGAAATCGAAACTGGCCTGGGCCACATGGCAAAACCCCCGAAATACAAAAATGAGCCAGGCAAGGTAGTGGGTTTGTAATCACAGCTACTCAGGTGGCTGAGGCAGGAGAATCTCTTGAATCTGAGAGGCGGAGATTGCAGTGAGCCGAGATTGCACCACTGCACTCTATCCTGGGTGATAGAGCGACACTCTGCTATCCAAATAAATAAATAAATAAATAAATAAATAAATAAATAAATATAAAAAATCTAAGCCTGGCACAGCAGGCTATCCAGGAATATAGCAATACAGTGCTGCCCTCACCTGGACAAATGATAAACATCCCGCAAGTCCTGCCTGGAGACTGGGACCTATTAAAAACTTGGAAGGAAGCCCCCCACCCTGGCAGATCTGCTTCTTCCTAAATGGAAGGGTCTTAGCAAGTACTACCAACCACCCCAATGGCTGTCAAGCTTCAAGACATAGCAACTCCGGCTCATATGATCAGAATTCAACTTTGCAATAAACCTTTACAGGAACCAGAGGAAGCTACTAATTACACCTGCCAGCCCATAGGAGCTCTAAAACTTCTATTCAAGAACACAATTCCAGATAAAGCCCATCTGGAAGATAAGTAACATCTTCATTTCTTGGTACTTGCCTGCTGCACTCTAATGACTTTTAGAGAGACTGGCCTATCTGCTGGGGAACTAATTAACCATACTGTTAGTCTATTAAACTTAACTGAGGCCTGGGAGCTTTGGCTCACACCTGTAATCCCAACACTTTGGGAGGCCAAGGCAAGTGGGTCACCTGAGGTCAGGAGTTCGACACCAGCCTGACCAACATGGTGAAACCCCATCTTTACTAAAAATACAAAATTAGCCGAGCGTGGTGGCGCATGCCTGTAATCCCAGCTACCCGGGAGGCTGAGGCAGGAGAATTGCTTAAACCCAGGAGGTAGACATTGCAGTGCACCGAGTTTGTGCCATTGCATTCCAGCCTAGGCTACAAGAGTGAAACACTGTCTCAAAACAAAAACAAACAAACAAACAAACAAAAACTTAACTAAACCTTGTTGACATTGCATAAATACCAAAATTTGGGGATATGACAGATCTGGGCCATTATAAGACTGGCCTGGCTCCTGACACATCTCCAGGGACAAACTCACTGGCCCACAGAATGGGGATATCAGCCCCAACAGTCAATACACATTAGTAAATTCAATGGGAATTTGGAAGCATTAGCTATTGTCTGCCTTGCTCCCTTTAACACTGCCAGTCATTAATATATTTTAAGCTTTAACTTTTGGTCCAATTTTGTTTAAAATGCTGATTTCTTACTTTCTTGCTTACAGCAATTTCAGGTCCACATGATGGTTTTGCAAGGCTTTTAACCTTGGTCTCCTGATGAGCTATCTCAGGTCTTGTGCACCAGTCCCGTGAACAACATTGTTCATACTGCGTTAGATCAGGCAGGAAGAGACTTTAGGGCCCAGGCTAGGCAGGGACAGCGCCCCACTCAGCAGGAAGCAGCTTCAGAAGAAATGACCTAGCCCCTCAACCTCCCATATGATTATAGGCCCTAAGATCTCTTAGGCGGAATTGAGGCAGGGTAAGTAGTCAAGGAAGTGACCATGCCCTTGGCATGCAGCAACCGTGGGGACCATACAGCCAACACAATAAGCCTCAGCATTCACATTGTAGTTAAGCTCATTCAAGCAAAGCTATCTTCAGTAGGGAATTTCCTCTGTAGAGAGCATGTGCACTTTGATTTCACCTGTCCTCAAACTGACCCTTTGCTTATTGTAATAGTAAAAAACACATCCCTGCGTGGAGATTTAAAATGCTAATGAGACATGTGATGTATGAATGAGCATGGATGGGCATGTATACCCAGAGGACCACCCAGAACATGTTTGCTAGTAACACATCTTCCCACCTCCTCATGAATAATCATGTAAGACTCCCATAAAGAGAGTTTCCCCAGTAATAATGAATGCTGTCTCATCCTTACAAGCAGCCAGCCCTGAATCCTCTCTGTGTTTCTCAGTGTGTATTCTGCAGCTAACTTTCAAAATATTCTTTTTCCTTTGCAATAAATTACTCTATGCTGCATTTCCTTTGCTATGTGCCTCTTGTTTAAATTCATTTAAACTAAGAAAGCAAGAACCAATGTCTCAGAACAGCCATCAACAACACTCCAAAATATTCTACCACTTTTGTTGATTTCATCACCTTCTGCAAACCATCATCTATTAAGCTATGAGTCTGCATATACGTACCATAATACACCTCCATTTTGGAAAAGCATTATGCTGGAACAGGAAATTCTCATGTTTCCAAATTCTATTTCAATTCTTCCAATCTGTGAACCCCCTTTTTTGAGTTTCATGCATCTGATTCTGTCATATTACTGCTAAAAATAATTATTCACAGAGAACCAGATAAAGACATATATTATTTGGAATAAATGTCTTTTTTTTTTTTTTTTTTTTTTTTTTTTAGACAGGGCCTCACTTGTTGCCCAGTCAGTGCACTATTGGGATCACAGCTCACTGCAGCCTCGATCTCCTGAGCTCAAACAATCCTCCTGACCTCCTGAGTAGCTAGGGCTACAGGTGTGCACCACCACACACAGCTAATTTTTGTATGTTTTGCTGAGATGTGGTCTCGCCATGGTGCCCAGGCTGGTCGCATACTCCTGGGCTCAAGTGATCCTCCCACCTCAGTTCCCCAAAGTGCTGGGATTACAGGTGTGAGATATCGTGCCCGGCCACACACCTGTATTTTAAAAAATCTCCAGTCATTATATGAATACATTAGAATCTGCATGTTGTTATTGGTTTTGTCCATATTCTTTCCAGTAAACCCCTTTTGTTTCATTAGCTCAAACTCACGTCAACATGTTTCTGAAATATCTAACACTCTCTTTCAATTTCTTCTCACAATTTCAAAAAGTTTCCTTAGTTTTCAGTGGATTTGAGGGTAACTCTATTCTAATAATGTCAATGACAGGAAAACATTTATTTTCAGTAGCTGCAATACTTTCTTCTAGTCACTCTCATAACTGAGTGAATCCTGTAATTCTGATGAATTTCCACATGCATTTTACTTCATTCTTGAACATTACATCACTTACCTTTGGTGCCTTAACTCTCTAAATAATTGTAGCATAATTGACAAAAATATTTACTTTTAATTGATATAGTCCATGTAGAATAAATGTGCTAACACATAATCAAGTAATTTAAATTAATTATGGATTCTTTTGAAATATTTAGTCATAACACCGATGTACATAGAAATTTATATAAAGATAAAAAATAAATAGTTATGAAGAGTAAAAAATTTCACACCAGGCTTCTGAACAAATCTGACTTTAAAAAACTCTTGAAAATTAATTAATTTTCTTTTTTCTTTTTTCTTTTTTTGAGACGGAGTCTCGCTCTGTTGCTCAGGCTGGAGTGCAGTGGCACAGTCTCGGCTCACTGCAAGCTCCACCTCCCAGGTTCACGCCATACTCCTGCCTCAGCCTCCCGAGTAGCTGGGACTACAGGCACCCGCCACCATGCCCGGCTAATTTTTTGTATTTTTAGTAGAGATGGGGTTTCACAGTGTTAGCCAGGATGGTCTCGATCTCCTGACCTTGTGATCCGCCCTTCTCAGCCTCGCAAAGTGCTGGGATTACGGGCGTGAGCCACCTCGCCCGGCCAAAAATTAATTTTTTAAAAATGAAGTGAACACCAGTGTAATTTTCATAACTGCCTTCAGTGAATAAAGTACAAAAGTTTCTTGATAATTGCTATTTTCCTGGGAAAGAATACTTTTTCAGAAAATGTTTCATATTTGATGAAATTCTATTTCTGAAAAGTCAAATATTTTAAGGAATAAAATTTGCATGACCTACTTGAGGGTTCTTTAGAATATTTTCAAAAATTGCACAGACATATTTGTAATTAAATCAAACTATTTCTTTTTTCCACCCTGTGGCAATATGGATTGCATGAGCATAGAAAGAGAACAATTGCCAGCTTCCCTGAGAAGGAAGCAGTGGCCTTCACAGAAAATTGCAAGTGAGACGTTTTTAAGTAGTAGGACTGTGGCACCCACGTGTCCCCTCCACGTGCACAACGTTCAGGGCTCTGCAGGTGCAAGGGCAAATCCTGCCTTTATTTTAAATTTTGATATATTGTTCATTGTGGATGTTTTGTATTAATTTTGATTTTTGAAAAATTATGGCAAACTACTCCTCATCTTGATTACCAAGTGCCTTGCTTTCTCCCAAAATTTTGCCTCATTCATCTGAACCAAGTCCTGGCCCTACCCTGCCTGCTTCCCTGCAGACTTCTCACTGTGTGATGCCCTGGGCCACTCCCACAGGCAGGGAGATTCTCTGCTCATTGCAACCAGAGGCACCCTAATGCATAAGATGGTGAAATGCCAACCATGTGGGCTTTTCGCCATCATCTCCCCAGTGTCTAGGAGAGAACCAGCACTGGAAAACCCTTGAGGAACATTTGTTGAATGAAGGAAACATCATAACGAGTGTCTGAAGATTGCTTTAAGCTCCTGATGGGAAATGATTGGTGTTCCAACAAAGTGGCTTTCAAAAATCTTTAGAATAAAGGAATTACAGAAACACACCGCTCTGTGGCCAGGGAAAGCAATCTCCCCAGACACGACTGTCAAGGCCACAAGGAACGTCAGACATCAGTTATCCCGGGATTGCCATTTTCCAGAGATATTACAAATGAGGCCCCAAGAAGGGAAAGACAAATCTCAGGTCATAGGCAGCTAGGGCTGGAACAGAGTCTAAGAAGCCAAATGTCCAGCCTGCCTGCTGCACAGGGCTTCTCCTTGCCCAGACCCAGGAGCCTCAGGTATTTGGGGTGAGAGCCTCTCTGCTTACTGAGGGCAGCATTTGGGCAAACGCGCCCTCACTGGGTGCTTCCACTCTATTCTTCTAGCACAAAATATGGTTTAGCAAGTCCAGAAATGTTTCACTCCTTGTCCGGTATTATACTGAGATAACAGTCTTATACAGACAGCATAGTCCTATAAAAATACTATATCCGACCAATTTTACATAACAGCTCCCTTTTATACAGATGTTTAACATTAGATAGATATTTAACATTATGTATGCATATATACACACATATATGTTTGTGTGTGTGTGTGAGATCATGTGACTGTGTTTTTCTCTATACATGTTTATTATTATTATATTATTATTATTATTATTATACTTTAAGTTTTAGGGTACATGTGCAAAATGTGCAGGTTAGTTACATATGTATACATGTGCCATGCTGGTGTGCTCCACCCATTAACTCGTCATTTAGCATTAGGTATATCTCCTAATGCTATCCCTCCCCGCTCCCCCCACCCCACAACAGTCCCCAGAGTGTGATGTTCCCCTTCCTGTGTTCATGTGTTCTCATTGTTCAATTCCCATCTATGAGTGAGAACATGCGGTGTTTGGTATTTTGTCCTTGCGATAGTTTACTGAGAATGATGATTTCCAATTTCGTCCATGTCTCTACAAAGGACATGAACTCATCATTTTTTATGGCTGCATAGTATTCCATGGTGCATATGTGCCACATTTTCTTAATCCAGTCTATCATTGTTGGACATTTGGGTTGGTTCCAAGTCTTTGCTATTGTGAATAGTGCCACAATAAACATACGTGTGCATGTGTCTTTATAGCAGCATGATTTATATTCCTTTGGGTATATACCCAGTAATGGGATGGCTGGGTCAAATGGTATTTCTAGTTCTAGATCCCTGAGGAATCGCCACACTGACTTCCATAATGGTTGACCTAGTAGGAAGAATCAATATCGTGAAAATGGCCATACTGCCCAAGGTAATTTATAGATTCAATGCCATCCCTATCAAGTTACCAATGACTTTCTTCACAGAACTGGAAAAACGACTTTAAAGTTCATATGGAACCGAAAAAGAGCCCGCATCGCCAAGGCAATCCTAAGCCAAAAGAACAAAGCTGGAGGCATCACACTGCCTGACTTCAAACTATACTACAAAGCTACGGTAACCAAAACAGCATGGTACTTGTACCAAAACAGACATATAGATCAATGGAACAGAACAGAGCCCTCAGAAATAATGCCGCATATCTACAACTATCTCTATACATGTTTTTTAAAGATCAGGAGGAACTGTTTGCTTTCAGCTGGCAAGGACAGCAAAACCCTTTTCCTTCCTACCTCAGTCTTACATCACCTCTCTAAGTGATACAGGCAGGAGGCAAAGAAACTCTAGGCAGACAAGGGTGAGTCCTTGGTGCAACCCCACCTTCAAGCTGAAAAGCCTGAAGTGAGGACTTCTATCCCATCTTGGCCACTCCCTGCCAATTGGTTCTTTCTGAATAATATTTTTTTACCAATCGAATTTTGCCTTTCCCAAAACCACCTATGGCCCACCCTGCCCCATGTCCCATGTTTGTAAAGACCCCAGATTCAGCCACTAGAGAGGAGAAGCAGCTGGACATCAAAGAGAAGTGACTTGACTTCAGAGATGACAGCTAGAGGTCGGGGAGAAGCAATTTGACTTCGGAGGAGAGAGGCAGAGAGGCGATTTGACTTCAGGGGAGAGTGACCTGCCCTTCACGTCCCCTTTCCAGCTGCCTTTTCCCCTGAAAGCTGCTTTCATCGCAAAACAAAATTCTCTGCACTCACCATCCTTCAATTAGTCTGTGTGACCTCATTCTTCTTGGGCACCAGACAAGAATTTGGGACCCACCAAGTATGAGTACCCAAAAAGGCTGTCACACTGGCCCTTTGCCCTTGCTGATAGAGGGCAGCCACCCCATGCGATGAGGCAAAGGTCCCACTGAGCTGATAACACACCGCTGTCCATGGATGGTGGAGCTAACAGAGCATTGTAACACGCACTCTGGGGCCTTGGGGTTGCAGGCACTCCTACCCGGATGGTGCCACAGTGCCTGCATGGAGGTTGCTCCTGCCAGCGCCAAAGCAGCTGGCCAGTTGCCACACTCACTTGTCTACGTATTCCCTCCCATGAGGGGTGGTGTGCGGTGGGCCCGAGGAAAAGGAGTTTGCTCCTGCTGGTGCCAAAGTGGCTGGGCACCCCTGTCACGAGTCCTGTGAAGGGGTCAAGAAAGTATCCTGCATCATAAACTTATGTCCCAAACTAGTCCTTAGGGATCTTGATCTCCTTTCCTTCCCACCATGTGACACCACTTCTTTGCATTGAGGACGTTATGCTGATTGAGCAGGACCTAGCAACTACTCTAGACACACTGGTAACATACTGACATGACAACCGAAGTATTAATTTGCACAAAAAATCAGGGGCCTTTTAACTTAGTGAAATATCAACATAGTACTTATCAGGTGAACAGCAAGTTGGTACATCTCACCCTTCCTACCATTCAAAGGGGACACGCAAAATATAGTGGGCCCCCTTAGGTTCTGATGGTGGTAACATGTACCTCATCGAGGTTTGCTGCTGTGACTTATCTTCTAATGACCGGAAAATCTGCTACTTCTGAGTTTGGCCTAGTACAAGAAAAAGCTCTCTGAACCCACACCTATGGCTCCAAGGGCAGCTTCCTTAGGAACAGAGTTGTCAGAAAAACAAACAATAAAAAAATCCCTAGGCCTGGCTTACTTTTCTTTCTTTATAATGGGCTGGCAGCACCGCTGTTAATTTTCTATTGCCACATAACAAATTACCCCAAATTGAGCAGCCTAAAACAACACACATTAATTATCCACACTTCTGCAAGTCAAGACCAGGAAGGTTCGACCGGCCTGTCCGCTGAGTGTCTCCCAAGGCCAGCTCAAAATGTCAGGCCGGGTGGGTGCTGATGTGGAGACTGCAGAATAATCCACTTCTAAGCTTATTCAGGTTATTGCTCATTTAGATGTAGTTCCTTAAGGTGGTAGGAATGTGGTTCCCATTTTTTTGCTGGCTGTCATCCAGAAACTGCACTAAACACCTAGAGCCATCCTATACCTTCTTGGGAGCACTGCTTTATCCTCAAAGCGGGCCTGCTGTGTCACATCCTTCTTGCACTTTGATTCCCTTACCTCTTCTTCTGCTCCTTGGTAAGGAAAATGCTCTGCTTCTCAAGGATTCCCCTGCCAGGTCTGGCCCATCCACACCACATTCGTGTCTCAGGGTCAACTGACTTGAGACATTAGTTATCCAGCAAAATCCCACCATAGCAGTATTTGGATTATTGCTTGATCGAGTATACAGGAGATGGGAGTCTGGGGAATCAGACTACAGCTGTCTCAGTCAGCTCGAGTTGCTATCACAGAATACCACAGACTGGGTGGCTTCATCACCAGACATTTCTTTCTCAAGGTTCTGGAAGCTAGAAATCCAAGATCAGGGTGCCAACATGCTCAAATTCTGGTGGGGGGGCCTCTTCCTGGCTTGCAGTCAGCCACCTTGCTGTATCCTCACATGTTGAAGAGGCATGGAAGAACAAGTTCCCTTTTCTCTAATTATAAGGGCACTAATCTCATCATAGGGACCCAAACATCATGAACACATCTAAACCTAATTACCTCCCAAAAGCTCCACCTCCAAATATCATCCCACTGGGAGTTAGGGTTTCATCATATGAATTCTCAGAGGACACAAATATTCAGTCTGTTCATAATGCCTGTCTACCACAAAAGCCAGAAGCGGACAGCTTCATTACGACAGGCCCAACTGGGATAGCTCTGAAGGACAGTGGTGAAGGGAAATCCTCCAAGAGGAAAGATGCTTGAGCAGTGTTTCTGTGTGGAGGAGAGATGGCCAGACTATAAGTATGCATCCATGTTTAGGCCGTGTCTCGTTTATTGGCTGTATGATCAAGGACTTTGTGGACACATGATTGAAAATTTATGACAAGGAGGTCTGGGAAAAAATATGTGGATAGAGTAGTCCAAATGGATATACAATGTGAAGATACTTAGGTCTCATGAGAGTTCTCAGCAAAGGGTAACCTCTGTAGAGCAGAATGTTAATAATCTGAAGGATAAAGTACCTATTATCTAGATATTAATCAGCCTCTTTCCCCAACATTGGTGTCATAACCTCATGAGCTCACAGAGTGGCCAAGGTGACCAAGGATAGAGATTTTGCTTCAGTAGCATGGACTTCCACTCACCAAGGCCAACCTGGCTACAGTTGATAGAGACATGAGACAGCCAGGGGTCCCTGGTGAAACCCCGCCTTCAAGCCTAAAATGGCCTGAAGGTTGAGAAACCAGACTGCTGCTACCGAATGAAACCCGCAGCCAGAAGAACTGGCACTGTTTGCTAGCCCATTCCCAACTGATTCTTTCTTAATATTAGCAACATGTGTACTGGGGGAAGGGTGTGGAGCCACGGGAAGTTTGCACCTTGTTCAGGGGTGGCGGTGTGGAGCCTGGTCTCTTCGGTTCCTGTGCGGTGGCCCGGAATCAATCTGTGAGATGGGGGCCTCTTAGCAGGACTCCCTCTCGCTTTGCTGAGAGATTTTTTTTCCTCCCTATTTTTCCTTCTTAACCAATAAATTCAGCTCCTCACCCTTCAATGTGTCCGTGAACCTAATCTTCCCCGTTCGTGTGAACTCGGTTTTAACTGAACTAAGGAGCAAAATTCTGCAATATAGTCATTGCTGAGTGTACAATCTGCCAGAACAGAGAGCAACACTGAGTCTCTTATATGGCACCTGTCTCCAGCGTGATCAGCCAGTTACCAGATGGCAGGTGATTACATTGGACCACTTCCACTATGGAAGGGACAGGGCTGTGTTCTTACTCAAATTGACACTTATTCTGAATATGGATCTTCCTTCCCAACCACAGTAATTTCAGAAAATCAACATCTGTGCACTTAGAAAACGCTTTATTTACCATCATGGTATTCCACACAGCATCACCTCCAAGCAAGGCACTCACTTCCCAGAAAATAAAGTGCAGTGATGGGCCCGTGTTCGTAGGAATTCACTGGTCTTATTATTTATATCTCCCTATCCCCCATTATCTTCTTTATAGACATGATACTGTCTTGGCCTCATTGTTTTTTGATTCCAAATCAGCCTCCCAATGTGTCCCCCATAATCTGAACCTGACTGGATGAACAGAAACTGGAATGGTCTTGTACAACTCGGTTACAGTGCTAGCTAGGTGGCAATACCTTGCAGGTCTGAGAAATTACTTTTAGGAAGCAGTGTTTGCTGTATGTCTGCATCCAACATAGTCTGCTTTCTCTCCAATAGTCAGGATTCATTCATCTTAGAATGAAGGAGTATAACTGGGAGTGTCTCTACTCACTTTCCCCGCCGTGAACCACTAGCATAAGTGCTTCCTGTCCTTCTGATTTTAGGCTCTCCTGTACTAGAAGTTTTAGTTCCAAAGGAAGAAATGCTTTTGACAAGGGACACAACAGTGACTCCATTGAAAAGAGATCGATACTGCCAGCAGGCCATTTTGTTCTCTTCATCACTTTCCATCTAGAGGCAAAGGAGGGGGTCATCTACTGGCTGGGGGTGATGAACCTGACAACCAAAGGGGGATTAATTGCACTACACCAGGGGCTAAAAAGAGTATGTTTGATATGTCTACACAGCTTCTTAGTCCTCTCGTGTTTATTACACTTAATGGAAAATTACAGCAACCCAATCCAGGCAGGATATCTATTGGTCCAGACTGTTCAGTAATGAAGGTTTGAGTCATCCTGCCAGACCAAGCATCATGACCAGCTGACATGATATCTCAGGGCAAAGGGAATGAGAAATGGGTAGTGAAAGAAGGCAGTTATAAATACCAGCTACAACAATGTGAGCTGCTGCAGAAACCAGGACTGTAATACCAAATACCTTGCTGAGTTATTGACTCATGCCCCTCCTCAGGCGGAAGAACAAACAAACAAACAAAAGTGCAGCTTTTATTAAGGGAGATTTATTAAATATAAAAAGTTACCTCTTTTTTTCTTAGCTTTTGGAAGGGAATTCTCTTCACTTCAAAATTATAGGGAGCTTCAGCAATAACCTGTTCCATCCTGCTGCGTGTATCCTTGTTTCTCCTTGGTCTTTGCACTAACACAATTATTTTTTTTCTCATGTGCTTAACTTTTCTGAGATGGCAGTGGGAACCTATATCTTTAAGCACCTTCTCGAGTTGCTGAATTAAGGCAACTTTTTAAAACCTGAAATTAAAGAGGTATTCCATTAACCAGAGGATACCTACAGGATCTACGAGATGTAAGAGGTAGTAGTGGATACAAAATAGAGTTTACAATCTACATGCAAATAGAAAATGCATCCTCATGGAAAGATACAAACTAGAAAAATACAAAGTCCTCAACTGAGGACCCACGCCCTCTCCCAGATTATGATAAATTTGGAAGGCTCCATGGCATCAGAAGAAAGTGTTAGAATAAGATAATATCAACCTAACTGCCTGTGGAAATAGTATGAACTATGATTGAGGGCCAGGGATTAGGAAGAACAAGGCATGATTTGTTCCTGCCCCTGTCCCAAATTGGGCGCAAGTGCTTAAAACAACAACAGAGTTCCTTTTTGCACCCACCTTACTGCTTCCTTGATGGTAAATTCAACAAATTGTCTCTTGACTTTCATAGATCCTTGTAGTTCTTCAAGCAAAATGAAAATTATTTTATAATCTGAAGATATTTAAAAACATTAGTATTTCTAGAATTATGAAAATGAAATATACCTCAATCTTAGTGCATCCACTACCACAGTATACATTTTCCATGGGCTACAATGTTACATAGTGTTTGTGTTTTGAATGCTTAAATCACAACACCTGTATATTACTAAGGAAACTATTGTGAACACTAACAAAGGAAAACAAAACACTTAAGCAGATGTGTTAGAAATTTTCAGTGAAATTAAATAGAAGTCATGCTAAATCATATACAGATCCAATTCAGCCCAACAATGAGCTCAAGAGGCAGCTTAATTCTGTTCTAAATCATAGAATGAGAGACTTGGCATGCTTTCATTTATAGTCATCCTTGCACTACTTACTTTGCCCAAACCTTCAAACTTCTTTCATTAATTGACATTTTATATCATGATTAATTTTCTTTGCCATGGCAGGAGATATTTGTGGTATATTTGGCACAGTTTCCACTGAAGACATTGCTGTGACTGGTGGGTCACCTGCAGAGACCATTTTTGGTGCCTACCACAAGTCATTACTATCAGGTTTGTAAAGCAGCTTATCTCTGCTGAGACTAGTGAAGTTGTAGGAGAAAGAATCCAATGCGTTTGATGGCATATGATCTCCTGTCATATTTATAAGCTCTGGTGGAGCAGAATTTAACAGGAAGCCATTAGGAGGCGTTTGACCATTTTCCATCTCCTCCTCTTGGATATTGTGAATGACGGTAGCATCTGGAATCCAAATGAAAAAGTTGAGCTGTGAGATAAGTGCATTATGTCACCCCCATATCTATATCCCTCTGAGGCTCAGTTTCTTGGATATTTTGAATGACAGTAGCATCTGGAATCCAAATGAAAAAGTTGAGCTGTGAGATAAGTGCATTATGTCACCCCCATATCTATATCCCTCTGAGGCTCAGTTTCTAGGATATTATCTCATAAAGCAGGAAGATACACCAGGTGGCTATCCGAGACCCCTCAAACTGAGCTCAAGAAAGATGATACAACAAAACCACCTTCTTCCCTGCAGGACACTATGTATGCATATGGAAACCAAGTAGGACAGTACAAGCAATACACAAACATACACAGATCCCTGGTACTCCTGGATGAAATACCAGCTCCTGACAGATTAATATGCCCCAGTGGAACCACTAACAAGGAGTTATCAGGTGCTTGGTTTTCATCTTCTCTTCATGGACATTGTGAGTGGTGGTGGCATCTGGAAACAACATGAAGAGGTCGAGCTGTGAGGTAAGTACATTATATCAACCCTGCAGGGTATATTCCTCTGATGCTCACTTGCTAGGAAATTATTGCACAAAGCAGGAGGACATGCCAGGTGGTGATATGAAATCCCTTAAATTGAGGTCATGAAATATAATATAACAAAATCCCCTTCTCCCTTTCATGACACCATGCACGCATATGGAAACCAAGTAGGACAATCCAACTTATAAGTTAACATACACAGATCATTGGTACTCATGGCTGGAATACCAGCTTCTGGTGTATTAATAAGCCCCAGTGGAACAGCTGACAAGATGTTATCAGCTGCTTGTTGGCCATTTTCCATCTTCTCTTCATGGGCATTGTGAGTGACAGTAACATCTAGAAACCAGAAGAATACATCAAGCTGTGAGGTAAGTGCATTATGTCAACCCCACAGGATATCCCTCTGATGCTCACTTTTTAGGACATTATCTCATAAAGCAGAAGGATATACCAGGTGGCAACCTGAGACCCCTGAAATTGAGCTCATGAAAGATAATACAATAAAACCACCTTCTTCGACTTATGACACTGCATGCATATGGAAACCAAGTAGGAAACCAAGTAGAAACAACTAGTAAACAAACATACACTGATCCCTGGTACTCATGAGTGGAATACCATCTACTGACACATTAATAAGCCCTGGTGTAACGGATGACAAGAAGTTATCAGGTGCTGGTTGGCCATTATTTATCTTCTCTCCACGGACATGGTGAGTGACTGTAGCATCTGGAAACCAGATGAAGAGGTTGAGTTGTAAGATAAGTGTACTGTGGTAACCCCACAGGTATATCCGTCTGATGCTCAGTTTCTAGGAAAATATTTCATGAAGCAGGAGAGGGTATGCCAGGTGGTGATCTGAGAACACTCAAATTGAGCTCATGAAAGAAGGTACAACCAACCAAATCACCTTCTTCCCTTGATAACACTATGCATGCATATGAAAACCAAGTAGGACAATCCAACTTATAAGCAAACATACACAGATCCTTGGTGCTCAAAGCTGGAATACCAGCTGCTGCCATGTTAATATGCCCTGGTTTAACAGTTGACAAGACGTTATTAGATTGTGGTTGGTTATTTTCCATCCTCACTTCATAGACACTGTGATTGACGGTAGCATCTAGAAACCAAAGGAAAATGTTGAGCTGTGAGGTAAGTGCATTTTGGCAACTCCACAGGTATATCCCTGTCATGCTCAGTTTCTAGGAAGCTAACTCATAAAGGAGGAGAGGATACGCCAGGTAGTGATCTGAAATCCCTCAAATTGAGGTCACGAAAGATAAAACAAAACCATCTTCTTCCCTTTATGACACCATGCCTTCATATAATAACCAGGTAAGACCGTACAAGCAGTAAACAAACATACACAGATCCCTAGGACTCATGGCCGGAAAACCAGCTACTGCCATGTTAATACGCCCTGGTGGAAAAGTTAACAAGACATTATTAAGTTGTGGTTGGTCATTTTCCATCCTCTCGTCACAGACATTGTGAGCGATGGTAGCATCTGGAAACCAAATGTTGAGGTCGAGCTGTGAAGTAAGTGCCTTATTTCAACCCACAAATATATCCCTCTGATGCTCAGCTTCTATGAAATTATTACATGGAGCAGGAGGACATGACAGGCGTTGTCCTGAGACCCCTCAAATGGAGGCAAAAAACATAATACAACAAAACCACCTTCGCCCCTTCATGACACTATGCATGCATATGGAAACCAAGTGGGAAAATCCAACTAAAAAGTGAGCATACACAGATCTCTGGTACTCATGGCTGGAATATCAGCTCCTGCCATATTAATAAGCCCCGATAGAACATTTGACAAGATGTTATCCGGTTGCGGTTGGCTATTTTCCATCCTCTCTTCATGGACATTGAGACTGGCCGTAGCATCTGTAAACGAAATGAAGAGGTTGAGCTGTCAGGTAAGTGCATTATGTCAACCCCACAGGTATATCCCTCTGAAACTCAATTTCTAGGAAATTATCAAAGAAAGCAAGGGAGGATATGCCAGGTGGCCATGTGACACCCCCCAAATTGAGGATAGAAAAGAATATACAGCAAACTTACCTTCTACCATTCATGAAAATAGGCCTGCTTAGAGGAAACAAGTAGGACAATACAACTAATAAGCAGACATACACAGATCCCTGGTACTCGTGGATGAAATTCCAGCTTCAGCCATATTACCAATCCATGGTGGAACAGTTGACAAGATGTTATCAGGTGCTGGCTGGTCGTTATTTATCTTCTCCTCACAGACGATGTGAGTGACTGCAGCATCTGGAAACCAAATGAAGTGGTTGAGCTGTGAGGTAAGTGCATTATGTCAACCACACAGGCATACCCCACTGATGCTCAGTATCTAGGAAATTATCTCATAAAGAAGGAGGATATGCCAGGTATCAATCTGAAAAAACCAAGTAGGACAGTACAACTGAATAAGCAAACATACACTGATCCCTGGTACTCATGGCTAGAATACCAGCTGTTGCCAAATAAGTAAGTCCTGGTAGAAGAGTTGACAAGACGTTATTAGGTGATGGTTGGTTATTTTCCATCCTCTCTTCACGGACATTTTGAGTGACGGTAGCATCTGGAAGCCAAAGGAAGAGGTCGAGCTGTGAGGTAAGTGCATTATGTCAACCTTACAGGTATATCCCTCTGAAGCTCAGTTTCTAAGAAATTGCTCCATAACGCAGGAAGATATATCAGGTGGTGATCGGAGACCCCTCAAATTTAGGCCAGAAAAGATAATATAACAAAACCATCTTCTTCCCTGCATGACACTGCATGCGTATGGAAACCAAGTAGGACAGTACAACTATTAAACAAACATACACTTATCCCTGGTACTCAGGGGTGGAATACCAGCTCCTGCGAAATTCATAAGCCCTGCTGTAACAGTTGACAAGAATTTATCAGGTGCTGTTTGGTCATTTTTTGTCTTTTCTTCACAGACATTGTGAGTGATGGTAAAATCTGGAAACCACATGAAGAGGTTGAGCTGTGAGGTAAGTGCATTATGTCAGCCCTACAGGTATATCCCTCTGATGCTCAGTTTCTAGGAAGTTATCTAAGAAAGCAGGGGAGGATATGCCATGTGGTCAACTGAGACCCCTCAAATGGAGGCTAGGAAAGAATATACTACGAAACCACCTTCTATAATTCATGAAAATAAGTATGCACATGGAAATCAAGTATGACAGTACAACTAATTAATAGACATACACAGATCCCTGGTACTCATGGATGGAATACCAGCTGCTGCCATATGACCAAGCTGTGGTGGAACAGTTGATACGACGTTATCAGTTTGGCATTGGCCATTTTCCGTCGTCTCTTCACGGACATTGTGAGTGATGGTAGCATCTGGAAACCAAAGGAAGAGGTCGAGCTGTGAGGTAAGTGCATTATGTCAATCCCACCGGTATATCCCACTGATGATAAGTTTCTAGGAAATTATCCCATAAAGCAGGATAATACATCATATGATGAACTGAGGCCCCTCAAGTTGAGTCCAGGAAAGATAATTCACAAAACAACCTTCTTCCCTTCATGACACTATGCACGCATATGGAAACCAAGAAGGACAGTGCAAGAAAATAAAACACATACACAGATCCCTGGTACTAACTGAAGGAGTACCAGTTCCTGCCATATTAATAAGCCCGAATAGAACATTTGACAAGACATTATCCTGTTGCGGTTGGCCATTTTCCATCCTCGCTCCATGGACATTGTGATTGATGGTAGCAACTGAAAACCAAATGAAGAGGTCGAGCTGTAAGGTAAGTGCATTATGCCAACCCCACAGGTATATCCCTCTGATGCTCAGTTTCTAGGAAATAATCACTTAAAGCAGGAGGATATACCAGGTGGTGATCTGAGATCCCACAAATTCAACTCACGAAAGACAATACAATAAAACTACATTCTTCCATTTATGACACTGCATGCATATGGAAACAAAGTAGGATAGTACAACTAGTAAACAAACACACACTGATCTCTGATACTCATAGGTAGAATACCAGCTCCTGCCAAATTAATAAGCCCTGGTATAAGAGTTGACATGACATTATCAGGGCTGGTTGGCCGTTATTTATCTTCTCTTCATGGACATTGTGAGTGATGGTAGCATCTGGAAACCAAATGTAGTGGATGAGCTGTGAGGTAAGTACAGTATATGAATCCCACAGGGATACCCCTCTGATGCTCACTATCTAGGAATTTATCTCTTAAAGAACTAGGATATACTAGGGAGCCCTCTGAGAACCCTCAAATTGAGGCCAGAAAACATAATACGACAATACCACCTTCTTCCCTTGATGACAATATGTATGCATATGGAAACCAAGTAGGACACTACAACTAGTAAACAAACTTACACTGATCCCTGGTACTCATGGCTGGAATACCAGCTGCTGCCAAATAAGTAAGCCCTGGTAGAACAGTTGACAAGCCGTTATTAGGTAGTGGTTGGTTATTTTCCACCCTCCCTTCACAGACATTGTGAGTGACGGTAGCATCTGAAAACCAAATAAAAGGGTTGAGCTGTGAGCTAAGTGTATTGTGTCAACCCTACAGGTATATCCCTCTGATGATCAGTGTCTAGGAAATTTATCTCATAAAGCAGGAGGATACACCAGGTGATGATCTGAGACACCTCAAATTGAGCTCACAAAAGAGAATCTAACAAAACAACCTCCTTCCCTTTTTGACACTGTGCATTCATATAGAAACCAAGTAGGACACTACAACTAGTAAACAAACATACACTGATCCCTGGCACTCATGCCCAGAATACCAGCTGCTGCCAAATAAATAACCACTGGTTGAACAGTTGACAACATGTTATTAGGTTGGGGTTGGTCATTTTCCATCTTCTCTTCACGGACATTGTGAGTGACGGTGGAATCTGGAAAACAAATGAAGAGGGTGAACTGTGAGTAAGTGCATTATGTTAACCCCACAGGTATATCCCTCTGATGCTCAGCTTCTAAGAAATTATTGCATAAAGCAGGAGGACATGACAGTTGGTGATCTGACACCCCTCAAATTGAGCTCACGGAAGATAATACAACAAAACCTCCATCTCCTCTTCATGACAATATGCATGCATATGGAAACCAAGCAGGACAATCCAATTTATAAGTGAACATACACAGATCATTGGTACTCATGGATGGAATAACAGCTCCTGCCATATTAATAAACCCTGTTGGAGCAGTTGACAAGAGGTTCTCAGATTGGGGTTGGCCATTTTCCATCTTCTCTTCAGGGACTGTGAAGGTGACTATAGCATCTGGAAACCAAATGAACAGGTTGAGTTGTGAGGTAAGTGCATTATGGTAACCCCCCAGGTATAACCTTCTGATGTTCTGTTTCTAGGAAATTATCTAAGAAAGCAGGGAGGATATGCCAGGTGGCCATCTGAGACCCCTCAAATTGAGGATAAGAAAGAATATACAATAAAACCAACTTCTACCCTTCGTGAAAATATGCACGCTTATGGAAAACAAGTATGAAAGTACAACTAATTAGCAGACATACACAGATCCCTGATACTTGTGGATGGAGCTGCAGCCATATAACCAAGCTGTGGTGGAGCAGTTGACAAGACATTATCAGTTTGGGGTTGGTCATTTTCCATCCTCTCTTCACGGACATTGTGAGTGATGGTAACATCTGGAAACCAGTGGAACAGGTTGAGCTGTGAGGTAAGTGCATTATGACCACCTCACCGGTATATCCCACTGATGCTCAGTTTCTAAGAAATTATCTGATAAAGCAGGAGGATACATCATATAATGATCTGAGTCCCCTCAAATTGAGGCCAGGAAAAATAATTCAACAAAACCATCTTCTTCCCTTCATGACACTATGCTTGCATATGGAAACCAAGGAGAACACTACAACCAATAAACAAACATACACAGATCCCTGGTACTCATCGCTGGTATACAAGCTCCTGCCATATAAATCAGCCCTGATAGAACATTTGACAAGATGTTATCCATTTGCAGTTGGCCATTTTCCTTCCTCTCTTCATGGACATTGGGATTGATGGTAGCATGTGGAAACTAAGTGAAGAGGTTGAGTTGTGAGGTAAGTGCATTTTGTCAGTCCCACAGGCCTATCCCTCTGATGCTCAGTTTCTAGGAGATTACCTAAAAAATCAGTGGAGGATATGGCGGGTGGCCATCTGATACCCCTCAAATTGAGGCTAGGAAATAATATACAACAAAACCACCTTCCACCATTCATGAAAATATGCCTGCTTATGTAAACCAAATAGGACAAGTCCAAATAATAAGCAGACATACACAGATCTCTCGTGCTCGTGGATGAAACTCCAGCTGCTGCCATATTACCAAGCCATGCTGGAGCAGTCGACAAGGTGTTATCAGGTGCTGGTTGGCCGTTATTTATCCTCTCTTCACGAATGCTGTGAGTGACTGCAGCATCTGGAAACCAAATGAAGTGGTTGAGCTGCGAGGTAAGTGCATTATGTCAACCACACAGGCATACCCCTCTGATGCTCAGTATCTAGGAAATTATCTCATAAAGAAGGAGGATACACCAGGTAGCAATTTGAGAACCCTAAAATTGAGGCCAGAAAAGATAATACAACAAAATTACCTTCTTCCCTCATGAGACTATGCATATACTGCATAGTGGAAATCAAGTAGAACAGTATACCAAGTGAGCAAACTTACACTGATCCCTAGTACTCACGGATGAAATACCAGCTGCAGCCATATTAATAAGCACTGGTGGAACAGTTGTGATGACATTACCAGGTGCTGGCTGGCCATTTTTTACCTTCTCTTCATGGACATTGTGAGTGATGCTAGCATCTGGAAACCAAATGAAGAGGTTGAGCTGCAAGATAGGTGTGCTTTGTCCAATCCTCCCCCAGAGGGACAGCTATGTATTAATCAGTTTCTAGGAAATTATTTATTTCATGAAACAGAAGGATTTACCACGTGGGAATCTCAGATCTTGCAAACAGAGATCAGGTTAGATAACACAGTAAAACTACCTTCTTACCTCTTGGCATAATGAATACATGCAGTAAAGAAGTACGACAGCAGAATAAATATTCACAGGTTTTAGTACTCATCATTTTGTATCATCTTGCTGCCCTTTACATTTCTCATTTGATATTATTGTTGTAGTTCACCTATAAATGCCATGCTGTGTGCAGCAGGAAGCCAGACTAAGTGAGCCGTCCTTAACCTGCCTCCTTTCTACCTGAAATATTCTGAGAAATTAGAGGTGGCTATTGGACTTGAACACTCTTATCTCCACTCCATCATCATACATCTGTGTTTTTATATGATTCTACAGATCCTTCCCTTTTGTCTAGAAAAAGTGACTTTCTTTTCACTCCAGGTCTGACACCTCTTTCATTTATTCATCATCTGTGGCAGGCAGCGTGCCAGGAGCTGGGGATCGGCAGTAAACAGCCCAGAGAGCAACGTTCCCTGCCCTTGTGGAGCTCACATCCTTATGGGGCAGTCAGACAAAACATGTACAAAGAGCAAATGAAACAAACAGTGCTGGGCTGGTTTTGGGGAAGCAGTCCACGGGCATGTGGGAGACAGCAGCAGAGGTAGCCCCAGGGGCTGCAGCTTGTTTGGTAGGGCCTTCTGAAAAGGTGCCATCGGGCAGTGCTTGGAGGAAGAAGCAGAACCTCCTGTGCAGAGGCAGAGGGAGAGTTCCAGGTTGCGGTGAGGCCAAGGTTAGGGGATGGAGTGGGGATGGACCGGGCACTAGAGAGGTGAAGGACAGAGGCAGAGAGAGCCAGGAGGAAATGGACGGGACCCGCATTAGGAGAGGGTGATAGAGGCCAGTCTGTGCAGAGGCTTGGAGACCAAAGCCGGTTCAGGGTCTGTTCTGAGTGCTTAGGAGAGTTGAGGTTGGGTTTTCAGGAGGGACATGGCATGATGTAATTTACACGCTGACAATTATCTAGCCATAGGGTTAGAGAGTATGTGATAGATGAGCGAAGATTAGAAACACTGAGCTAAGAAGGCATTGTACTATCTTGGAGAGAGATCACGGAAGTGTGCACTGGAGGGATAGAGAGAAACGGTTGGATGCAGAATTTATACTGGGCATCGACTACTAGACTTGCTAAGAGATGGGAAATGAGAGAGTAATAAAAGAATCGTAAGATAACTCATAAGTGACTTTAAGTATTTTGACTTGAACTACTAAGTAAAAGTACACCAGGGGTGTTCAGGAGGTGTTAGGCAATCGACTGTGAGAGCTGAGTGCTGCCAACTCTTCTTGAATCTGGTTCCGTGACCTTACGTTGACAGCTTGAACTAGGCCATGGTGGGATTATCTGCTCTATGGATAGCTGCAAACTCCAAAAACCAGGACTTCTCAATCCTCGATACCTGTGAACAGCTGGTTGCTACAACTTAGAGGATATTTCACCTAATGGACAGTATCTTTAATTGAAAAGTGAAGGATGAAAGTAGAGTATTTTTGGAGAGAGGGAGGTCAGAAATTTGAACACGTAGAGCCAGTTGAATTTTACATGCCTATTAGACACCCAGTAGAGATACCGCGCGTGTAGTTGTATTTGAGTCTGGATTTCAGGAGCAAGTTGTAGTGCTGAAGTATAATGGTGAGAATTCTTATAGTGTGAATCATTTAAAATTCTAAGATGGCATGGCATCGCCTAAATAGATAGTATACTGAAGAGAAGAGAGTCTAGGATTAAGCTTTGGGGTTCCGAAATATTTAGAGGTGGGAAGGGAGAGGAGAAAAACAAAAAAGAGAAGGAAAATGAGTCTCTAGTAACAGGGTAAGAAATCCAGGTGTCTGGGGACCCAAGAGGCTTTCCGTGCAGGAGGGAGTAAACAACTGTGTCGCATGCTGCTGAGACATTAACGCCAAAGTGCAGCAAACACTGGTGACCTTAATGATAGTAGTTTCATTGGAGTACACTAAGAAGCCAGACTGCACTGGGTTAGAGCGGAATGTGAGGACAGGCAGAAAGTGAGCAGACCCATCCTCTTGTTGAGCCCACCATCTCCTTCTGCCTCAGGAACCTGCTTCATTCATCTAACACTTGCAGGAACTCCAAATTGTTGCACCTAATTAGAACCTTGCCCTTCCACTTGCAAATGTGCTCATATCTGTTCATCCCTCAAGGACATGACTACAAATGTCCTTTGACATGGTTGAGGCCCAAAGATTGGATTCCCCCTCACCTTCCTGTACATACTCTTCCTTCTCTTAGATGAAGAGTGTCTCTTGGATTTTCTGGAACGTTTCTGTTTGCTTTGATGCCCTGTTGCAACCTGATTTACTTCATCACTTCTCATTTGCTGAAAAACATCAGTGAACATATTCCCTTAAAGACAAATCCTAGGCCGGGCGTGGTGGCTTAAGCCTGTAATCCGGGCAGATCACAAGGTCAGGAGATCGAGACCATCCTGGCTAACATGGGGAAACCCTGTCTCTACTAAAAATACAAAAAATTAGCTGGGCGTGGTGGCAGGCGCCTGTAGTCCCAGCTACTCTGGAGGCTGAGGCAGGAGAATGGCGTGAACCTGGGAGGCGGAGCTTGCAGTGAGCCAAGATCGCGCCACTGCACTCCAGCCTGGGTGACAGAGCAAGACTCCGTCTCAAAAAAACAATAAATAAATAAATAAATAAAAAATAAAGACAAATCCAACCATTGCAAAGTCACAGTCTTCATATGCATACACAGCCATGCATTTATATCGCTAATATAAAGTTTTAGTCACAGGTCAAAGATTTCTCATCACTCAACACACACGACGCTCTCAGAAAAGGCAAGCTAATTTTAATCTAGTCTCAGTGAAACAAGGGAAGGTAAAATACAAGGTGTTATCCAAAGTCAAACATGGTACAGTCATGATTAATCAGAATGTTTGGGGAATGAGTGGCTTCCATCAACCAAAGGAATAAACATATGGTTATATCTCTAATGAATTACACATCATTTTGTCTCAGCCCTTGTTAGGGGACCAAAAAAAAGAAATACCTTTCTTATCTTTCAGTGCTTTAAAGCTACGTATTAACAAACACTGATAAATACTTTATTAGATGATACATATAGATAGTGAAGGGTAGGATAGATTGAAAAGGTAAATGTTCCCACCGTGGAGGTGTGGGAACATTTACCTTTTCAATCTATCCTACCCTTCACTATCTATATGTATCATTATGTATGTCATATAGATACATATAGATATCATTATATCTATATGTATCACTATCTATATGTTTCTATATGCTTCATTCCCCAAGCATTCTGATTAATCATGACTGCACCATGTTTGACTTTGGATAACACCTTGTATTTTACCTTCCCTTGTTTCACTGAGACTAGATTAAAATTAACTTGCCTTTTATGAGAGCATCATGTGTGTTGAGTGATGACAAATCTTTTATTCCAATATGTTGATCTTGGAGACAGACAGGGGTAGGGCGTGCTTTGCAATGTTGATGGTAGATAAAACATGAAATTCAAGGGTATACTAGGCTAACTAAAAGCTATTTTCATCAAAGGATAACCCAAGACTATGCTCCTGACTACCAGAGGTACCAAGAAGAGCTGGTACTATTTCTACTGAAAGTATTCCAAAAAAATTGAAAAGGAGGGACTCCTACCTAACTCATTTTATGAGGCCAGCATCATCCTGATACCAAAACCTGGCAGAGATACAACAAAAAAAGAAAATTTCAGGCCGGTATTCCTGATGAATATCGATGCAAAAATCCTCAGTAAAATTCTGGAAAACTGAATCCAGCAACACATCAAAAAGCTTATCCACCATGATTAAGTTGGCTTCATCCCCAGGATGCAAGGTCGTTTCAGAATAGGGAAATCAATTAATGTAATTCATCACATAAATAGAACTAACAATAAAAACCACATGATTATATCAATAGATGCAGAAAAGGCCTTTGATAAAATTCAACATCCCCTTATATTAAAAGCTCTCAATAAACCAGGTACTGAAAGAAAATACCTCAAAATAATAAGAACCATATATGATAAAGCCACAGCCAATATCATACTGAATGGAAAAAAGGTGGAAGCATTCCCCTTGAAACTTGCACAAGACAAGGATGCCCTCCCTCACCACTCCTATTTAACACAGTATCAGATGTTCTGGCCACGGCAATCACGCAAGACTAAGAAATAAAGTGTATTCAAATAGGGAGAGAGGACGTCAAATTATCTTTGTTTGCAGATGACATGACCCTATATCTAGAAAATCCCATTGTCTCAGCCCAAAAGCTTCTTAAGCTGATAAGCAACTTCAGCAAAGTCTCAGGATATAAAATCCATGTGCGAAAATTGCTAGCATTCCTGGCCGAGCACAGTGGCTCACGCCTGTAATCCCAGCGCGCCGAGGCGGGCGGATCATGAGCTCAGGAGATGGAGACCATCCTGGCTAACACGGTGAAACCCCGTCTCTACTAAAAATACAAAAAATTAGCCTGGCGTGGTTGCAGGCGCCTGTAGTCCCAGCTACTCGGAGGCTGAGGCAGGGGAATGGCCTGAACCCGGGAGGCGGAGCTTGCAGTTAGCCGAGATCGCACCACTGCACTCCAGCCTGGGCGACAGAGCGAGACTCCGTTTCAAAAAAAAAAAATTGCTAGTATTCCTATACGCCAAAAGCAGGCAAGCAGAGAGACAAATCATGAATGAACTCCCATGCACAATTGCTAGAAAAAGAATAAAGTACCTAGGAATACAGCTAACAAGGGAAGTGAAGGACCTCTTCAAATAGAACTACAAACCACTGCTCAAGGAAATCAGAGGACACAAACAAATGGAAAAACATTCCATGCTCGTGGATAGGAAAAATCAATATTGTGAAAATGGCCATACTGCCCACAGTAATTTAGAGATTCCATGCTATTCCCATTAAAATACCACTGACATTCTTCACAGTTGAGAAGAAGTTATTTTAAAATTCATACGGAACCAAAAAAGAGCCAGAATAGCCAAGACAATTCTAAGCCAAAAGAAGAAAGCTAGAGGCATCACGCTACCTAACTTCAAACTATACTACGGGGCTACAGTAACTGAAACAGCGTTTTCCTGGTACAAAAACAGATACATAGACCAATGGAACAGAATAGAGAACTCAGAAATAAGATCGCACAGCGGTAACCATCTGTTCTTCAACAAACCTGACAAAAACAAGCAATGGGGACAGGATTCCCTATTTAATTAATGGTGCGGGGAGAACTGGCTAGCCATATGCAAAAATTGAAACTGGACCCCTTCCTTACACCTTATGTAAAAATTAACTCGAGATGGATTAAAGACTTAAATGTAAAACCCAAAACTATAAAAACCCTAGAAAAAAATATAGGCAATACTATTCAGGACATAGGCACGGGCAAAGATTTCATGACAAAAATGCCAAAAGCAATGGCAACAAAAGCAAAAATTATGCATAGCAAAATGAAGTATTATCACAGTGTACAGACAACCTACAGAATGGGAGAAAACTTTTGCAATCTGACCATCTGACAAAGGTCTACTATCCAGACTCTACAAGAAACTTAAACAAATTTACAAAAGAAAATCAAACAAACCCTTTAAAAAGTTGGCAAAGGACGTGAACAGACACTTCTCAAAAGAAGACATTCACGCGGCCAACAAGCATATGAAAAAAAGCTCAACATCATTGATCATTATAGAAATGCAAATCAAAACCACAATGAGATAACATCTCTTGTCAGTCAGAATGGCGATTATTAAAACGTCAAGAAACAACAGATGCTGGCAAGGTTGTGGAGAAAAAGGACTGCCTTTACACTGTTGGTGGAAGTGTAAATTACTTCATCCACATGGGAGACAGTGTGGTGATTCCTCAAAGATCCACAGGCAGAAATAGCATTTGATCCAGCAATCCCATTCCTGGGTATATACCCAAAGAAATATAAATCATTCTATTATAAATATACAAGCATGCGTATGTTCATTGCAGCACTATTTACAATAGCAAAGACGTGGAATGAACCCAAATGTCCAGCAATGATAGACCGGATAAAGAAAATGTAGTACATATACACCATGGAATACCATGCAGCCATAAAAAGACATGAGATCATGTCATTGTAGAAACATGGATGGAGCTGGAAGCCGTTATCCTCAGAAAACTAATGCAGGAACAGAAAACCAAACAGTGCATGTTCTCACTGATGAGTGGGAACTGAATGATGAGAACACATGGACACATGGGTGGGGAGCAACACACACTGGGTCCTGTCAGGTGGTGGGGGAGGAGTAGGGAGAGCATCAGGAAGAATAGCTAATGGATGCTGGGCTTAATACCAAGGTGATGGGTTGTTAGGTCCAGCAAGTCACAATGGCACACGTTTACCTATGTAACAAACCTGCATATCATGCATATGTACCTCACAACATAAAATAAAAGTTGAAAAAAAGAATATGCTCCTGCATTAAATATGCAGGAGCATATTTAATAAAATTTATATTTTATTATTAAAAATAAATATATTTATATTTATTATACAAATTTATTAATATTTAATAAAATTCACATTTATTATATTAATAAATATCAATAATCATAAAAATAGTTATATTTATTATATAAATTTTATTAAATATAGTATTTAATAAAAATATATTTATATATAATGTTGATTTTAAAATTTTCCAAACCATTTTCATTTCCTATAAAATAGGGGCTTAGAATGTGTGAAAACATTTTTACCGAACATCTACTACCATCCAGTTACGGTTCTAAATGCTTTACATGTATTAACGCAATCCTTGGCCAATCTCTATGAATGTGGTGTGATTCTTATCTCTATTGTTAAAAAAGAGAAAATAAAGGCACAGAAAATTAAGGAAAAGTTTAATTAATTGAGGAGTTTTGGGAATATGGTGGAATAACTTTAGTCTGTTTTTGTTACAGAAGAGATTATTGCCTATCTGTGTCCTTAGGCCAATGGTCTGTTCCACAACTGCAGATGCAATCTCTTTTGTCTTCATGTTTTAATGGTGGAGTTAGTATGTCTATCTCATACACAACACAAAACTCATATTAAGATCTCCATTAGGACAATCCAATTATGGCAACATCATCTAGTGCTTCATAGTCCACGAGGAATACTTAGTCATTTTTTAGATAGAGCACTAGAGACTTGGATAAGAGAAACAGAGACTGTAGACTGTAATCTCGATATGAAAGGAGTTATTGTGGGGAGTGGGAAAGAATATAGACTCTGGAGTCCGAAAGATATGCGTTCAAAACCTGGGTCTATCTCCTGTCATGTGTCAGTTGGGACAAACCATTTGACCACTGTCAGCCTTTATTTCTTACTAAAGGGGATATAGTAATACACATCTGCAGAACAATTATGAGCATTACATGTGATAATTAAAAACATCAGTTCCTTGTACAATGAATCCACTCTTGGATCAAAAAGTTCCCATTTTATGTTCACATAAGAATTCCCGTGTCATGTTTTTTCTCTTAAATCAAGAGAATTAACAGATATAGTTTATATTTATCTTTTCAATAAGAAAATAATTATACAAAGAACGTCATAATTAGGGCAGAAATAGAGAGTTATCTTACCTGCCCATCATTTGTAGACACACAGCCAACTGTATGAAGTTCTTCCGGTGGAGTTGGTTGACTCGTTTGAAGTGGAGAAGCCTGCATCTGCAGATAGTCCTCATAATTAACTATGTGTGTTACTAGAACACTTTGATTTATAACTGGAACATAACTGGCACATGAATCGGCGCTACACAGCTGAAATATATGATCCTGTTGAGAGTACACGATCACAAACCGTCTTAGTAATGTGTGCCTTGGTACCAAACAGAGTTTAGAATCTCATGTCTAGAATCTATATCATGTTCCATGATCTAGAATCATCTCCCTTTATCTAGGTCATGACTCAGTCCACCCTCACCACTTTCTATAGGTTCGCACCACTAGGTTAAACAATTCCCTTATGCCTCCAGCTCAGTTTGAGAATGGCCTGACCTCCCTTACACCACCATCCCAACTAAAAATCTAATTCTAAATATTAATACTTTAATATTTAGAATGCCAATTTTCACTGAATTCTACAAGTTCATTTTTTAAAGCTTAAAGGAGAAGTATGTATTAATGAGCACATACACTGTCCTACTTATCCTACCTGCCCATTACTTATAAACACACAGCCAAAAGTATAAACTTCTTCAGGTGGTGTTGGCTGACTCGTTTGATGTGGAGGAACCAGCATCTGCAGATATTCCTCATAGCTAACTATGTGTGTGTGACTAGAACACTCTGATTAAAAACTAGAACATAAATGGCAAAGAAATCGACACTATTCTCCCCATTGAAAGGGCGTAGGCTCCATGGCATTCTCTTATCATCCAGAGAACGCTAAATAGTGGGCCTAACCCTCTTTGGATAACTTGCTGAAATCTATAGATATTTTTCCCTGGAAAAATGCCCTTACACACAAACTTGGTGTATAATTTCAGAAGTGTGACCAGCCTGAGATCTGATTAACTTAGTGGACAGATGACCCCACTTAAAATCACCAACATTGGGGTACAGAGGGTTTGTAAACTGATGCCAATTATCCTGGACACTATCAGCTTTGTTATTTCCATATAAACAAGGAATTCTCTGCTGAACTCACAGCGGTAGGCAGTGTCATATAGTATTTGTGTGTGCAATCTCTGAAATCTGACAGACCTAGGTTCTGTCACTTTTCCAACTGGATAAACCTGTGAGGGCTGCTTAAATATGCACTCTACGATCCTATTTCCATAAAATGGGCATAAAACAGTATCTAATTCATGGCGCTCTCATAAGGATTACCAGAGATAAAGCACAAAGAGGATAGTGTATGTGCTGGCTAATACATACTTTCCTTTAAGCTTGAAAAAAATAAACTTCTGGGATTTAGTGAAAATGGACATTCTAAATTTTAAAATATTCAAAAATAAACTACTCATACAATAAACACCTTCCTACAAACTAGACTTGATATTTTCAAAATCAATAAAGGCCGACACAAAAACTTGTCTGGTTTCAGCATAGCAAATTTCCTCCTAGTTAACTTGTCTAAATGACTGCTACTTGCAATATCATAAGCATTTCTCTGTATGTCTAAGTCCTCCTTTATGAAACAAGTAATTCATTATTCCTGAAGTTTTAAATTGATGTATTTAACACAGACAAGCAGTAGGAGAGGAATGATGGAAATTAGAGTAGAAGAAAATCAATAAAATAAAAAAACAGAAAAATCAATGAAATCAAAAGTTGGTTCACTGAAAAAGTGAAAGAAACCTAACAATCTTTTAACTTGACTGACCAAGGAAAAAAATAAAGGACTACACAGATTATCAAAATCAAGAATGAAAGGGGGGTAATTAATACTGACCTTATAGAAACTCAGAGGAATAAATTATGAACAACTTTATGCCAACACACTAAACAACTTAGATAAAATAGAAAAAAATCCTAGAAGACAAATTACT
The DNA here is from genome assembly GCF_029289425.2 of Pan paniscus. Lineage (NCBI taxonomy): Eukaryota > Metazoa > Chordata > Mammalia > Primates > Hominidae > Pan > Pan paniscus. The sequence continues at coordinate 135,034,365 of NC_073272.2, read as the reverse complement.
GACTCAAGAAGAAATAGAAAATCGAAATAGGACTATTGAAAGAAAAGGGATTTAATTAGTAGTTTAAAATCTCCCCACAAATACAAGCCAAGCCAAGGTGGCTTCACGTGTAAATTCTGCAAACATTTACGGAAGAAATAATACCAATACTTGGCAATGTCTTCAAAAAATAACGGACGAAGGAACACTACTTCATTCTATGAAGCCAATATCACCCCGATATCAAAGCCAGACAAATATGTCACAAGATATATTTTCCTGTCAGCTCCAAATTCACCTTTTTATCCCGCTGTGTGAGAAGGTTCTGTGCTCCTCCGCCTATGTCGGCTGTACAGTTGTTACTGAAGGCCGCCTTTAGAGGGCGCCAGAGTCAGCGAAGGGGAGGGCTGCGCTTCCTGGTTCTCTAGGCTGGCACCCACTGAGCGAGAGGCTTCTCCTAGGGACTCTGGCGCCCCACACAGATCCCAGAGTTCGGTTGGAGCAGGGCACGTGGTGGCCTGCAGCTTCCCTTCCTTCCATTGCGCTTGGACCATACGAGTGATCGGTGCTTGTGGTGAGACGCCTCCCCATGCGCATCATTCCCGGGCGCCCTAGGGGGCACATTTCCCACAACTCCTAGAGGGCAGGTTTCTAGAAAGTTCCAGCAGTGGTGAGGCACCATAACAACTTTATTGCCATTTTGTGAGGTGCAGCCATACTCCTCTGGCAAGATCAGGGTTTTTGTTTTTTGTTTTCTCATTTTTATGTTTGAGACAGAGTCTTACTTTGTCTCTCAGGCTGGCGTGCAGTGGCAGCGAACAGGGCTCACTGCAGCCTTGACCTTCTGGGCTCAAGTGATCCTCCCACCTCAGCCTCCCGAGTAGCTGGGACCACAGGCATGCACCACCATACCTATTTTTTGTAGAGATGGGGTCTCACTATGTTGCCCAGGCTGGTCTCAAACTCGGGCTCAAGCAATCCACCCTCCACGACCTTCCAAAGTGCTGGCATTGTAGGCGTGAGCAACCACGCCCAGCAAGGTCAGAATATCAACATTGGTGCTAAGATGAATAGGATAGAATTTCATTCAACATTGGGGGGTTGGGGGAGGTTATTTGAGTATTCCATTTAAGATCTGTAGTGGGGAGCTCTTTCCAAGGCACTGTATCTCAGCAGTATTTCAGGATAAACTTTTTGGAAGTTAATCTATCTTAGCTCTGGGTTAAAGGGATTCTTTCCTGTATACTACACCTCAAATTCCCAAAGGTAGATCTCCAATGAGTTCTGCCAATGTGGCAGCCCAACAAGTTCTCTGGCATACACTGAGTAACAGCTGGGCTTACCCGATATGTGGACTTCAACCCTTGGTTGTGGTGGTGGTGTTGTGAGTGTTTCCTCATATGCTCTCTTCAAGCCCTGCAGAGGACTTTCATGGGTTCCTCTGTCTCAGCATGGGGGTGATGAATCTTCCTCTGGGTTTTAACTTAATCCTGGGAGAAAGCTCTTAGCTTCCCTGGGTGCCCTACCTCAACCCTAGGTGAATGCTTCCTTGTGGGCTCTGTCACATCCCTTTTGGATGGGGCTGTTTCTGAGGTGCTGTATCTTAGCCCTGGAAAGGATTTTCCATAATGCTCTATCTCAGTCCAGATGGGTGACTCTAAGGGGCTGTATCTCAGCCCTTGGGAAGGAGACTTTTCCTTGGTTGTTTCATAACTGCAGTTGGAAGGCTCTTCCCTGGGTTCTCATCATAATTATGTTAGGGGATGCCTTCTTTTGTTTCTCTATGTCGGCCATGAAGTGAAGGAGCTTCCTTGGATGCTCTGTTTCCCACCTCGGATAGGGGAGGACCATTCCTTGGATGCTATATCTCAGCCCTGCAGGGGACTCTTCCTCACGTGCTCATCACAGCTGTGTGTGTGTGTGTGTGTGTGTGTGTATGCTTGAGAATAGTTTATATTCCAATTATTGGGTACAGGTTTCTGTAAATGGCCACAAGTTAACTTTGCTTATTGTATTGTTCACATTTATGTGTTTATTATTTTTTTCTGTTCAACTTAACAATAACTGAGATAATTACATTTAAAATCTTCTACAATAATGGTGGATTTTTCAGTTTCCCTCAATAGTTCTACTTATTGCTTTATATATTTTCGAGACTGTTTTATTACCTGCATACAACTGTACAATTGTTAAATGTTTCTGGAGAAACAAATTTTGACCATTACATAGGGACTATTTATGCTCAAATAATGCATTTTATTGGTCCTTTATCTGATATCAATATAACTTCCTCATCTTTCTTTCTTTTTTTGATGTTTGATATTTTAATCCAAACACATTGCTATTTGCATTAAAATCACAGGATACACGAACGTGTAGAAGGTAGTATGTGGTAAAAAATGCTGAGCTTCACGTGAGCTCACATTTAGCTCCGGTCCTGCCCTTGACCACTCAAAAGACCTGGGCAATTCATACTTCCTCATCATAAAAGTGAGGGAATTTGATTGGATGAATGCCAGACTTTTTTTTTTAACTTTTATTTTAAGTTCAAGGGTACAAGTACAGGTTTGTTACCTGGGTAAACTTGTGTCACAGGAGTTTGTTGTACACATTATTTCATCACCCAGGTGTTAAGCCTAGTACCCATTAGTTATTTTTCCTGATACTTTCCTCCTCTCACCCTCCATCCCCAGGTAGGTTCCAGTGTCTGTTGCTCCCATATTTGTGTCCATGTGTTCTCATCATTTAGCTCCCACTTATGAGTGAGAACATGCAGTATTTGGTTTTTTGTTCCTGTGTTAGTTTGCTAAGGATAACGGCATTCAGCTTCATCCATGTCCCTGCAAAGGACATGATCTCATTCTTTTTTATGGCTGCATAGTATTCCATGATATATATGTACCACATTTTCTTTATTCAGTCTGCCATTGATGATCACTTAGGTTGATTGCATGTCTTTGCTATTGTGAATAGTGTTGCAGTGAACATTTGCGTGCATATGTCTTTATGTTAGAATGATTTATATTCCTCAGGGTATATACACAGTAATGGCATTGCTGGGTCAAATGTTAGTTCCGCTTTCAGCTCTTTGAGGAATCACTATGCTGCTTTCCACAGTGGTTGAACTATTAGCTTGGTACAAAAGTAATTGCTATTTTTGCCATTAAATGTAATGGCAAAACTGCAATTACTTTTGCACCAACCTAATAATTTACGCTCCCACTAACTGTGTATTAAGTGTTTGCTATTCTCCACAACCTCACCAGCATCTGTTATTTCCTGACTTTTTAATAATAGCCATTTTGACTGTTGTGAGATGATATCTCATTGTGGTTTCGATTTGCAATTTGCGTTTCTCTAATGATCAATGATACTGAATGCTCTGCTTTTAAAGGGCTCATATGTGTAAGTCAGACCCACTTGGAGAATCTCCTTATTGTAAGATCAAGTGACTAGTGAGCTTAATTACATCTGCAAAATTATCTTTTTCCTGTAATGTAATCATGAGACTAACACCAGAGGGTAATTAGGTCATGGGGACCATCTCAGAATTCTTCCAAAGAAAGAGAGAGAAGCTAAATATAGCAAGAGTTGAAGCCATGAGTTTTGGGCCACTTTTCTCTTGCAAAGTACTTATCGCTCCAGGACCTGAGTGTGATCTTTATGTATCCCTTCAATTTGATAATGGGGTGCTTCTGTACCTACACATCACTATGATTTGGGGGGTCAGAAAACACCCTGGTTAGGATAGGCAGCTCAGCTGGCATGGTAATATTATGTCCCATAGCCAGGGGTTCAGCCTCCACTAAAGCCCAGTAGTAAGCCAAATGTTTCTTGAAAGCTCAAGAATGACATTTATTTCTCTAGGAAATTAGTGCCAGTAGAGCTGGTGTCCTGTAATCATGGAGAAATCTGATTATTTCCCGTTTCCAATGCACCATCACCCTAGTAAAGGGCTTCAGTCTCCTTTGGGTAAGAACAGGAGAACAAGTAATAGTATATACCATTTCAGCATATGAAGGGTCCTTCTTCAAGAAGCCCCCCCTTCATGCATAAACTTTTTTGGGTCTTTAACCAAGTCAAGTCTGGGATTTGATTGATTCAGGGACCCTTAAACTTTTTTGGGTCTTTAACCAAGTCAAGTCTGGGATTTGATTGATTCAGGGACCCTTAATGAAAATGGGAGTAATGAGAGATATGTCTGAAATGCAGAAGCTCCTATAGAGCACCTCTTAGTACTCCTGTATCCAGTGATGAAAGCCAATGGAAACTAATACAACTTAATTCAATCAGGACTGCTAATGGCCATGAACCGTGAACCTCAGGAATTCAAGTTTGAGTCACCCCATCAGGAAAAGGTCTGTCACCAGGGAAGATGCTTGCTGAGGACAAAGGGAGTATGAAATGGGTAGTGGAAGGAGTGACCACATGGCCATATGCAGAAACAAGGACTGTAATAATTATGAGTATTACTTCCTTATCTTGATATGGATGTTTACATACATATGAAGCAAATATTTTTGGTTCTCGTCCCCTTAGCTAATAATCTAAAATGTATTAACCAAGATTTAACTTTATTTTCAGTATTTGAGATATAGGATATTAAGGGTAGAGTGTGAATCAGGTTGAAGAAAAATGTGCAATATCTAGAGACAAAAACTAGACTTTGTATCCTCTTTAGGAAAAGTGTTAATATGTTATTTGTAAGCAGGAAAACTTTCTCATGTTAGGCAGAAAAATAACTTTGCTACTGTGTTTATTTAGCAATAGATATGGCTTAAGGAGATGTGCATGGGTACCAAAATGACAAGAGGTACCCCTTGTAATGTGTCAGCTTGGCTAGGTGAATTCATTACAGACAATTCCCTTTCCTGTATGTTTCCAGTTAGATTGTACGACAGGGAGATACTTTGAAGATTGGAGAATGTGGCCGAGGAGAAACAGCATTGATTTTGTAGCTCATACCCATTGTTGCTGACCTGCTGATTCACCTTTTGGCATGAAGCAGCAGCTGTGCCTGCAATTCTTCTACCTTCCACTGGATTCTCCTTCAGTTTCTCTATCTTTAGGATAAGGTCTTTGAGTTTAGCTCCTTTAGGCAGGGTCCTGGATTATACAGAATACCCTCGTCACCAAGGTCAGAGGCAACAAGAATAAGGTCAGAGGCAAGAAGAATGGAGACATATTTGTCTGTCCTTATGGGCTTTCAGATCATGTTTGTGGATTTTATTAATAGCCTGTTCTTTCTTCGTATAGAGACTTGGTAACCACATTCCGTAACTACATAAGGCGATTTTTTTTGTAACAGCAGCAGCAACAACAAACTTACATATCACATACTTTTTCTGCTGCTGCTTCCTTCTTTCTTTCTTCCTTTCTTCCTTCCTTCCTTCCTTCCTTTACTTTCTTTCTTTCTTTCTTTTCTTTTCTTTTCTTTTTTCTTTTTGATTTAGGGTCTTGCTGTGTTTTCCAGGCTGGAGTGCATTGGTGCATAGTCTCACTGCAGCCTTGACCTCCTGGGCTCAAGAGACCCTCCCACCTCAGCCTCCTGATTAGCTGGAACTACAGGCACCTGCCATCATGCCCGACTAATTTATTTTTAGTACACACGAGGTCTTGTTATGTTGCCCATGCCGGTCTCAAACTCCTGGCCTCAAGCAATCCTCCTGCCTCTATCTCCCAAAGTGCTGGGATTATAGGCATGAGCCGCCCTGCCTAGCCTTTTTCTGCTTCTTTAGTTGAACTTTGATTGCTGTAGGCAGGAAGATGACTAAACCCTTATTAAGCCTCGTTATACCACTTGCTTCTAAAGTTTGGTAGTTTTCCCTGTGCTGATGTATTGTAGATAGGCACCTTTTAGAATTCTTTTATAATTTCCTTGTCCCATTCAAAACATTTTTGAACCAAGTATAAACACAAATACCATTATTGATGGTAAGCTGTTTCTTATAAAAACATGATTACATTTCATGATTTTTCTATTCAGGAATTTGAGCAGGGCTGGGATGGGCAATCATTCTGCTTAACATGGAATCACCTGGCACCACTCAGTGATATCCAGATGGTAGCTGGGCTGCTCTGGAGAGCTTTATTGTTGTTATAAAATACACACAAAATAAACTTTATCAGTTTCACAATTTTAAAGTGTATAATTCAATGGCATTAAGTACATTCACAATGTTCTGCAACCATCACACAACTATCTAGTTCTAGAAATTTTTCATCACTATCCCAAAAGGAAACTCTGTATCCATTAGCAGTCACTACCCATTTTCCCCTCTCCCCGGCCCCTTGCAACCAGTAATCTACTTTCTGTCTCTGTAGATTTCCCAATTCTTGATATTTCATATAAATTGAATCAATCATAGTATATGCTCTTCTGTCTTCTTTCACTTAGCATAATGTTTCCAATGTTCATCTATGTTATAGCATGTATTAGTACTTCTCTTTTATGATGATTATTACTCCATTGCATGTATATATCATATTCTGATTTTTTATTTACCCATTAGTGGACATTTGGGCTGTTTCCACCTTTTGGTTGTTGTGAATAGTGCTGCTATGAACAAATGCATGCAAGTTTTTGTTTGAACACCCATTCTATTTTCTTCCTATTTTAAACTTTTGTTTTAGGTTTAGGGGTACATGTACAGGTTTGTTATATAGGTAAACTCATGCAATGGAGATTTGTTGTACAGATTATTTCATCACCTAGGTGCTAAGCCTAGTACTCAATAGTTATTTTTTCTGCTCCTCTCCCTCCTCCCATCTTCCACCTTCTGATAGGCCCCAGTGTCTGTTGTTCCCCTCCTTGTGTCCATGTTTTCTCATCATTTAGCTCCCATTTACAAGTCAGAACACTCAGTATTTGGTTTTCTGTTCCCGCATTAGTTTGCTAAGGATAATGGCCTTCAGCTCCATCCATGTTTCTGCAAAGGACATGATTTTATTCTTTTCTATGGGTGCATAGTATTCTGTGATGTATATGTACCACATTTTCTTTATGCAGTCTATCATTGATGGGCATTTAGTACATTCCATGTCTTTGCTGTTGTGAATAGTCAACACCTATTTTTTTTCATTAACTTTTATTTTGAGTTCCATGTTTACAAGTGCAGGGTGTGCAGGTTCGTTACATAGGTAAATGTATGTCATGTGATTTCTTGCATAGATCAACCCATCACCTACAGCATCCATTAGCTATTCTTCTTAATGCTCTCCCTCTGCCCGCCCCGCAAAAGGCCCCAGTGTATGTTGTTTGCCCCATGTGTCCATGTGTTCTCATTGTTCAGCTCCCAGTTACAAGTGAGAACATGCAGATGAACACCTTTTTTTCAGTTCTTTTGAGTACATTCATAGGAATGGAATTGCTCAGTCATATGACAGTCCAATGTTTACCATTTGGAAGAAATGTTTTCCACAATGGCTGTACCTTTTCACTTTCTGAACAGCAGTGTATGAAGGTTTCAATTTCTCCACATCTCCAACAATGCTTGTCGTTTTTCATTTTAAAAATTATGGCCATCCTAGTAGGTATGAATTGTGGTTTTTATTGTGATTTTGATTGTGTATCTCTAGTAATTAATGATGTTGAACATCTTTTCATGTACTTGTTGGTCAGTTGTATGTCTTCACTGGAGAAAAGTCTACTCAACTCCTCTGCCCATTATTCATCTTTTTGTTGTTGAGAGTTCTTTTTGTATTATGGATACTAGACCCTTATCAGATGTATGTTTTGCAAGTATTTTCTCCCATGCTGTGGTTGTCTTTTCACACTCTTTTGTTTTGTTTTGTTTTGTTTTTAGACAGAGCCTCACTCTATTGCCCAGGTTGGAGTGCAGTGGCGCAATCTTGGCTCACTGCATCCTCCATCTCCTGGGTTGAAGCGATTGTACTGTCTCAGTCCCCCAAGTAGCTGGGATTACAAGTGTGTGCCACCACACCCGGCTAATTTTTGTATTTTTAGTGGAGTCGAGGTTTCACCATATTGGCCAGGCTGGTCTTGAACTCCTGACTTCAGGTGATCCGCTTGCCTCTGCCTCCCAAAGTGTTGGGATTACAGGCATGAGCCACCGTGCCTGGCCATTTTCACGCTCTTGATACAGTTTTTTGATACACAGTTTTTAACTTTCATAAAATCAAATTATCTATTTTTTTTTTTTTTGCTTTTGCTTTGGTGTCATATCTAAGAAGTCATTGCCAAATCCAAGGTCATAAACCTTTACTCCAAAGTTCCCTTTTAAGAGTTTTATGGTTGTAGTTCTTTTATTTTGATGTTGATCCATTTTGAGTTAATTTTTGTATGTGTTGTGAGGTAAGGGTCCAACTTCTGTTGTTAGTTTCTGGTTTGAGTCCATTATGCTCTAAGAAGATACTTTGTATGACTTAGTCTTTTTAAACTTATTGTCATTTGTTTTGTGGCCTAATATATGGTTGATCTTGGAGAACACTCCATGAGCACTTTAGAAGAATGTGTGATCTGCTATGGTTGGTGGAGTGTTCTATAGGCATCTGTTTTGACTTTTTCTTTAATCCATTAGTTATTTAAGAGTGTGTTGTTTTATTTCCACATATTTATACATTTTCCAATTTTCCTTCTGTTATTGATGTTTAGTTCCATTCCATTTTGGTTGGAGGATATACTTTGTGTGATTTCAGTCTTTTTAATTTTATGCAGACTTGTTCTGTAGCTTAACATACCTTCCATCATGGAGACTGTTCCGTGTGCATTTGACAATAATGTGTAGTCTGGTGTTGTTGGGACAAGTGTTCTATTTATGTCTGTTAGACCTAATCAGTTTATAGTGTTCAAGTCTTCTATTTACTCATCCTTCTTCTGACTAGTACTTCTATCCATTATTGAAGTCTCCAACTATTATTGTAGAACTGTATATTTTCCCTTCAATATGTCAATTTTTGCTTCACTTATTTTGGGGCTGTCTTGACTGGTGCATATATTTATAATTTTTACAACTTTTTGATGGGTTGGCCAATTTATCAATATATAAGTTCCTTTTTGGTCTCTTTTAACAATTTTTGGTTTCAAGTCTATTTTGTCTGATATTAGTAATAGATATCCATCTCATTTTTGGTTACAATTTGCATGGAATATCTGTTTTCATCCTTTCACTTTTAACCTATTTGTCAATTTGTCTTTAAGGTGAATCTCTTATACACAACGTAGAGTTGGATCACTTTTGTAAATCATTCTGTCAATGTTTAACAAACAGCTTTACTGAGAGCTTTATTTTACACCATGCAATTCATCCATTTAAAGTGTATAATTAGATGGCTGTTATATTACATTATTAATTTTTTAAAATTATGTTAATATATGTATAATATAAAATTTGTTATTTTAACCAATTTGACATATACAGTTCAGTGGCTTTAAAAAATTATTATTATTTTTGTGGGGGTAAAATTAAATTTATTATCAGTGGTAATTGTCAGTTTCAACCAGCAGCAGTTATTGCTCCCAAGCTTTGAAAATGGGGGCCCCCTTGGTTAATGCTGTCTTTAAGAGTCCTTCCTGTTTCTTAGCTGAGAGAGGAGGGCTGCACAACATAAAGGGTTGGGGGAGGAGCAAGCCAACAGGAAGAGGCACTTGGCCTTAACTCAGAGAAGGGGAAAGATGGTCACTCTGTTTTCTTTCGGTGGCAGTAAGGGCTTTATCAAGGTACTTAGTGCCATCAGTTCCTGCACTGGGGAACCCAGGGCTCCAGGTCAGCAAGAGACAGGACCTAAAAGACATTAAATTCTGGGAAGACAGCTGAGGAGGTAGGCCAGTCCCACAAGGGAGAGGACACTGCCTGTATGGATTGGATGGGGGCATGCAAAATGACACCCCCATCCCTAAGCCCTGTAATCTGTAAATGTGACCTTACTTGATAAAAGGGTCTTTGCAAATGTAATTAAATTAAGGATCCCAAAATGAGATTAACCTAGATTTCAGGTGGGCCCTATATCCAATGACAGTCCAATCTCTAACAAGATAAAAACAGAGGGAGATTTGAGACAGGCATAAGGAGAAGATGTGAAGATGGAGGCAGAGATTGGAGAGATGCGGCCACAAGTCATGGAAGGCCTGGAGCTGCCAGGAGCTGAGAGAAGCTGGAAGGTGCCTCCCACTAGCACTTGTGAAGGGAACATGGCCCTGCCCAGAACTTGATTTTTAACTTCTGGCCTCTAGAACTGTGAGAGAATAAATTTCTGTTGTTTAAAGCCATTCAGTGTGTGTAAATTTGTTACTGCAGTCACAAGAAACTGATACACTGCCCTTCTTGGTGGTGGGTCCCAAGCTCTCAAGAGGTCACCCAAGGTCAAGGTTGGCTTCCTGATAAGATTCCTGAGCTGCTGTAGAAGACCCCATTGAGATAGGACTTCCGCATGGTTACCTGAGCTCAGGCCACTCACCCTGGGAGGGCCGCGTCAGAAGAGTGGTGACAGGAAGAAATGCAGTGGTGGGGGTGGCAGGGGCAGAGGGAAGGCAGGCAGCAGGCAGGGGTCCTGGGGCGCCGGGGGCACCAGCAGGCTGAAGGGCGAGAGCCACCAGGGCAGTGGTGGCAGTGGCTGCAGGGGCTATTATTATTTTTCAATAAAGATGGGGTCTCACCGCATTGCCCAGGCTGTCTCAAACTCATGGCCTCAAGTGGTCCTCCTGCCTTGGTCTCCCACAGTGCTGGGATGATAGATGTGAGCCACTACACCTGGCCTTTTTAAATTTATTTTTTTCAATTCAGTGGCTTTAATTACATCCACAATGTTATGCAATCATTACCACTACCTATTTCTAAACTTTATCATCACCTAAACAGAGACTCTGTAACCATTCAGCATTAACTCCACATTATCCCGTCCCCACCCCCCCCAGCCCTAACTTAAAACCTAAAAGTAACCTATATGGTTATCTTGAGACTGGTACTTTATGTTTCTTCCTAAGGCTTCTAAGTACTGTCTTGTGTCCTTTCATTTCACCCTGAAGAACTCTTTACCATTTCTTGTAGGAAAACGCTGCTAGTGGCAAACTCCTTCAAGTTTTGTTTATCTGAGAATGTCTTAATTTCTCCTTCATTTGTGAAGGTTAGTTTGGCCAGATATAGAATTCTTGATTGACAGTTTTTTTTTCTCCTGGTAACATTAAATATGTAATTACATGGCTTTCTGGCTTTCATTGCTTCTAATGAGAAATTGGTTGTTAATCTTAGTAAGGATCTTTTTTGACAGGTAATTTCTCTCTCAGTGCTTTCAAGATTCTCTTTGTCTTTGAACAGTTTGACATAATGCTTTTCAGTGTGGATCTGTTTGAGTTTATCTCCCTTAGAATTCCTTGAGCTTGTTGCATGTGTAGATTCATGTCTGTTATTAAATTTGGGAGTTTGGGGCCAATGTTTCTTTAAATATTCTTTATGCTACTTTCCCTCCTCTCCTTCTGGGTATCCTATTGTGTATATGTTGTTACACTTGATGATGTCCCATAAGTCTCTTAAGTTATGTTCATTCTTCTTAATTCTCCTTTCTTTCTACTCCTCAGACTGGATAATTTCAATCAACTTATCTTCAAGTTCACTGATTGTTTCTTTTGCCTGATCAAAGCTGCTATTGGCCCCTCCTTCTGCCTTCCTCCCTTCTCCTCTTCTCTCTCTCTCCTCCCCTCTTCCTTCCTCTTCCTCCTTCCCTTTTCCCTCAGCCATCCATCCTCCCTCCTTCCCCCACTCTTGAAGAGCATGCCACATGGGGGACGGGCTAGTTACTTGCTCCAGTGGCAGGTGAGCACGGTGTCACCCCAGCCCTGAGTGCTGGGAGCCACCTGGCCTGCATCCAGCCTCCCTGATTGTCCCTTTTCTAGCCCCATGCCTGCACCTGTGTGCCCTAACACATTGCACACCGAACAGCCATGGGCCCTGAGTAGCCACCACCCCGATCATGCACTGGACTTGCCTGCAGCAGCACAATGAATGATTTTAGAATCAAGAATATGGACCACATAGCCCCTGTGGCTAACAGTTACGGAGGGACACTCAGGCACCAGCCAGCCTTTGACACTTTTTATGGGTCTCTGCTGTGTTTCACTCTCTAAAGAGCAAACATGTAACAAACCTGCACGTTGTGCACATGTACCCTAAAACTTAAAGTATAATAATAATAAAATAAAAATTTAAAAAAAGAGCAAACACTGTAAAAAGTGCCAACAGGCTTGGATTCAATTTCTCATGACTTGCCAACTGTGCATTGCCCTTGTTAACGCTGTATAGCAAGGCTGTGATGAATGAAGCTTTAAAAGCTACCTTCAGTGGCTTCAAAAAGGAGAAATAGTGCTTTGGCCTTCCAAAGAAACCCTGGCTGTGGAGGGAGCAGTAAGTATGCCAGGGGCTTCTCTGCACTACCAACAAGTTCAGTCTGGTGAACGTGAATCTCCAGAGGCTTAGCATGAGTGGCCAGGTATTGTATAACCTTGGCAAGGAGTACTTTCTGGAGCTGGTACTTGACTTTGTGAATGACATTTTCTGGGAACATCTGGACCAGATGACCGAAGAAAGCCAAGAAAAGACAAAAGATCAATGTAAAGAAAATTCATGCCTGAACTCAATTCCTCATTGGTTTAACAGCAATACATTAGGTTTTGGCATAAAGCAGGTACCCTATGGTATGCAAACACACAATTACCCCAAAGGCAGCCTCCTGGACAGCATGTGTCCAGCTTCTGCACCCAGCATGCTCAGCTCTGAACAGGAGTTTCAGATGTTCTCCAAGTCTCAGCTCAGCTCTATCAGCCTCAACTATGCTCCATCAGTCAGGACTTTCTAGGCAACTTGAATTTGCTCACCAACAAGTCTGGGAAGCCTAAAGACCACAAATCCCCTGAGAATGGTGCAGACATTTAAAGCTGTCTGCTTTTTTAACATTTAAATCATGAGGCAGACAGCTTTGAGAGCTCAGGCACCTGGAACAACCAGTCATCCTTACTGGATGTGCAGCAGGTTCCTTTCTTCGAGAGCTTCAAAGAAAACTGCAGTCAGTCCCCCTGCCTCAAAAAGTTGACCATGCCTTTCAAGGATTACATCCAAGAGAGGAGCAACCCGGTGGAGCAAGGCAAACCAGTTATACCTGTGGCTGTGCTGTCTGGCTTCACAGAAAGTGGACCTATTCACCCACAGCAGTTTTTCCTGGAATTTTAGACAGTCTTGCCAGTCATTTCATCAGCTGGAATAGGGACAGGTGGGAGTTTAAACTTGCCAACCCTGACAATGTTGCCTGCCAGTGGGGAATCAGGAAAAATAAGCCCAAGATGAACTACAAGAAGCTGAGCCTGGGTTTACCTACTATCATGACAAGAACATCATCCATAAGATGTCGGGAAAGTGCTATATGTGCTGCTTTTTGTGTGACGTCCAGAACTTGCTGGGGCTCATGCCTGAGGAACTGTACACCATTCTGGGCTTCCAGCCAAACACAGAGGGCTGAGGTCTCTGGGACCACCATGAATCAGCCCCAGGCCCGTGGACTGAGTGGGAAGCCCATCCTGACCAACTACTCCAAGGACCCAGGAAAGACACGATTGAATGTCCAGGAACGTCTCCAAGAAGCAGTGGACTTATTGCATCCAAAACCACACCTCTTGACCAGGCTTTCTCTCCTGTGGCAGAGAAGGCACAGCTAATACTACTCACCATGCTTTTAAATTAAAATGGTCGAGAAACAGGCACTGGGAAGCCATCTTGGCTCCTAGCAGGCTATGGGAAGGGATGGTGCTGGCTGTTTGAGAGTCTCAAAGGAGCAAGCATATCATGAATGCACACAAACTATTTTTCCATTTTCCTTTGTGTTTTGCAACCAGGAATAGAAAATGCAAAAACTCCCTCTTTGTTTGAGAGGGGTAGGAAGGTGGGAAGTAAGCAGCCATGCCATTTCAGAAGTCAGCTTGTATATATTATTATTTGAGACAGGGTCTTGCTCTGTTGCTCAGGCTGGAGTTCAGTGGTGTGATCACAGTTCACTGCAGCCTCCACCTCCTGGGCTCCAGCAGTCCTCCCACCTGAGTCTCCTGAGTAGCTGGGACCACAATTGTGTGCAACCACGTCCAGCTAACTAAAAATACATATATTTTGGAGAGATGGGGTCTCACCATGTTGCCCAAGCTGCTCTTGAACTCCTGGGCTCAAGTGGTCTTCCCACCTTGGCCTCCCAAAGTGCTGGGATTACAGATGTGGGCCACTGCACCTGGCCTCAAATTTCTTTCTTACTCAGCCATTCCAAGGGTGAGTTGAAATGCCACAAAGCTCCCCTACCATGTTTCAATGACTTCTCTCCTAATTCAGGATTGGCTTGGTTGCTGTAAACCTTTTACTATATTCTAGAGTTCCAATAAAACTTGATTCTGACAGGTTTTTTTTTCCCCAGTGTTTTCCATGTTTCTTGAAAGTGACTAGTCCCTGGGTACTCTACTCTGTGATTTTTCACTAACGTCACTCAATTCTGTGAGTGATGTTTTGAAGTTTAAATCCTTATGTTAACATCTTAACTTGTTTAACAGCATACACTCTTTTTCTGAAAGGAGTAACAAATCACAAGAAACATATAAGTAGAAATTTATCCAGCATTAATGAACTTGTGAAAATCAATAAAATGATTTATTTTATATATGCAAAATCAAAATCTCTTTGTACACTTTAATTTTTGCAAATTCATACAAACATAACAATACTGCTCCATATAAACTTTTGTATAAACATTAAAGGAAATATACACATTTTTTGTTCTTCTTGTGCTTCCAAAGCACAGAATGTATAAGTCCATCTGAAGACTTTCTATCATCACATGCAAGAACAAATGTCAGAGGTTGGGGGCAGCCTCAAGTGCACTTTGTAATGTCTCTAGACAAAAGAGAAGAGAATTGGAGGTAGATTGTTTGGTGACTCTCCCTGCCCCTTCCCACAGAGAAATAAGTTACCCAAATAGCAGCTTCTTACTTCTTTGATTCAAACTATCCTGAATATTGCATGGTTTAAAAGGCACAACTAGGAATTGTTGAAAACTTTGCTCAGCACACATAAGATTGCCATCTCCTTTCTGTACACCTATTCTTTCTGAAGGACACAGTAAGAGCACCAAGTTGTGCTCCACTTGCAGGTGGCCCCTCGCCACTCTGAGAATGCCTGGAATGGCATAGTTCAAGTGAGTGACCTCTCATTACCCGTGGTAGGGGCAGTGGTGTTTACCGAATTTAGCCTGCTGAATTAATAACATCAGCTTCCTCAATTGAGGAAAACAAAACAAAACAATTCATACTTTAAAAAATTATTAAGGCAAAAGCCCAGCTTTCACTGCCAGATAATCATAAAATTCAAAAGCCCCACTGCTTCTTCTTAGCATCTGGAAAGCAATTCCCTTGACTCGAACATTCCAGGAGGCTTCAACAATATCCTGTTCCATCCTACAGCACAGAAAACTTGTCATTTTTTTCTCACTGGTCTTTGCACTAACATGATGATCTGCTGTTGATGTGACTAATGTTGTTGTGAAGGTGGTGGGAATTTATTTTTTCTAGTACCTTCTCAAGGTACTGAATTAGGACTCGTCTTTTAAACCTGAAAATAAAGAGAAATTTTATGAACCAAAAGATACTTAAAGTACTCATGATGTTCAAGGCACTGTGTGGGATACAAATCGAAGCTTACAATCTACATAGGAATATAAAGATTGTCCTCATGGAAAGATATGTCTTAGAGCAAGTACCAATAGTGGCAATTGAGGGCCCAAGCCTACCTGAGGCTATGATAAAAGTAGAAGGATGAATGAGTTGAGTTCAGATAACATAAATCCAAATACTTCTGGAGACAGCCTTAACTATGAGTGAGGGCCAGGGTTTAAGAAAAAAGCAAGGCAGAGCCTATTCCTCTCTTTTTCCTGCACTGGGCCCTACTGCTCTAAAAACAAAAACAAAAAATTGAAGAGTTCCTGTTTATACCTACCTTGCGGCTTCCTTGATGGTAAATTCAACAAACTGTTTCTTCATCTCCAGAGGTCCTTGCACTTCTTCAAGCAAAATGAAAATTCTTTCATATTCTGAAGATATTTAAAAAAACTTCAGTATTTTTATAAAGATGAATGGGAAATAAAATTTAATTGTTGTACATCCTTAGTAATTGTTCTTCGTGAGTGGAAAGTTAGATGTAGTTTGTATTTTAACATTCTTATCAAAATATCTGCATGCATCTACTAGGGCAACTCTTGTTAACACTAACCAAATGTAGCAGGCTGAATAGCAGCTGCTTAAAATTGTCCACATATTAATCCCTGGAACCTGTGAATACATTACCTTATATAGCAAAAAAGACTTTACTTTGCAGGTGTAATTAAGTTAAGGATCTTGAGATGGGGAGATTATCCAAGTTTATGCATGTGGGCCCAATGTAAGCACAAGTGTCCTTATAAGATGAAACAGTAGAGTTAAGGTCAGAGAGAAAACATGTAAAGACAGAAGCAGAGGTCAGAGAGGAGAAAAAGTGCTAAGGGTGTTTTCATGAAGATGGAGGAAGGGGCCATGGGCCAAGGAATACAGATGGCCCTTAGAAGCTCGAAAAGGCAAAGAAAGAAATTCTCTCTAGAGCTAGCAGAAGGAATGCTGGTCTGCCAACACTATTTTGGCCCAGCAAAAATAATTTCAAAATTCTGACTTCCAGAACTTAATATAATAATTTGTATTGTTTTAAGCTAGGAATCTTTTGATAACTTGTTATGGCAGCAAAAGGAAACATTACAAGAAATAAGGGGAAAAAACAGGAAAATATAGACTGTACCTTTTTAGTTAAAACAAGAGGAACTGCCTTAAACTATGTGAAAGCCCAATATTGCCCCCAGTGTACCTCAAGGGATAGCTTGAATCTATAGTGAATCATAGAATGAGAGAAACCTCCTGGTGCATTATTGATAGATGTTCTTTCACTACTTACTTCGACCAAACTTTCGAACTTCCTTCATTAATTGATGTTTTATATCAGCATTGATTCCTTGTGCCATAGCAGGAGTGATTTGTAATGTATTTGGCATAGCTCCCAAAGTAGACGCTACTGGGTCTTTTTGGTCATCTACGGAGAGACTGCAGTTTTTGGCTCCTCCTACAAATGCCTTACTACCAGGTTTTTGAATCAGCCCATCTTTGCTGAGACTTGTGAAGTCGTCAGACAGAGAATCCACTTGGTTGGGTGGCATAAGATCTCCTGTCATATTTATAAGCTCTGATGGAGCAGATTTTGACAGGAAGCCATCAGGTGTGATCTGACCATTTTCCGTCTTCTCCTCATGGCCATCGTGAATGACAGTAGCATCTGGAAACCAAATGAAGAGGTTGAGCTGTGAGGTAAGTGTATTATGTCAACCCCACAGGTATATCCCTCTGATGCTCAATTTCTAGGAAATTATCTCATAAAGCAGGATGATATATCAGGTGGCGATCTGAAACCCCTCAAATTGAGGCCAGGACACATAATACAATAAAACCACCTCTTATTTTCTGGCCCTATGAATACATATGGAAACCAAGTAAGACAGTACAACTCTAAACACACATTCACAGATCTCTGGTACTCATGCGTTAGTGTCAGCTTGTTATGCTTTACAAGTTGAAAACAGCAAGTCTCACTTTATTTCATGATTTCTCAAATTCACATACAACCTGCCATGCTTTACTGAGCTGGAAGCCAGACAACTTGGATACACCACAACCTGCCTCCTCTTTACATCAAATACATTCTGAGAAAATAGAGGCGGCCATTAGTGCTGAAAGTTCTATACACACTCCATCACCAAAAATCCCTCTTAGTGTATTATCTTCCTAATCCTTCTTTTCTGTGTCAGAAAAGTACTTTCTTTTCACTCCAGATCTGACACCTCTTTCATTTATTCATCGTCTGTGGCAGGCAGTGTGTCGGGAGCTGGAGATCAGCAGTAAACAGCCAGAGCAACGTTCCCTGCCCTTGTGGAGCTCACATCCTCATGGGGCAGTCAGACAGTACATGCACAATGAGCAAATGAAACAAGCAGTATTGGGCTGGTGTTGGGGAAGTCATCTACAGGCCTTTGGGAGACAGCAGCAGAGGGAGCCCCAGGGGCTCCCGTGTTAGGAGAAGGTGACAGAGGCCAGCCGTGCCGTCTTGCAGACTAAAGCTGGTTCAGGGTCCCTTCTGAGTGCTCAGGAGAGTTGAGGATGGGTTTTCAGGAGCAACATGGCATGATGTGATATACATGCAGACATAATTTTCTGGCCACAGGGTTAGAGAGTATGTGATAGATGGGGGCTAGATTAGAAACATGAAGCTGGGATAAGAAGGTATTGTAGTAGCGTGGTGAGAGGCCACAGCAGTGTGCACTGGAGGGATAGAGAGAAATAGTGGGATTTAGGGATTATGTTGAACATCAAGTTTCCTGAACTTGTGAAAGGTATCAAAGCGAGGGAAGAATAAGAGAAAAATCATGATGACTCTACGGTTTGTCAGCTGAACCGCTGGGTAAATAGTGCTGAAGTGTGGCAGGAGCCAGGGCACAACTGCCCTCCAGAGCATTCTTCCCGACTCTGGTTCAATGATCTCAGGTTGACAGCTTGACTTTGATAAATATTAGCATTATTTACATGAAGGAAATCTGCAAACACTACAATCTAGAGCTTCTCTACCCTCCTCAACCCTGACAGATGTTAAAGCTTTACTGGCACATATCTGGATGGTGTCATTATCTGCAATGTGGAAGGCTACAAGTAGAGCTGTTTTGGAGAGGGGCAAGTTCGAGAGTTCAGTTGAAACTCATGAAACCTACTGAGTTTTATTTGTCTATTAGACACCTAAGTGGAGATGCATGTCCACAAGTAAGTCTGAGTCTGAAATTGAGGAGCAATTTATATTCTAGAGGTCAAATTTAGAGCCCCAAGACTGCATGGGGTCACCTAGGAAGAGAACGCAGTGAAGGACAGGAGAGGTACCAGGATTGAGTTTTGAGGCCCTATGATATTTAGAGGTGGAAAGAAAAGGCAAAACCAGAAAAAGAGGATGAAAGGGAGTTGCTATTAGAGGGAAAAGAAAGCTGTAAGCTTATGGTGTCTGAGAACCCAACGTACACATGGAGGAGGGAGTGAACAACTGTGTCAAATGCTGTGGAGAAGGAATGGCAATGTGCTGCACACACTAGTGACCTTGATGAGAATGTTTCAGTGGGGTCGAGGAGGCAGATACCAGACTGCACCGGATTAGAGCATGCATAGGTGGTGATAACACAAAGAGCAAGTGCAGATCCAGTCTTGCTGAGTCCACTTGCTCCTACTGCCAGGGAAACCTGCTTTATCCTCCTCACCCTTGCAGCCACTCCAAAAGGTTGCAGCAGACATGCTCACCTCTTTCCATTTCTCCATTAATTACTGTGGCATTTACTTGCTAAGCAATGTATTCATTACTGTTAATTACTGTGTGTTAATTACTATATAATTATAATTTTTTTCACCTCATGTAGATTGAGATCCTTGAAACAGGGTCTCTGCTCCCTGTGGGGTTTATTGTACCTACCAAATAGATGATTTAGTAATGGCTTACTTAATGAACACAAACTGAACACAAAGGAAGGAACACAAAAAGGGAAATAAAATTGTTTAGCGTCTTAGTCCTCTAGGAGCCATAAGGAAATCACAACCACTACTCTATACCTGTATGTACAAGGGTGGGTTTTATGAGGTTTGGATAAGATGGGAACCACGAGGCTGAGGGTGGTCCCTTTCCGCCCACATGGTTAGTTACAGTAGGTGGTGTTTGTGGTTTCCTCAACAGCAGGGACATACTCCGCCTTCTCTTAGATGACACAGGACTGTTGGGTTCCCCTGGACGTTTCACTTTGTTTTGTGGCCCTGCTACAAACTCATCTGCTTCATCAATCATCATTCCCTAAAAAACACATAAATGAACGTATTTCATTAAAGACCAAAATTCCACTATTATATAACTGCAAGCACTCTTAATATGCATACATAATCAATCTTGCATTATATCACGAATATGTCTTTTTTTCTTTCATTTTTTTAAATCCCATGCCAGATTAACTAATATAAACCTTAATCATGGGCCGAAGATTTATCTTACCCCACCCCAACTTTGTTCTTAGAAATATGCAACTCAATTTTAATCCAATTTAAATGGAACAAGGAGGAAACTAACATACAGGATGTTGTCCCAAGCAAAACATACTACAATAATGATTAATCAGAAAGTTTGCAAATAAGCAGCATTATTCAACCAAAAGGAGAGAAGTACGAACTATTTTGCATCAACTCTTCATAAGGGAAATAATTTCCTTTTTTATGCTTCAAACTCATATCATTAAACAACATTGATTATCACTGTACAGTATGCTACATGTATGTGTTGAAAGGCAGGCAGGTGGAAAATGTAACTTCCCCATCTGCAGCCTCACAGGGATTCAAATATGCCCACTTTGGTGCTGGGCAGGCAGTGAGGAGGCTTTTCACTCTTGGGGGGATAGATAAAAGATGAGAGGCAGCAGTATAGAAATTTAGCCAAGAGCTGTTCTTGTCCAGGAATAATCCAAGAATATGTGCCCTCATTATTTGAATAAAATAATAATAAATGACTTTTCCAAAAGATTTTTTACTCATAAACAATACAGAAAGGGGAAAACATTTTCAGAGAATTTACTACATGCCTGTTCATGTTGTAAACAACGTACATGTACTCACTTAATATTATGCAGAGTTCTATTAGTTAATTAGGTGTAATTTTTTTTTTTTTTTTTGAGATGGAGTCTCACTCTGTCACCCAGGCTGGAGCGCAGTGGTACGATCTTGGTTCACTGCAATCTCCGCCTCCCAGGTTCAAGTGATTCTCCTGCCTAAGACTTCCAGAGTAGCTGGGATTACAGGCACCCACCACCACGCCTGGCTAATTTTTGTATTTTTAGTAGAGACAGGGTTTTGCCATGTTGGCCAGGCTGGTCTCAAACTCCCAACCTCAAGTGATTTGCCTGCCTCGGCCTCCCAATGTGCTGGGATTACAGGCGTGAGCCACCTCGTCCAGCATAGTTAGGTGTAATTATTATCCCCAGTGCCACAAAATGAGGAAAGTGAAGCATAGAAAGATAAATTGAGGATTTAGGTGACGTGGAATACCTTTCAATCAGTCTTGTCACAAAAGAGATTATTGTGTGGTCTGAGCCTTAATTAACACCAATGGTCTCCTCCATGAGTGCAGCTATAATCCCATTTGTTTTCATGCTTTAATGGGCAAGTCAGTATAACACACACACACACACATACACACAGACACACACACTCCCCACATTTAGATTTTTAGTAGGACCATTCAAGTAAAACAACATCACTTAGTACTTCATATTTCAAGGGACACATTCATCGTTTTCTAGATCAAGCACTACAGATATGAATCATGGAAACAGGAAATAAACTGTGATTTCGATATTAAAGAAATTAGTGTGTGGTGGAATGAATATAGATTCTGGAGTGAGAAAGATGTGGATTCAAATCCTTGCTCTTATGTGCTATGTCGCAGGTAAGGCGTTTGACCACTGTGGCCTTTGATTTCTCCCTTTTAAAGGACAAACAGTAACATTTGTCTTACAGAACAGTTGTGAGCATTAAGTGAGATCATTAAAAACACCAGCTCCTACTAGTACTCAATACATGGCAGCTCTGACTTTATTCAACCAACACACTCTTGCATCAGGAGGCTCCCACTAAGAGCCTTAGTGTCATATTTTATTGTTTAAACAAACAAATGGAGAACCTCTGATTTGTATTTATCTTGCCAAAAAGAAAATAATTATATAGCAAGAATATCCCAATTTAGGCAGACATAGGCATAGGTATCCTACCTTCTTATCTTGTTTAAACGGATTGCCAAAAGTATGCAGTCTTTTGGGTTGGTCTGGATCAATCTCTCGCAGTGGAGAAGCCAATGTCTTCAGATATTCCTGATAGTTACCCATTTGTGCAACTGGAACACTATGAAGGGAATCTGCAAAATCACAGGAAAAGAAATTGATGCTTATAGCTGAAGCGTATGGTCCTTTCGAGAAGACATGATCATAGTTTGGTTTAGCAGTGTGTGTCTTGGCATCAAATGGTATTTAAAGTCTCGAATCTAGCATTCTAGGATCTAGAATCATCTCTCTTCATCCCAATCATAACTTAGTCTACCGTTACTACTGCCTACAGGCTCACATCGCTAGGATCAGAACAACTCCCTTGCCTTCAAACCAGGTTTGAGAATGGGCTGACCCTACACCACCATCCCAACTCAAATCACCACATATCTTCTGCATTTCAAAGAGTCTAGTCTCTACAGCATTCACTTATCATCCAGAGAATCTTGGTTAGTAGGTGTTAATCACTGAGAATTTGATTAAATCTGTAGGTTCTCTTCCTAGAAAAGCCCTCTTACACAAAAAACTTTGTGTATAATTTCAGGGAATTGACCAGAATAAGATTTGCTCATTTTAGTGAACAGGTGAGCCTTTTTAAAATTAACAAAATGGAGTAAATGGAATTTGTAAATAGTCACAATTATCCTGGATACCATTAGGTTGATTACTTTCATTTAAATGAGGTATTCTCTACCGAATTTATCACAGTAGGCTGAGTGTTATAGTGTTTGGGTGTGCAAATTGGGAAATCTGACAGACCTAGGTTCTGCCACTTTCCAACTGGCTAAACTTGGGCAAACTACTAAAAATCCTCACTCTCAGTTTCCATGTCCATGAATTGGACATAAAAACAGTATCTATTTCCTGGGGTTGTTTGAAGCTTACAATAGCTAAAGCATGGCAAGTGTAGTGTACGTGCTGATTAATGCACACTTGACCTTAAACTTGAAAAAAAAATGTGCCTGGTAAACAGACATAGGGATTCAGTGAAAACAGGCATTTTAAACATTAAAATACTATAAAATAGCCTACTCATTATGCAATAAACACCTTCCTGTAAGTCATGCCTGGCATTTTCCAAAAAAAAAAAAAGTATTTCACAGTTATTTTACCTTCATCTTGTCCAACAATAAACTTGTGCGTTTTCAGCAGATTGGATCTCATTCTGGTCAGCTGGTCTAAAAGACCTCTACGGGGAATATCATAAGCATTTCTGTATGTCTGAGGTTTCAAATCCTATTTGAAATGAAACAAATAATTTCAGTTACTCCTAAGGCTTTTAATATAGAAATGTCATACTTATCTCTCTTAAAATGTTACTGAAGAGTGTTATATCAATACAACTGACTACAGTAGAATTTTCCCAGTGGCAAAATTCCACTTGCTAGCCTTGTTCTGCATTGTAACACACCTACAGGGTATTAAAGCCACTGGGACTATCCCTTTTCAAATATGTCATTTAAAACACCAAATCCCGAGATTGATACCTGTGGCCGCCTTGCAGGACCACTGCTCGTACTCTAGATGTATTCCTCTGGCAGCCATGGAGGGGAGGTGAGCTGCTGGGATCTCCCTTCAGGAAAGCAATGGCTGATCCTGCAAGGAGTGCAGTTAGCAGAGAGCCTCCCGCTGCTGTGGTGCCATAGGGATCCGCTGCAGCACTGAGCTGAGGCCATGCCCTTCCCAGGCTGCCCATAGCCAGTAACAGACAATGGCAGGGTGTTAGGGCCTGGCCAGCTCTGCCCAGCGTGGCCCTCCTCTGTAGGAAATCTTGGTGCTAGAGGTCCCCACTGTGCTGGCCAAGACTTTCTCCAAGCTACACCAGTGTCTGAGCTTCTTCACACCCAATTCTCCTTCATTCCTCCTTCCTCTCACAGGTGATGGGCCAGCTTTGTAGCTTGGAAGCTCTGCCTGCCTACTCCAGCTTCATCTCCCCTTTATCTTTCATGGGCGTTACCCACAAAACATATCTTGTCCATTTAATTCCATATTGATATCTGCTGACAATTCCTAAACTGGTCCATTATTAACTACTAACTCCAAAATAGGATTGTCCATTATTTCAAAACTAAAGGAATATGAAAGACATAAATGTATCAGACAAGTTCAAACAAATACAAACTATTTATGTCACAATTTACCTTGTTTAAGAGCCCAATTTGGAAGCCAGCAAATTCTTTGGTGTTCAATTCTGTCAGTCTAAGTGCAGTTTCCCCTGTGATTTCTTTCAATAGTTTTCTAAAATTTTTATTGTGAGTCAAGGACATGCCACCTCCAGAATGATTTTTCACTTTAATTCCAATTTCCTGGGGAGGTTTCTTCCCCACTGATGCTAGTATTCGTTCTGACTCTAGTTTGGTCTAAAATGAAAGTACATAGTATGTTATAAAAACATCTACATTACCACTGTCATTTTTACTACTTAAGAAAGATAATACTTTCAGAACCCCACAGAACAATTTTCAATTACAAATCACAGAAAAATGGATAATTAAACATTTTCCTGTGCTTCTTTGCACTACCACAGCAAACAGATAGGGGGCAGGAAAGACAAATAATATTTTTTTTCTTGTCTAGTGTCAAAATTATAATAAAATCATGGAGAGAATAAAAACCATGAAAAGAATTTCATTCATAGACATTTAAAAGCACATTTTGTTACTATAAAATCTAGTCTAAGTGAACAGGTTCATTTCAGACTCAGACATAAAGGTTTAAGACTGTATTTATACATGTAAACTAGTACTAAAATTCAGATCACATCGAATGGCATTATATCTGAAAAAATTAAACTATTTATCTCTAATATTGGACTACCCAAAAAAGGTCTGAAAAAATTAAACTATTTATCTCTTATATTTGACTATCCAAAAAAGGTCTTAGAAGATAATGCTTAATTTAACAGATATTACTAAGTAAGTAATTTGTAAAAAGCCTCTTAATAGGCATTGTGATACCATATTGATTAATATTGCTTGAGTGTATTATAGCAATATATATTTGGCATATTTTGTGTTTTACATACATCTGAAATGGCTCAAGAAACACTGGTGACCCAGTTATTAAATTAGTAATTTGAGCTATTATAAATTAGCTATGATCTTCCCTTTTTCTCAGAAAGATGGAATTCCACCAATGTTCGGTAAACCTAAAATGATTTTGGATTTCTTGTGGTTTGGTGACAGATATTTATTAATTTTCCCTAATTATTGGAATTAAGTCTATGTTTATTATCACTAAAAAATTCTTAAGTCATGAAATATGAGATAAGAGCAAATGAAGCATCTGTTTCCTTAAATGGTCTTGAAAGCTCATTTGTAAAATGATACATGTGCCCCAAAAGGTCCCAGAACTTGCATTAATTAAAATCTCTGTACACTATTCTTCCTTGTGGCCATACCTTGGTGACACAGCCTTAAAGGCTTAGGTAAACATCAAATTTAAAAAAATCGATAGATCAATAGATAGATAAATAAATAAATAACCAAACCAAAACATTTACAACAACCACAAAAAATCTATTAGCAGAGAGGAAAGGAGGTTAGGGGGACACTTGGTAGATTAGAAATCTGGGGTTGCCTTTACTTTCTTTTGCACTTATAAGCACACTGGACTGGTAGGAGCTGGTAAGCTCCAGACCATACTGAAGTTGTTGTCAGTTCCTAGCAAGGGGTGTCGGCATCCCAATTGTGGAGTCACTTTGGTTCTTTGGTGAAATCTGATGTTTTGCTCACTACTCTCCATTTCCTAAAGGCCAAACTTCCAAACACATCCACCTTGAAGCATTATCACCACTGCGAATGCTACTATTGTCCCCTACCTGGGAATACCTTTGTGCATAAGGTAAGTAAAACTGCTGCATTAATTTGTCATATAACATAACACATTCATATGATAGTAAAGTTCTAACTCAGTAGTTCTCAAATATTTCCATCCTACAAGAATGGGCTAAGTAGAGGTGAGAAGTATGATAAGGAACGGTGAGTGGAGGATGAGGTACTAATAGAGAGGGGCAGGCAAGGGACAAGGTGAATAATGGCAAATGAGGAACAGGTGGAGGGTGAGAAGAGAGGAAACTGAGCTCCACTCTTCAGTTCCCCTTGGGGTCTATCACCCTCCAGTGTGAGGAACACTGGTCTCATCTCCCCACTCTCCAGGGAAAAGCATATAGCTCTTTATCCAAGGGCTAGCATGTGAGTATAAGTCCTTCACATGCCTGAAAACTAATCTCAGACAAGTCATTTAATCACACCACGCCTCAGTGTGCTGATCTAAACAGGAGGGATGCTGTAGCCCAGAGTGATCTGAGGAGGAACTAGGTTGAAGATAGACAAAATGTGACCCATGAGAGAAGTCTATTAAACCTCTGCCCCATATCAACCAGCTTGCGGGTAGGACAAACTGGCAGGCAAAAGGAGAAATGGCACAGCATCAAATGATACTGACAGACCCTTAACTGCAGCTTAATGGTGAAGCTAGAAGCCATAGAGAATCACATTATTACTAATCCATAAAGTGTAGAGATATATACACATTTAATTTGAAAAATTACAATTACACTAAAGAATAAGGAAATGCACTTCTGAGGGCAAAGGATTTTTGTTTGTTTGTTTTTACCAATACTACCTGTTGGCTGAGTTTTTTAAGGTAAGAGATAACACTGTAACTAAGTCCACAATCTAAATTATCTGATATCAGATTTGGAGCTCCCATCATCCTTAGTGCTTTCTTTAATGGCTATAAGGAAACAAAATACACAACAGTAAGAATAGAATAAATCTTAAAATACTCAAAGTTCAGTTATAAGGGGCAAAGGGACATGATTCATTTCTTAGAAGTCAAGGTGCTGCACATAAAACCAAACATGGAACATTAAAAAGTGGCAATGAAAATAGCAGAGAAGTAAGGAGCAGAAAGTAAAAAAAATCAGAAGAGAGTGGGATAAGAAGAGCAAGTAACAGCAAATTCAAACAAGTAAATTGCGTTCAATCTTATTTCCCAAATCATCAAATCATTTCACATTGCATTTTATTGTTTGCCCCATTACTGCCATGGTAAACAGTAACACACCCCAATTTCTCCTCCCAGTGACACCAATGGTACCATTTAAGATTCTGCCTTTTCACCTCTAGAAACTTCGCTTAAAGGTTACCACATCAACCTCTGAAATTATTTTGGTAATCTTGATTTAGATTATATTACCAGTTCAAAATCATGAATACTTCACATTATGAAATCCAAAATGAGGCCAAGTCATTTCTGAATTTTTTTGGATTCCGCCTCTCACCACCAGTGCCCAAACTTCATGCGGTGTCTAGGACACATTTAAGAGGCAATAGGCAACTGTAATGTCTTCAGATTTTCTTTTTCCAGAGGGAAACCCCATACTGAGAATTTCTAGAGTTAAAAAGGGAAGTTGATGTAATATATGAATCCAGATCTATTTATTCTTAAATTCCAATGTTATAATTTCATAAGGTTACTTTTAATAAGAGAAACATAGATGTGTTTTATAAAAATAACCATGGCAGTTAAAGGAATAAAATAGAGAAAATAGCTCTCTTTTGTGCCGCCATGACATCTCCAAACTCTTACACATGATTTGAGAAGACAGTGACGACACAAATATCTGTAAAATAAAAAGATATCTCTCTTATTGCAACAGTAAAAGCTTTTGATCACTAACATTTCTTGTGACAAGAATTATCATTGATACAGTTAATACATATATACACACAAATACATACTAATAGGTAGTATGGAGGCAGAGTTTTTAAGTAGCTGTCAAAAGCCTGTCGCCACTTCAGATTTGGCTTAAGCTTGTGAACTTTAAACAAGTCATCTGTAATAGAAAAATAAAATATTACATCATTCTAGTCCTGAGCTCTAAGATATAATCAAGCAACCCACATCTAGAAACTTCAGCTTTTAATGTAGATGAAAATTTCATTGGCGTTTATTTGATTATCTTTTTTAGTGGTTGTACTATTTACCAAAATTATATATAGTATTTTTTCTAAAAAATGAAATAAATTCTTAAGTTACATATTCCTCTTTCATCTGCAATGCTACATGAAATACAATATTAAAACAATGATTTTGATCCACTTGAAATATTTTCCCAACCTCTTAGATATTGGTAACTAGTAATTTTCACCTCAGGGGCAATCCATGGTCACTGGTTGATGGAATAACATTTATTTCATTTAAACATAGAGGGTGTTATCCATTTTGCTGAAAGGTCAAGGTAAGAGACTTTACAAAGTATATATAAACAAAAGCTAAGCCTATAATTTCTAGGCAGTGATGAGCAAGCTCTAAAACTATATTTTGGGCCAGGCGCAGTGGCTCACACCTGTAATTCCAACACTTTGGGAGGCTCAGATGGATGAATCACTTGAGCCCAGAAGTTTGAGACCAGCCTGGGCAACATAATGAGACCCCTGTCTCTATAAAAAAAAAACAAAAATTAGCCAGGTATGATGGCATATGCCTGTAGCTGGGGAGGTTGAGGCAGGAGGATTGCTTGAGCCTGGGAGGTTGAGGCTGCAGTGAGCTGTGACTGTACCACTGCACTCCAGCCTGGGTGACAGAGCAAGACCGTGTCTCAAAAAACATAATAAAATAAAATAAAATAATAAAATAAAAATTTTAATCAGCCTATGCTTTGTTTAGCCATATTTCCCTGCCTCTGCATTTTTTTTTTATTTCCATGATCACACATTTTGAGCCAAACTTTAGGTCACTCACTGACCTAAAGTCATTGGGTGATAGTAAAAGCACTAGTAGAAGTAAGTACAGATGTTAGGTTGAAGTTTAAAATTCTGTAGAACAACTAAACATGTTTCTTGAATACCATGTACTAAAAATATTTGAACTAAAAATATTTACCTAAGTAGACATTCCCTATCTTTTCACACTTAATTTAATTATTTTAATAATCTAAATACATTTTATATACGCATGAAAATTTCCTTCACATCTCATTATTTCCTTCCAAGTGTAAGAAAAAAACATTTTTCTAATACAATAAAAATATAAAAATTGGAATCCCCAGACATCAACATGAATCTGCCACACATACTATAGGTACCAAAGACACTATAAATTCATCCTTTATTTTGTGTCTTAAGGTTTTAGTAGTTTTGATTTTTAAAAAAAAATGCTTTACTTACAGAGACAAAACCATCCCTATCCCACATGCATAATTTCTTTACAAATAGGGCTATTCTTTGAAAATCTGAATTACTTTAGTTAAGAAAAGCGACTACATATTTCCTTCCTTTTACAGCTATAATAAATTATTCACTCCTGCTGAAACAAATTTAAATGAATTTACAAAGTCATAAAATGTAGGTCTTTTGTTAAAGATTTGAAGATATTTCTGGTTCATTGCAGCAAGTGGGGCCTTTAAAGACCATTCATATCTTGACAGAAAGGAATGAGAGACCATGGATATATCCTGTTATACCATGTCTTTATGTGGAGTCTGTTGGGAATTAGGCAGATTTTGGAAACTAACGGACAAACGTAAATACTGGAGAAACTTTTAGATATAAATAGATTAGATAATCAAGTGAATAATACTCTTTGCATTTCTAACAATGCCAAGTGCAATGATTCCACCAAGGAGCTCATTTAGGCTAATTATTTTCTGCCAGAGTTTTAAAATGGGAGTCAGGAGAAGAAAGAAAATCTTCTGCAGTCTAGATTAAGAGTAGAGAGCTCCTGGGGTGACACTGCCTTAGTCACTACCTCTGTAGCTCAGCAAATTATTTCCATGGCATTAAATACCCATTCACATGGACTCTCTAGGATGGTACAGTAAAGGTGTCACATAAACAATTAGCTGATCAACATTTGAAAGAAGAGGTGATGAGAGTGTAGAATGAAAGTAAAATGATACTGCCAACACCTCAAAAATGACCGGTATTTTCTCTTCCAGTTCCTTTCTCCCCATTTCTTTCTTCAAAGAGAGGGAAGACCTGGGTTTGAGTTCAAGCTCAGCCACATCCTTAGCTCAGTGAGTTTGGAGAAATTGCCTTTTGTAAGCCTCCATTTCATCTATAAAATGGGTTAGATGATAATTGCCTTACCACAAGACTATTCTAAGGAACTACATAATGTATGTGTAAAAGCCCCGTACAAAATGAAAAACAAACAAACCAGTGTAAGCTGTTAAGCACCAGATACATAGTGACTGATACACATCAAAGTATCCTGCTTCTATTCTCTATTCTCATACCTCTCCCTTTCTTCCTCCTGATCATAACTGGTTTTAATATGGAACTAAAGTTTATTTTTTACACAAGTCCTCAGTTCTTAATTTAAAAGAACAGGTGGATTGAATGTGATATATTTAAGAAAATGAAAAAAAAAGTTGTTACAAATGCTCTAATTTCTGCAGTTATTAGGTCTCAATAGAAAAACTAATTTCCTAATTGGGAGAGAGTCCTTTGCTAACTACAACAATCTGGTGACCTCCTTAATGAAATGATTCTGGTAGCTCATTGATACAATTAAGCTTCGTTTATCTATTCCAGAAAATGAGATATTTTATATTTTCTGGTAAGTTTTAGTGCATAAGTAATTAAACTTTCATGACCTTAATTTGATTGAAATCTGGTATTAATAAAAAGAAAACAAGGGACACTGTTATGAACAATTACTGTACTATGCAGTAATATAGTGATGGTTCTGGACTTATGTAGTCTGTATAACTTAACTTGCCCTTTTACTAACTGTCCCTGTCCACTAAAACTGCAAAATTATACAATAGCCTTCTTAGTATAATATAGCAGTGCCTTCGAGAGCTACTAAGATAATGTAGGTATTAATAATGACAATAATAATAACAACAGCATTTATTGAGCACTTACTATTTGCCAGGCAAGTTCTAAACAATTTAACTATATTAACTCATTTAATTCCAACTAAATCCCTTTGAGGTAAGTACTATCATTATCCCCATTTCACTAATGAGGAAACTGAGGCATAGAGAGATTAGGTATCTTGCCCAAGGTCATGAAACTAGCAAGTAGCAGAGCCAGATTCATACCTGGGCAGCTATGCCCTCCAGCCCAAACTCTTAACCACTATAAATGTCAAACTCCCCAGAGAATTAAGTAATTATGGAAATGTTGAGTTTCTGTTTATTTCAGAAACTCACAAGGAATCCCAAGTTTGGACTTCAGGAGCTCAAGGACCTCCAGCCTCAAAGGGTGTTAAAAACCCTATACTCCTCAGAAAACACAGGTTACAGAAAGGCCTGGAGATGGATATTTGAAGCCAGGGGGCAGAATGGGAACTGAGTCAAGATTGGCATGGACCCTAGCTGAATGTATGGGATTAGGGAACAGGGGAAGAGTCAAAGATACCTCCAGAGTTTCTGGTGTGGGATGTTTGCATAGACATGGTGATGCCACTAACTAAACTGTGCAGAGAGGAGGAAGAGCATGGTAAGGTAAGAGTTCAGCTTGGCTTGAAGACACTCTTGAAACATCCAGAAGGCTGTTGGGCAACCAAAATAATTTAGGTCATCATGCTCTAGGCAGGGTTGGAGTCTTAGTGTTATAGGCTAAGGAGGACCAGGCACAGATGCCACACATGTCTTACTGGTGACAGAAGACACTTCAAACAGAAGAAACACTTGACATTTGAGGAACAGAGTGATGCAAACTAAAAGGTGACCAGGAAGACAGTGTCAGGATTTGACTTGGCATAGTGCTGAGGAGTTTGGGGAAGGGCACCACATGGCAACTTAAGCACAGAAGGTTTTAGGCAAAGAGAGAACTGAATGCTTGATCACACTATAATCATTCCTCTTAACCATTATGTCATGCCTTCATCTGACCTCCATTACCTGAAAGACGAGCAAAGGCAAAGATGAGAGGATGAGTCTTGCTATTGTAAAGTGCTCTACATCCTGATAGCTACTGGAAGACCAGCTACTCTAGTTAAAGGAATTTTCAGGGAATAATTTGGAAGGCAGGCTGGATTTAGACCAAAGATGGGACCCTAGAGCTTAGCCCATAATAGTTGTATAGGACTTTCACAACTGCTCAGTAGTAATGAGGTCACCTCTACCCATATGGTGTCAGTGGAGGTCAAGTGTGGAAGATAATGAAGCATTCCTATCTCTTACAGCCAGGAAGGTATCATTCTAGGGAGGATCCAGAACTCCTACCCACACACAACAATAACAAGGAGATCCCTCCCTTTTGGTGTCAATGAAGGCCAAGTGGCGAGCCTGGACTTCTACCTGGCATGAATGAGGCAGCACCTCCCAGTTTCTCCAAGAGGAGTGTGAGAGGAAGTAAGTTAAAACAGAAGGTTTAAGTAAGATCCAGAGACTCATAACAAAATATTGAAAATGTACAGGAAAAAAATCACTCATCATACCAAGAACCAGGAAGATCTCAAAATTAATTTTTTTTTTTTTTTTTGAGACAGTGTATCACTCCAACACCCAGGCTGGAGTGCAGTGGCGTGATCTGGGCTCACTACAACCTTTGTCTCCCAAGTTCAAGTAAGTGTCGTGCCTCAGCCTCCCGAGTAGTGGGAATTACAGGCGTGCACCACCATGCCCGGCTAATTTTTGTATTTTTAGTAGAGACGGGGTTTCACCATGTTGGCCAGGCTAATCTGGTCTGGAACTCTTAACCTCAAGTGATCCACCTGCCTTGGCCTCCCAAAGTGCTGTGATTAAGGTGTGAGCCACCATGCCTGGCCTCAAAATTAATTTAAAAAGACAATTAAGGGATGCCAACACCAAGATAATAGAGATGTTAAAAATATCCAATTTAAAGCGGCCATCATAAAACATGTTTCAAAAAATAATATGAGCAGGCTTGAAACAAATGAAAACACATGCAAAGAAACAGAGAATAAGAATAGAAGATATAAAGAATAACTAAATGGAAATTTTAGAATTAAAAAAATACAATAACCAAAATAAAAAGCTCAGTAGATAGGCTCAACAACAGAATGCAGGGGACAGAGGAAATAATCAATGAACTGGAAAATAGAACAATGTAAATTACCCAATCTGAATAACAGAGAAAATAGAATGAAAAAAATGAACGGAGCCTAAGGAACCTAAGAGACTATAAGAAAAGATCTAACATTCATGTCAACAGAATCCTGGAAGGAGAAGAGAAAGAAAGTGGGGCTGAAAAAGTACTCAAGGTAATAAATGGCTGAAAACCGGCCAAATTTGGAAGGAGAAATAAACCTACAGATTCAAGAAGCTGAATGAACCTCAAACAGAATAATCTCAGAGAATTGCATGCCAAGACACATCATAATCAAACTTCTGAAAACTACAGGCAGAAATAAATCTTGAAAGCAAAGAAAAACAATACCTCACTTGCAGAGGAAGAACAATTAGAATTAAAGTAGATTTCTCATTAGAAACCAAAAGAACAGAAGGCAGTTACACAGCATTTTTCTAGTGCTAAAATAAAAGTACTGCCAACCGAGAATTCTATACCTAGCTCTCTCTCTCTCTCTCTCTCTCTCTATATATATATATATACACACACACACATACACACACATATGGATATATACATATGTATATACATATATATGTATATATATATTTCAGGAATGAAGGGGAAATCAAGGTATTCTCAGATGAAGAGAAACTAAGAGAATTTGTCACTAGCAGACCTACCCTTAAAAAACAGCTAAAGGATGTTCTTTAAACAGAAATTAAACATAAAAGAACAAACCTTGAATTATCAGGAAGAAAGAACAGGATATGCCAAAATATGGTTTAAAACAATGGACTTTCATCCTGAGTTTTCTGAATTATGTTTGACAGTTGAAGCGAAAGTTATAACACTGCCTCATGTATTTCTAATTGTACATAAAATAGTTCAGATAATTTTATTATAAATAGAGGAGGGTAAGGGAATATAATGAGAGATAAAGTTTCTATATTCCACTCAAATTAGTAAAATAATGAGAACGAGTAGACTGTGGTAATTTGTGTATATATAACACCTGGAGCAATCACTAAAAAAGCTATCCAAACAGATATACTTGAAAGTACTATAGTAAAAGAAAATAGAATTCTAAAAAACATTTAAATAACCCAAAAGATGCCAGTAAAATGAAAACAGAGAAAAGAAAAATAGAACAAAGAGAAAACAATACTATAAGATGGCATACTTAAGCCCTAACATAACAATAATCACATTAAATGCAGATATCTAAATACATCAATTAGAAAACAAAGATTGGCAGAGTGGATTAAAAAACATGACCCAAAAATGTGCTGTCCATAAGAAACTCACTTAAACAAAACAGTTATAGGCAAGTTCAAAGTAAAATGATGGGAAAAGATATATCATGCAAACATCAAAGAAAAACAGAAGTGGATACATTAGTATCAGATAAAGCAGACTTAAAAGCAAAGAAAATTAGCAAAGATACATTACATAATGATCAATCAAGGAAGAATACACCATGATTCTAAATGTGTATGAACCAAGTAAAAGCTGCAAAATAGTTGAAGCAAAAATTGATGGAACTGAAAAAGAAACAGACAAATCCACAATTATAGTTGGAGACTTCAACAACCCTCTCTCAAAAAGTGATAGAGCAAATAGACAGAAAATCAACAAGGATATAGCAGAACACCATCAACCAACAGGAACAATTTAACACTTGTAGAATATCCTACCAAACAACATGAGACCATACATTATTCTCAAGCACTGCTGGAATATATATTAAGATAGAAAATATGCTTTGCCATAAAGCAAATGGCAACATATTTATAAGAGTAGATATCGAATACAGATGTGTCCTCTGACCACGATGGAATTCAATCTAGAAACTAGTAACAAAAAGATAATAGGTAAATTTCAAAATACTTGGAAATCAAACAATACACTTCTAAATAATCTATGGGTCAAATAAGTCTCAGGAGAAATCAAAAGACAAAGTAAAGTGAATGAAAATGAAGGACAACATGTAAAATTTGTGGAAAGCAGCTAAATTAGCGCTGAGAGAAATTTAAGGCACTAAGTACTACTTACAATAGAAAAGAGGAAAAGTATCAAACCAATAATCTAAGATCCCATACCAAGAATCAAAAAAGAAAAGCAAAACAAACTTAAAGTAAGAAGAAAGGAAATAAAGAAATCAATGAAATTTAAAAAAAATTGATAAGATTAATGAAACAGCTGGTTCTTTGATGAGATTAATAAAAGTGACAAACATCTAGCAAGGCTGACAAAGACAAAGAAGACATAAGACCCGTATTATCAACACCAGGAATAATATAGGTGATATCACTAAAGACTCTGTACACATCAAAAGGACCATAAGGGATTGCTAAGAATGACTCTACACACATACATTTCACAACTTAGATAAAATGGACAAATGGACTGATTCCTCAAAAGGACATATAACCACATTTCACTCAATGAAATACATAATTTGAATAACCCTATAACTATGAAAGAAATTGAATTAATAATTTGAAAACTCCCAACAGGAATGTTTAGAACCAGATAGTTTCACTCAGGAATTCTATCAAATGTTTACAGAATAATTAATACCAATTATACACAATCTTTTCCAGAAAACAGAATAGGAGAAGCACTTCCCAATTCATTTTATGAAGAGCTTGTATTACCTTGATACTAAAACCAAAGACAACAACAAAAAAGAAAACTACAGGCCAATATCTTTCATGAATATAGACACAAAATTACTCAAGAAAATATCAGCACATAGAACTCAGTAATATATATGAAAAGAATTATATGCCATGACCAAGTGAGATTTATTTCAGGGATAGAAAGCTGGTTCAATATTTGAAAATTAGTCAGTGTAATCCATCATACTTAACAGACTAAAGAAGAAAAATCATATGGTCATATCAAATGATGCAGAAAGAACATTTGAGGCCTGGCCCAGTGGCTTGTGCCTATAATCCCAGCACTTTGGAAGGCCGAGGCGAATGGATCACCTGAGGTCAGGAGTTCAAGATCAGCTTGCCCAACATGGTGAAACCCCGTCTCTAACTAAAAATATGAAAATTAGCCAGGCAGGGTGGTACATGCCTGTAATCCAGCTACTTGGGAGGCTGAGGCATGAGAATCGCTTGAACCCAGGAGGTGGAGGTTGCAATGAGCTGAGATTGTGCCACTGCACTCCAGCCTGGGCAACACAGCAAGATTCCATCTCAAAAAAAAAAAAGAAAGAAAAGAAAAAAAAAAAGAGCATTTGAGAATCTTTAACACCTATTTATGATTTTTTAAAACTCAGAAAAATACAAATAGAAGGGGAAT
The DNA here is from genome assembly GCF_029289425.2 of Pan paniscus. Classification (NCBI taxonomy): domain Eukaryota; kingdom Metazoa; phylum Chordata; class Mammalia; order Primates; family Hominidae; genus Pan; species Pan paniscus. Next base: position 134,998,141 of record NC_073272.2, on the reverse strand, counting down.
TCTTCAACTTTTTATTTTTGAGATGGAGTTTTGCACTGTCTCCCAGGCTGGAGTGCAGTGGCACAATCTCAGCTCATTGCAACCTCCACCTCCCGGGTTTGAGCGATTCTCCCGCCTCAGCCTCCCAAGTAGCTGGGACTACAGATGCGTGCCACCACGCCCAGCTAATTTTTGTATTTTTTAGTAGAGACAGGGTTTTGCCATGTTGGTCAGGCTGGTCTCAAACTCCTGACCTCAGGTGATCCACCCGCCTTGGCTTCCCAAATTGCTGAGATTACAGGCGTGAGCCACCGCACCCAGCCAGAACTCTTCAACTTGATGAAGAAAATCTACAAAAGCATTATGCTTAATGTAAGAATGAATAGTGCATAGTTGTCAAGCACCGATGGAACATACATCTTACCACTGCCATTAAACACAGTGCTGGAAGTTCTCTACAGTACAGTAAGGCAAGAAAATAAAAGAAAAAACATAAAGATAAGAATAGAAAAGGTAAAACTGTCTCTATTTGCAGATGACATAATTGTCTATGTTGAAAATTCCAGGGAATCTACAAAACTCTCCTACAACTAATAAGTGAGCTCAGTAAAGTTGCAGGATACAATATTAACATAAAAATCAACTGTATTTGTATATACTAGCAGTGAACATGTAGATACCAACATCAAAAATACACCATTTGCAATCACTCAAAAAATGAAGTAAGTGTAAATATAACAAAATATGCACCGTATTTGTAAGTGGAAAACTGCGTAACACCAATGAAAGATCAAAAAAGATCTAAATAAGTATTTGCAAGTCACCTATCTGTCAGAGGGCTAGTATCTATGATATATAAAGAACTTTCAAAACTCAACAGTAACAAAAGCAAACAATCTAATTAAAATATAGGGAAAAGTCAGTTCACCAAAGAACATATACAATGGCACATCATCACATCAGCACATAGAAAGATGATCAATATTGTTAGCCATTAGGGAAATACAAATTAAAACCACAGTGCTATATCACCATACACCTATCAAAATGGCTAAAATTTTAAAAATACTGACAACACCAATGGCTGATGAAGATGCAGAGAAACTGATTCACTCATACACTAATGGTGGGAATGTAAAATAGTATAGCTACTCTGGAAAACATTTAGGCTATTTCTTAAATAACTAAACATGCAACTACCATAGGATCCAGCAATTGCACTCCTGGGCATTTATCTCATAGAAGTGAAGACTTATGTTCACAACCTGTATGCAAATGTTTACAGTAGCTTTATTCACAATAGCCAAAAAGCATAAACAACACAGATGTCCTTCAACAAGTGAACAGGTGGAGAAACTGTGGTATATTAATGTCATAGTTTGTAAACTCAGCAGTGAAGAGGAACAAACTATTGATACTTGCAACAACCTGAAGGAATCTCTAGAGAATTACACTGAGTGAAAAAAGCCAATTCCAAAAGGTTACATACTGAATGGTTCCATTTATATAACATTCTTGATATAATAAAATTGTAGACATGTAGAACCGATTAGTGGTTGGCAGTGGTTAAGGAGGGGATGGGTACAGAAGGCAGGTAGATGTGGCTGTAATAGGGCCTCATAAGGGATCTTTGTGGTGATGAAAATGTTCTGTATCTTCACTGCATCAATGTTAATATCACAATTGTGATACTGTACTGTAGTTTTGCAAGACTTCCATTTGGGAAAACTGAATAAAGAGTACATAGGATCTTTCTGTGTTATTTCTTTTTTAAAAATGTTATTAAAAATTGTGTTTAGGCTGGGCACAGTGGCTCATGCCTGCAATCCCAGCACTTTAGGAGGCCAAGGTGGGCCAATCACTTGAGGTCAGGAGTTCGAGACCAGCCTGGAAAATATGGTGAAACCTCATCTCTACTAAAAATACAAAAAGCTGGGCGTGGTGGTGTGCACCTGTAATCCAAGCTACTTGGGAGGCTGAGGCAGGAGAGTCACTTGAACCTGGGAGGTGGAGGTTGCGGTGAGCCAAGATCATGCCATTACACTGTGGCTTGGGTGACAGAGAGACACTCTGTCTCAAAAAAAAAAAAAAGAAAAAAGAAAAGAAGAAATTGTGTTTAAAAACACGTAATACTTACCATCTTAACCATTTTTAACTGTACAGTCCAGTAGTGTTAACTGTATGCATATTGCTGTGCCACAGATATCTAGAGGCTTTTCACCTTACAAAACTGAAACTCTATTACCCACTGAAGAACAAGTTCCCATTTTCCCCTCACCCAGCCCCTGTTTCTATGAGTTTGACTACTTTTAATACCTCATGTAAGTGGAATCATACAATATTTGTCATTTGGCTTATTTCACTTAGCATAAGTCCACTAGGTTCATCCATATTGTAGCATGTCACAAAATTTCCTTCTTAAGGCTAAATAATATTCCATTGCATGTATATCTACCACATTTTCTTTATTCATTTATCCATCAATGGATTTTTTTTTGGCTATTGTGAATAATGCTGCAGTGAACATGGGTGTGCAAATATATCTTCAAGATTCTGGATTCGATTCTTTTGGATATATACTCAGAAATGGGATTGCTGGATCATATGGTTAATTTTATTTTTAATTTTTTGAGGTACTTCTATCTGTTTTCCATACTGGTTACACCATTTTACATTCCTAAGAGTGCACAAGAATTCCGATTTCTCCACATCTTTACCAACACTTCTCATTTTCTGTTTTTGTGATAGTGACCATCCTGAGGGGTGTGATGTAATGCCTTACTGTAGTTTTGATTTGCATTTCTGTAATGATTAGTGATGTTGAGCATCTCTTGATATGCTTGTTAACCATTTGTACCTCTTCCTTGGAGAAATATCTATTCAAGTCCTTTGCCCATTTTTTAAGCAGGCTATTTAGGGTTTTGTTTTTGTTTTGCTATTGAAATGTAAGACTTCCTTATATTTTTTGGAAATTAAGCCCTTATAAGATATATGATTTGCAAATGTTTTCTCCTATTCCATAGGTTGCCTTTTCACTCTGTTAATCGTCTCCCTTGATGCACAAGCTTTTAAGGTTGATATAGTCCCATGTGTCTAGTTTTGTCTTTGCAGCCTGTGCTTTTGAGGTCATCTCTTTCCATATTATTTCTTACAACTACATGTGAATCTGCAATTATCTCAAAATAAAAACTGTGTAAGTGGTATCATGTGGTATCTGTTCTTCTGTGTCTGCCTTATTTCACTCAGCATAATGTTTTCTAGCATAGTACCTATAGTTAACAATACTGTATTGTGTACTTAAAAGATCAGTAAGAGGGTAGATCTTACCAGGGCAGGAGGAAACTTCTGGAGGTGACTGAGAGGTTTATGGCATAGAATGAGGTGATGGTTTAATGCGTATATACTTATCTCCAAACTCATCAAGTTGTATACATTAAATATGTACAGCTTTTTGTACGTCAAGCATAACTCAATAAAGTAGATCAAAAAAAGTGCACTTAAAAATAGAAAAATAATATCATTAACAGTGTTAGTGAAGATTACATAGTCTAATCTCTTCACTTTATAGTTGTGGAAACTGAAGTCATAAAGACATATTTAAGAAAAGGGATAAATAAATCTGCAAAATACAGACACTTTTTTACTGACTGTCTTATGAATCTGAAAGATATAACCTATATCTTATGTTAATGATAATCAGCTCTTAGAAAGAGAACATCCCTCTTAGGTTGCACTAAGAAATAAAGTAGATAGGTTATATAAAATAATCATGCTAATACATTTACGATGACTCATTCTTAAACTTCTTAAATCGACATGTAAAAGTATTGCAATTTCAGTATATTCAATGTATGTTGTATTTATAGCACTAAAAGTCTCATAGTTTTAATGATCATATGAAAACTTAGTAAAGATTCGACCCTTTTTGCAAAAATTAAGAAACTCCACGAAATAAAAACATTTACAACTTTACAACTAGGATACTGTGCAGTAAGTACTACATTACTCTAAACAGATGTGGCTCTTCCAATAAGGGGAAAATATCTCCACACACATTTTCATTAGTATCTGAGTAACAGCTTCTTGAGTTGTTCCTTTTAGAACCTTGCTATGGAAATCACAGCTTCTACAACCACAGTCATTGCAGAATTTACTCTGGTACCTATTTTCTTAACTCACTACTCTGCCTAAAACAGATGCCTCAAGAGCATTTATCTTCTGAGGGGAAACAAGCACAAGCCATTACTCCCACCCCATGGTAGCTCTGTTTTGGTATTTTTTGGCCCAAACTATACAAAAAAGCCAAGTGCACTTCAAACTGGGGATTGGGGGTGGGGTGTGCATTGGAAGTTGCAACCTGAAGAACAAGCATAAGAATCACACACTGAAAGTCAAGCTTCTCTTCTGTTTGATGTAAAAACAACAAAAAGAAAACAAACAAAACAGAAAACAGTATGCAAATTCTATCCTTTCAAATCAGTTTTTTACCGTCATCTACATTTAAAATGCTTAGTCTATTATCGATTTTTCATTTCTGTTGTATTTTAAAGATGATTCAGTGGCACATGTTTTACTTACCTAAAAGAGGAAGTAAAACTGGGTAGTTGTAAGGCATCACAAAGAGGTTTACACAAGTTAAAGTTGTACTGGCTTTTAAGTAACCAAATGGATATCCAAGTTCATTGTACTTTCCACTGCTAGTAACAAATACCTGAGAATAACATGAAGTAATGCACAGTGATGACAATAAGGATTTTATGTCAAACCAAACCCATTGTAACATTCCATAGCAGCATCTATGGCACAATTTGATTGTAATTTTAAAATAGCAATAGTGTTTTTAGCCTATGGTTATGTCAAAATATATTATACTAGGCCAGGCTCATGTACTAGGATTACAGGTGGCTCACACTTATAATCCTGACACTTTGGGAGACTGAGGTGGAAGGATTGCTTGAGGCCAGGAGTTTGAGACCAGCCTGGGAGACAAAGGAAGATCTCATCTCTACAACAAATTTAAAAAATTAGCCAAGTGTGGTGGCACGTGCCTATGGTCCCAGATCCTTGGGAGGCTGAGCAGGAGGATGGCTTGAGCCTGGGAGCTTGAGGCTGCAGTGAGTCATGACTGTGCCACTGCGCTCCACCCTGGGTGACAGAGCGAGACCCTGTCTCAAAAAAAATCCTACTAAATATGAATGTTCAGATCGCAATTCTCCTATAAATTATATTAAGAAATGAAACTATACTATGCAACAACCATTCAGAGACCACAGGCCACATCAACAGTACCCAAATATTTACTTACTTAGCAAAATGAAAAATAAAGCTGAAATACTGCTAAGAGGAAACCAGCCACTAAAACAAATTAACTTCTCAAAAGAACAAGTGGTAATCAGAGTGCAGACTGTGAAGAAAATAGAACACAGTCCCATGCCTGAAGCATGAAATTACAAAAACAAAGCCTACTTAAAGGATTATGTAAACCATCTTCATTGTACTATTATTAAGTCTTTGCTCTATGCATCTTTGCTGCCTCCTTCCCCTACCCATTTATCCATTTTTTTTCAATAAATATTTACTGAGTAACCTGTTATAATAAGCCAGGCACTGGTGCTAATTATTTTGAGGCAGCAAGGAGATACTTTGGGTCAACCTGGAAGGCATTTCTCTTATAAATTATGCTGGTAGTGGCTGAGTGCGGTGGCTCACGCCTATAATCCTAGCACTTCGGGAGGCCGAGGCAGGCGGATCACCTGAGGTCAGGAGTTCCAGACCAGCCTGGCCAACATGGTGAAACCCCATCTCTACTAAAAAATACAAAAATTAGCCGGGCATGGTGGTGCACCTGTAATCCCAGCTACTCAAGAGGCTGGGCAGCAGAATCACTTGAACCCAGGAGGTGGAGGTTGCAGTGAGCTGACACTGCACTCCAGCCTGGGCAACAGAGCAGGACTCCGTCTCAAAAAAAAAAAAGTTATGCTGGTAGAGTAAACATTCAGTGAAGATTAAAACATTGATCTTAATTCCATATGACTATTTTCTTACTCCTTATTGATTTCCTGATGTGATTCCTGTATCATCAGCCCCCTTACAGTTGATATGTTGTGCTGGGGTCCCCTAGCTGCCATGTTTTCTCTGTTCCATGTTCAGAGTCTTTGGTCCAAACCACCAATATATACTTTTAGAGACCTGGTCCTTTACTTTTCCAAAGTCCTTTGGCAGAATCATTTACAACAAAGTCGAACCTTGACATTTAACAGAATCCATTTACCTTGCTAGTTCTCAGTACTACCAATATCACCTACCAATTCACTACCTTCTTATAATATTATCACTAAGAATAAGTTGGTATAATTATGTAATGTAATTTATGTAATTTATGACCCCACAGAACATGAGTTGTACTAAAACATGAGTCTACTAGATTTTGTGTCATAATTTGAATGATAATAGAAACAGATAACTGCAATAAACCATGCTGGATTTTATTTCCTAAGTGTGTATATTAGAAGAGAGGAAAAATTCATCAAAGAAAGATAAAAAAAATCACATGCACAAGGCAGTCAAGGGTCAGATCTATGATTCCCATGAAAGGAAAAGCACTGAATTTTGTTTCTTTCTCTCTTTCTCTTTCCTACCTTCCTTGGCCCCTTGAGTTTTTCCAAATTCCTCATCAGCCACAGATTCATAGATTTTTAGGGTTCCAAAGGATCTTTAGAGCTAGTTCAGACAATGTAAGTCCCTCGTGCAAGGCCACATAGTTGGTGACAGAGCTAGGGTTAGGCTCCGGTCTCCATTGTGGTTTTGCCAAATTTCCTGGCTACTGGTTCATTTTATTCTTTTTCACTAACACTAATTCATCACATTAAGAATACTCTAAAACAAAGTAACATAAAGTACAGGAAAGAGGCATATGACATATTTAAGGGGTAGTGCAGGAGCAAGGACAGCATTTCTTAAGTTTCTCTGAAGAAGGTTTCCAAGAAATGTGCTATATAGAAAAGAGGGGTTATTTTAGGGAAAAGCTATAATTTTTAATTTTATTTGCTTTCATTATAAAAATGTTTTTCAACCCATAAATTCAAAGGTCATATCTTTATTTTAAATTAGCAATCTATTATCCATATCTCTACATTTCTAGCACTTTTGGGGTAAACTATAAGTATAGAGCTCAATGAATGCTCACAAAGTGAATGTACATGTGTAAACAGCACACGAGTCAAAAAACAGAATATGGCCAGGCACAATGGTTGATGCCATCATCCCGGCACTCTGGGAAGCCGAGGTGGGAGGATTGCTTGAGCCCAGGAGTTTGAGACCAGCCTGGGCAACACGGTGAGACTCCGTCTCTCTAAAAAAAAAAAAAAAAAAAAAAAATTTAAAAAATTAGCCAGGAATTGTGGTGTGTGCCTGTAGTCCTAGCTCCTCTGTGGGGGGCTGAGGTGGGAGGATCGCTTTGCTTGAGCCAAGGAGGTCGAGGCTACAGTGAGCTGAGATTGTGTTACTGCACTCCACCCTGGGCAACAGGCTGGACGCTGTCTCAAAACAAAACAAAACAAAACAAAAAGAATGAAAGAAAGAAAGAGAACAAAACCAGACATCTCCTTGTGTCCTCTTCTGTCCACTACCTTGCATCCCCCCAAGAGAAACCACTATCCCGACTTCTAACAGAGTAAGTTAGTTTTACCTCTCTCTGAAAGTATATAACATAGAATCACACAATATGTAATCTTTTCTGTCTGGCTTCTTTGCTCAGTATTATGTTTGTGAGATTATTCTGTTTCTTGTGCTTTTACATTCTTGCTTTAATCCTGCTCCTTTTTTTCTAACTAGTTGTAGCATCTTGGGAGAATTTAAGTAGCTTACAGACAACTTGTAGCAATAATCTCACATTTTAAGATAAAACAGATGGCAGTCTGAAAGTGTTCCTTGCATAAATAGAGCCTAACAGTTACTGATTGCTATAGAGTCCTATATATTAATAGAAGTAGAACATACATCTCTACAGTTTAGAAATAGAACATACATCTTTACAGTGTAGGACATTTTTGTTGTATCCACATAAAAAGGCTGTGACTGCCATCTCTGAATTTTTACAAATTAAATTCCATAGGTGACTCTATTAACCAATCAGCAAATCCTTCTGGCTTAAGTGTAACACTTGGAAGAGCCAGTGTATGATAGATATCTCTATGCATTTGTCTCATCCAAGTTGCAAAATCCACATTACACACATTTTTTAGTGTGATTTGTACCACAGGACGAAGAGTTTTATTATATTACACTAATACAGAAATTAGTTTCAGGACTTACGGTTCTCTGCCTAAACTATCCTGTACTTCCAATCTGTCAAGTTCAAAGTAAGGGCTAAACACCTTGTTTCAGCTGCAGACGCCATACCTGAAGTGAAGTACAACCTTTAGATTAGGGATTCTTAAGCTGGGGTGCATGGGTAGACTTCAAGGGGTCCCCCAAATCTTCAAATATATAGGTTTCATCAGACTCTATTGCTTTAAATGGCAATGTACAGTAGACTAATGATTCATATTAGTCTGAAATTATTTGCCTGGCCCTGTTGCTTATTTGACAGCATTCATGAGAAACATCATTAGCACAGTCAGTCCAATTATTTTGAGAATAACCTTTGAAGCTTCTTAAAACAATTCCCAGATCCTAGAGTGGTTACAGACATTTAGCTAATAGGTAAGGATAAGTACCTGCCAGCAGGTATGGGGAGACTTTCGTTCCAAGATATACTGAGTTAAGGGCGAAGGTTCAAGTTCATATTTGTCAAAAGGAAGTTTGTCTATTACCATTGGCTCACAATCTACACAGGAGAACCTCACAACAGGATGAGATGTTCGTGGAGGCTAAAAAAAATTTTTTTAAAAAAGCAGAAAAAATGGTTAGGTCTCAAAGCAAGCTTATATTTCTGACAATTCTGCAAGTCCTTTTATATTTTGTTACATTTTCACTGAAATACAGACTAGCATTTTGAGAAAGAAGATTACTAGATCTCTAGGAACCACCAATGGCTTCCATGGGAGAGAGGGCTCAGATTCTTTACTATCTACTTGACATTAGGAAGAGGAAAGGTAAATTACAACACTCATAACTAAAATTTCAGTGAATTGAAAAAAAACTGTTCTGAATATGTTTAAGAAGTTCTTATGATTGTAGGATGAATGTTGAATTTCAGATCTATTTTATGACCTCCAAGAATTGCCTGCCCTTCATTCCTTTGTACCATGAGGTTACAGATAGTCCAGATATGCTGGGAATGAAGAAATCCATGCAACTTTCTAATAAGGTAATGAGAGGGCTAAAGCCATGAACAAGCAAGATGAAAAATAGTAGAGGGATGGAAAGGGCAAGATAGAGACTGATAATAAGCTAGTCACAATGCCAGGGCCCAGATGGATTTTTGCAGCATTGCTAACACCAACGTGTTTGCCTTGAATAGCTGGAGCTGGGGATGCTTTGCGCTGGGCTTCGAAGGCCTGTGTATCTGGGGTGCTGGAGCAGATTAACGGAGAAGCCATTTAAGTAACAGGTTTAGCTTGTGTGATTGGAGAGCACCAGAGAGAGAAAGGCGAACAGCAAGGGCAATATGGAGAGAGAGGGACACAGGACAAGTCCCAGAGACAGAGTAAGAAATGGGTCAGCCTATTCTTGTTGCGAAACCTGTAAAGCTAATATGAATATGATAAAATATCACTGCTTCCTTTATAAAAAATGAAAACATATTCATTTGCCTTTATAGTTTACAATTATAAGATGTTTGGGGGTTGAGAAAAATAGCTCTTAAATGAACTTTTAAAGATGGAGGAATGGTAACATGAGCTATGTGTGAATTACTTGGAGTGTCTTATTCTATTTTGTTTTTTCCCAACTTAGTTTTAATTAACTTGTGAAAGGTTTCTGACTCCTTAGATTTGAACAAGTAAAAATGTCATAAAGACATGAATGAAGACTTCTTGCTAGCAAAAATGAAGTAAATTTGCCATAAAGCCTGTACTCGAGTTTGGAAGGGCTGAGGTTTCACAGGTGTAACACCTTGAAGCCGTGAGGAGAGGAGTGGGACGTTTACCCTCACCCACAGCAGGGGCCAAAAGGGCTCTTCAGTCTTACATTCAGGTCTTTCATGGCCACTTCTGAAAAAAGGGCAGAAGCCTAAAAGCAGTAATCCAGGAGAAAATGCAATTCACTGTCAGAAATTTCTAAAACTGAGACAGAATATAGATGAACTGAACTAGGAAGATGTTAAATAGAAGAAGTAGTGATTTGTTTGTGTCCCCTCCTGAGCCCACACAAGGGAGATTACTCAGGCCCTCTTACAATTTGGGGAAGGGGAAAGAAGACAAAAGAGAGTGGGTTTCATACGGTCTCCTTTATTACTAGACACTGCCCTCCCTCCAAAAAAAAAAAAAAAGCCAATTGATCTGGCACTGGGAGCAACTGTAATAGCAAAGCCTCTCCTACCAAATGCAGTGACCAAAAAGACAAGTCCTTGCTTAGAGATTATTTTTTAAATATTGCTTAATTACCCATCATTGAAAGGTATATTGCTACAAAAGTCCATTGATTACAAAAAGATGAAAAGTAGGAAGAAGTAGAATTTTGAATATGATTTTAATATGTTCCCAGAACCTATCCAAGGTGTAAACTATGTTCAAACTTCCTGAGGCTGTGCATGAAAACCAAGGCCAGTACATTTTAGACGTTGTGTTTGCCACGTAAATCAAGTCAGCTGCTCTGAAATGAAAACCAAGTAACAGATTATAACAGCATCAAAAACAGCAATGTTTTAACATCCAAAAAGGGCAGCTCAAGTGGCGAAGGCAACTGAAGAATGACAAGTATCAGAAAATAAAGGAAGTCCTCCTTTGCTTTTAGGCACAAAGCTAGACTTCCAGTAAGAGATAGAAGGCAAAGGAGGGAAGACTTACTTGCCTGTGGCACGGCATAAAGGCCTCAAAGCTATTTTAAAAGGTTCACTGTAATCAGAAAATTGAAAATCCAGAATGATGTTTACCTTTTTATTTTATGACACTTACTAGTGAAGGTAAATTCTGATCTGGCCAAAAAGATTCTGGAATTGGCCAATGTCCAACAGGAACACCAGTTTTAGAGTTAGGTCGTACATAAATGAGTTTATGACAACTATGCCATGGCTGAGCAGCAAATGAATTGCTTGGCCTGGATGAATCCATAAGTCCATCTAAAAGTTAAACAAAAGACAAACTAAGGCGTGAGTTTCTTTTTACAGCTGCTGATCTTCTTGTACAAATTTTCCAGCTGAAAGCAAAGTCCAAAATAAAACAAGAACAATGATTCATGAAAAATGGAAGAAGAAAAAAAAGTGACTCTACTAGGATTTCTAAATCTTCTCTCTAGCAACTGTTTTCGTCTAATCCATCTCTTCTAACCCAACACCCACCCCACCATTCTTAACCTAGTAAGAGAATATGCAGTTATGCAGAAAACTATGGTAAAACTAGTTTTAAATTTTCTGAGACTCGTACACATAAATTAAAAACATCAAAACACTACAGTTATTTTTCAAGAATTCAATTACTAAATTAGGCAAATGAAATTGTTCACTCCCTGGTATAGTTTTTACATTTCTGGAGTCTGACAAAAATAGATCATAAATTCCATTTATATATTCTTTCTATTTCCAAATACAAGAAAAAAGTGTTCTTTGCCAAACAATTAGACCCAATGACCACAAAGGCAAAATAAAAACTAGCCAAATTCACTTAAAGATAGAAGAAATGCAGACAATGTGTATATAGTTGAGGGGAGCACAAAGCAAACACATCAAGTTTATCGTGGACTAATTCACTATGGTTTCTCCATCCACCATCAAAATTCCATGGACAATGGGTGTTGTATAATGCTGAATAATGTATCCTGAATGCATTTTAATGATTTAAACTAGCATATTTCATTTCCTTCCTCCTTCTCCCCCCGCCTCAAATCAGGGCAAGGCAGAGTTATATAAACTTTTAATGATAATATTTGTAAAAGATATGCTTTAATGATTTGAGTCTCATTTTTCTTAAATTATCAGTCATTTGAATAACTTATTTAAGCATTACTTTAAACAAGTAATTTCTTTAGACTAGGAGATTTAATGGGTCCACTGTGCACTAGGGAAAAAAAGTGTAATGGCTTTGGAGGATCCCCCCAAAGTTGAGCTCACAATTCTGACAATGTGTATTTTTCTGAGGAAAGGGTTCTTAACTTTCATCAGAACCTGAAAGGTTAAGAACTCTGGACAAAGGAGAACTGGAGCTAGAAAAAAAATCTGTGCCATTTACATGACACCAAATCCCACTAGGATTTCAATATGTAAGTTCCCAGTTTATGCTAAGATAGTGAGCACAAAATTTTGGATTGCTAGCAGTATAACATGGCCTTCCTACACAGTTAATTTAAAATAGGCTGTGGGGCCTCAGTCTTTTATGGCAGATGTTCTTAACTTGGAGGTCCAAAAAACCCCTGAGATTATATACAAAATTGTGAATGTGTCACTTATGTCTGTATTTATAGGGAAAGGGGTCTATATTTTTTCCAACAGCTTCTCAAAAGGATGGGGAACTAAAGAGCAAAACAACAACAATAACAACAAAAGATCAGGAGCCACAGGATCCACTGCTTCAGACAGAAATGTGTAGCTTTCTGCCCTTATGCATTTGACCCCTTTGTTCTTCGTCAAGGCAATTAAAACATATAAATCAGGCTAGACAAGCACTGTGGTAATAATAATGGAGTGTGTGTGTGTGTGTGTATATATATATATATATATATACACTTACACATTTACATACATATACACATAGACTTTCTAGGAGCTCTGTTCTTGCAGTGCATTACCATGGAAGTCTTGCAATGCGTTGCCATGGTGCTTGTTTAGTTCCCTGATCCCTTTGAAATTCATTTGCATTCAAGTGATTACAAACATCCATTCACAAACCATCTAGAGATTCACTACGATTTAACTTCCCCTATGCAAAAGTCACCCTACTTTCATCAATTTTTGAATGTCGAACTTTCTGTGAAATCTCATTTGGAGAAAAGGTTGCTCAACTCTTAACTTCAGAGTGAAAAAGTGACCGGGAAAATACTAGTGTAGGATCTTAGAGAAGATGAGCAGTTCCTGGATAAACATTCATAATTTCTTGCTGAGGTGCAGAAACTAACACATATTTCGTAAAGATGGCTTAGCATATTTGGCACTCACAAAACCAAAACAAGATTATTATTTAAGTGTACACCATAGTGAATCTCCAGACATTTTGTGAATAGAGAGGTGAATGAGTCAGTGCCATCCAAAGACTGGGACCAGGGAATATAAAATGCACCAGGAAAAGGAAACACGTTCTTAGGAACATTCAACATGAAATTAAAGTTGTTAGAATTTGGCCACCTGATACATATACATAGGCAGTGAATGTATGGTAGTTGTTTGGATGTATGTTTGTAACCACTCAAATGCACGTGCATAGTGAAGACTGTGTCTATAGTAATTTATTTAATGTCTTCTCATTCTCCTATATAACACTTTAGGGTTAAAAAAGTTATCTACTATACCTTCTCCAATAGGAAGTGGATCTGGTCCTGTTTTTTCAAAATTAATAACTACACCACTCTGAACTTTTTGAACTAGAGATTCTAAACATTGATTCAACATTCTTTGTGTTCTCACACAGTAGGAGCGACCTATCCCAGAAGGAAAAATAAATAGCACAAGTTTGATCAAATATAATTTCATAATATAAGCATTTTAAAATCCTAAAATATAACTTGAAATAATCATAACTACATTGGCAGCAAATATACCAATGATGACCTTAAGCAACAGAGTTAAAAGGCTTTGAAGGAAAACAAGTAAAGACTGGATATGGCATTTAATGAAAAATATACTCTATGCTCTGAATTTTTCCTTCAGAAACATTAAATATTGCCAATACCTCCTGTGACTTCACACATCTGTGTGATGGCAGATTCATCAGTTGGTACGCTCCCTAGTTGCTCTGGTTCGGTAGAAGCCACTCCAGGCAAACGCAACACCAGGGCAAATAACCTTTGATCCCAACGAAAAGGTTCTTTGGTTAGTTCACTTCCAGGCAGAGGGGAATTCAAAGGAAGATGGAGCTGATAAGGCAAAAATGTGAAAAGGTTCATCATAACAAACCATATAAAAATGAAGAAAGAATTAAAGGGTTGACTTTTTCTTTCATGTAACTCAATAAAATTAAGCAGTCTTTCAAGGATTACCAAGATGGATGATTTGACCAAACTTACTGTTAACTGGAAATGCCTCCCACAGAAATAGCTGCATGTTCCCTGCCATTTAAACAAAATTAAAAAAAAAATCTCACCTCTTCTTGAACACCAGCAGTACTTGTTAACTTGTTTCCATCTGTGATGGTAATTAAAATAGATGGTTCTAAAAAAAATGGATTTCTCCCCTAAAATACATTTAAAAAGCATTAGAGCCATGTAAAGTAATAAAAGTATATTTAAACTTTTATATTTGCCTTGCCAATGATCTCTCAAGAATATGATAAAATTTGTCTGGATAAATAAGGAAGAAATGATCAGGGAACGAAATGGGTAGGAATAAAAATAACAACCCCTGAAGAGGTAACATTCAGTATAAACTGAGGAATTCTTATAATTCAGGAACTCCCCAAACCATTAACATTCAAATACCTCTCTCACTCTGCTTTCCAAGTAATCACAAAATAATATTACAAGATTACTGGCATTATCATCCACTCTCATGAATCCATTCACTTAAGTCAAAATCCTGGCACAGATAGGACACTAGTGACTTGCGTGCTGCAACCTGGAGAGTGACTCTGGTTACTGTGAGCACAGACTTTAGAGGAGGAAAGGACAATGGGAGCAACAGCAAATGCTACTCTGCCTTCTTATCCTAGAGCTTTTTCATCAAATTGGGAGGGGCAGAGGAGTTAAGGACACTGAAAGTTTCTTTCCAATTGTCTTGTTCCGATATTTCTCAGCCGTTTATTCACATCATTCTCAAACATCTGATTATCTCATGGTAGACAATTTTAGCTATTCTATTATCAAGCCATATACAAGAACCAAAAGAAGAGGGATTTTTAAAAAGTATATATTTAAAAGGTAATAAGAATCTCATTTTTGGAGGTTATGAAAAGTAGCAGACAACTTAGTAACCATGCCCAATTTTAAATTCTTACCCCAAGCCACCAAAATAAATTAGCCATACTCACTCAAATTATTTTTACCTGTCCATAATTGTCTATTCCAGATATTAATCTATTGAGATTTAACAAATCAAATGAGGATCTTAGAGCCTGACCGAGAGTAGTCAGTCCAGAAGCCTGAAGATTTTTTAGTTCGCTCATGAATGTTGCATGATTTTCCTTCCAACCAGCCTGCAAACCAAACATTTACAAAGAATTTCTTGATTATACAATGAACAATATATAAAGTACAAACAATCACTAAACAGCAAGCATCAAAACTCTAAGAAATTAACCACTCTTTAACCTAATTCTATTCTATATCTTCACTGATCAGGTAGAACTAAAGCAAGCAGTTTCGGAAAGACCTGCTAGCTCTAATGATCAAGCGCAAAGAACTGAAGCAAAAAATACTTCGTCCATTATGGCTGAAGGACTGTGGCTCAAGAGGTCCAGTTTTCTGTTCAGGCTCATCCAAACCTGCCAACACACCTGTTACCCTAGCTTCACATTGATGGTGAGCATGGAGTAAGGGGCAGAGGAAGGAGTAGTTATTTTTTAAATGCATTGTCCTTGGTAGAGACAATTAGCTATATTGACTGTCTGAGCTACATTAATTCTTCTAACCAAGATTCTTCCACCGAAGCAATATTTTCACTTTTAAGCAAGAGTAAAGAGGGAGTAATAGGAATAGAGCCACACTTATTTGGATATAACCCTTCTGGTATCTTCAAGCATTCAGAAAGCCCAAGATCTAAAATAAAGGGAGAAAGAAAAAGAAACAAAAAGTTTTGGCAAAGAAGCAGCATCCCCTAGCCACGCCCAGCAGCTATGAACAGCAGCAAACAACCAAAGATCCAAGGTCAACAGCCAACATGCTGTGATTGATTGGTTTGTAGAATAGAAGGAAGGAAAGGATCGTGCTGACTGGTCTGAGATGGGTATAAAAACAAAGCAGCAAAAAATGCTGAGAAGAGAAGCTAAAAGAAGAAGGTGGTAGCTAACAGGAAGTCACAGAGGAATGGGCCAGCAAGAAAGAGAGAAGACAGCACAGCGTGGCAACAGAGTGGAACAGCCACTTGAGTCTGAGAGCAGCAGTGTGATATGCTAAATGCTGAAGTTATGCCAACCAGGCCAGTACAGCTGGAGGTGGAAAACAAGAGCAAATGATACTGAGATAAACCAAACCATTTGAATTTCACATTTAGCTGAAGGCATATAGTCCATTATCCATGCAACTACATCAAACACTCTTTTCTGGTTTCATGGTCTTCCAGAGCAATTTGGATTAGTAGAATGACTGAGAAGTAAGAAAGGGGGCAGGTTATTGGCTATGAACCCTGTTATGAAATACCTGTGTGACCTTGAGCAAACCAGTTGGCTTCTTAGGACCTAAGCTGAAAAGGAGGATGATCTGATAAGCAGGAACACTGTATAAGGCTGAAAATGATACCATCTTGCAGTCATTCACATCATAATCTGTGAGAGTGGCGCCCCCTAGGGTTAAACAGAACACAACCTGCATAACCCTACAAGGTGAAGGTGATCTTGGTTAAGATTCACTCCAGGTCCAATAAGCTGGCAATTCTTGTGAAATTAAAGATGTGCTTAGTTTGTCGTCTTTTATTTTAATGTTCCTAACATATCCTATAGGTCGAAGCATTTAAAGGTTAAAACTTTCCAGGTGCTCCTTTGGCCAAATTGTATATATGACTTTTAGTACTGGAAATATAGGGAATGAGAATAACTCTTTATGGCCCAAGGAAAATCTTATTGGACTAGATAAACTGAACTTTAGTGAAAAGGAAGCATTATGATTTAAAGTATCTTTTCAAATACCTGGAACTATCAGTAGTTGATTATAAATCACACTGAATTAGGAAATTAGATTTCTTCTTTGGGGTAGAAGAGAAAGGTGTACATTTGGGTGGAGGAGAGGATCAATTTTTTCATGTATTTATTCAACAGATTTTTTACTGACAAACTATGCTATACTTGGCAGAATGCTACGTGCTGGGGATATAGAGAGGAATTAGCTCTTGAGGGGTTCCTGCCACAAAGGAATAAGAAATGCACTTATGGAGACTGAAAGAACAAGTGACCAAGAGTGAGGGAAGGCTTCTCACTGAAAGTGGGACATTTGAGAAATACTGATGGGATGGAGTGAAGATCATGAGACTCACTGATGTGAGGGGTGGAGGGGACTGTGCAAGGGAAGAGAACAGATAAAAGGATAGGACTTACTTGAGAACCACCAGTAATCTGATTATCATTGCTCTGGGCACATGGCAGGAGGCAAGGCTGATTAAGATAATTTGGGCTCTGACTATAAAGTGCTTTGTACACCATGCTCAGCAGTTTGGATTTTATCTGCTGGCCCTGGGAAGAACTCAAGGTTTTAAATCCGGGGAGTGGTATGATCAGATCTTTATTTTACTAAGATCTCTGCTGGTAGTTGGAGAATAAATTGTGGGGTGGAGGGGAGGCTGAAGCTTGAGGCAGGGAAACTGGTTTGGAGACTGCTGAAAGAGCTTATGAGAAAAGTGATGAAAGGCTGAGTTAGGGCAGTGGGGATGGAGAGGAGGTTGCAGATTAAGGAAGTATTTCAGAGGAGGAGTCCCAAGGATTTAGTAGCTAATTAGAGGGACAGGTGAGAAAGAAAAGGTCATGCATTATGTTGAAGTTTCTGGCTTTGGCAAACTTGTAAATGGTGGGCGGGGGTCCTTTACCCTGAAGCCATTATATAAAATTGATTCTTGTTTTTGGAGTCACTTCGTTTAGCAATCTTATTTCCACACTGGTAACAAAGGTTATATATTAAATTTGAACACCTGAAGGGCCATGTGGTAGTTCAAGGTATAATTTTTAAAAATTAGTGGATTATTTGGTTTGGTAAAGGGCTAGGATAAGATTTGGGTACCACTTTATGACTCATCTTTATTTAAAATAATGTGTCCTTATCGTTAGTGGTGCTATTCACCAATCTGTCAGAATACAGAATATGAAATGAAAGCATTTTACAAATATTAATAGTTTCCTTCCTTCCCCTCCCTCCCTTCTCTCCTTCTCTCTCTCTCTTTTTCTTTTTCTTTCCTTTTTTTTTGAGATGGAGTCTCACTCTGTAGCCCAAGCTGGGGTGCAGTGGCACGATCTCGGCTCACTGCAACCTCCACCTCCCAGGTTCAAGCGATTCTTGTGCCTCAGCCTCCCGAGTAGCTGGGACTACAAGCGTGTGCCACCATGCCTGGCTAATTTTTTATATTTTAGTATATTCAGGGTTTCACCATGTTGCCCAGGGCAGTCTTGAACTCCTGAGCTCAGGTGATCTGCCTGCCTTGGCCTCCTAAAGTGCTGTGATTACAGGTGTGAGCCACTGCGCCCGGCCCAAATATTAATAGTTTCTGTATCTAAATCTCTGACATTGTTTGTAGGTTAATTCCTATTCTTTGCAATGAATTGGATGATATGGGAAATTTTTAATGCCACTCCTACCTCAGTACTACAAAGTATGTAGGCTACATTTACTACCAAGAGCAATGAACTCTTTGGTAGGGGTCCAGCTCCCTATATCAAGAGAAGAACCAAATGTCCCTATGTCCATTGCTCAACATGCTGAAGGAAAAAAGGCCCACAGATTTATTGAAGTATTTGGAGAATCTTATTAATGTGATAAATTTCTACCAAAAAGATAATTATAAAGAGATAGTGAGTATACATTTACACTCTCCATTCATTGCTTAGAGTTAATTTTTTTCACAAATGAATTCAGGACAGCTAATTTGCCTCCTTAATATGGGTTTTTCTTTTAAATTACTTTACTCCAAAGATATTGTATTCTTATGTTAGTAAAAACCTTCACTCCTGATAATAACTTCCATACATTCTTACAGAACTTTACTGCTTACAAAGCACTTTCACACTTCACATTGGCTTAGGACAACCCTATAAAATAGGCATGGCATTAACATCCCTATTTTAACAAACAAGGAAGAAGTGAAACATAGTTATGTCTTGTTTATGTGGTGGCAAGTCACATTCTACAGCTGCACTATCTGATACAGTGGCTTTTATCTACATGTGGTTATTTAACACTTGATGTGTGGCTAGTTTGGATCGAGATGTGATGTAAGTATAGAATGCATTTGGCATTTTGAGGATGCAGAACAAAAAATGCCAAAATCTCATTATTTTTGTATTGATTACATGTTGAAATGATAATGTCTTGGATATTTTTGGTTACATAAAATATTTTAGTAAAATTAATTTTACCTGTTTTTACTTTTTAATGTGGCTAGTAGAAATTTTTAAATTATGTGTATGACTGACATTATATTTCTATTGAACACTGACGTTCCTAAAAGACCTGAAGGTCAGGTATGAGAGCCTGGCCTTAAAGCAGCAGACAGTAGACACACTACAGAATCCAAGGCAGGGGTAAACAGGAAAATCAGTCTGATAGTGACATACAGGACAGCCTGCAGGAAAGTGAAGCTGTAGTCAGAAGAAGCTAGGAGGTTTGAGGCCAGGCGCGATGGCTCACACCTGTAATCCCAACACTTTGGGAGGCCAAGGCCGGCACATTGCTTGAGCTCAGGAGTTTGAGACCAGCCTAGGCAACATGGCAAGACCCTGTCTCTACCAAAAATACACACACACAAAAATAGCCGGGTATGGTGATGTGCACCTGTGGTCCCAGCTACTCAGAAGGCTGAGGCGGGAAGATCACTTGAGCCCAGGAGGTGGAGGCCGCAGTGTGCCATGATCATGCCACTGCACTCCATCATGCCACTGCACTCCAGCCTGGGTGACAGAACCAGGCCCTGTCTCAAAAAAAGGGGGTGGGAGGAGGAGGGGGAGGAGCAGCTAGGAGGCTTGAATAGTAAGCCACACCTGGGGAATCAAGACCTGAATTAGGATGGAAATGCAGATGAAAGAGTTAAATAAGAAACATGTGAAACAAATAGGACAGACTTGGTGATAGAGCATGAGGCCAAAGGATAGACAGTAAAAGTTGATTACAAGAGGCCTAAAGAATGGAGGTTTAGGACAAAGGAGTAACTTAGGATGGGTAGAATCCTAAGCTAAGGGTTTATTATCTTCACAGGTCAAATTTTAAGTCTCTCCAAGGTAAAATAATCATGATGATGACTAATGATAGCTAATATTTATCAGTGCTTATATTTTAGGAACTCACTTATACTAAGCATAGCATGTAATATACATCCTTCTTACATGAACCTCACAACCACCCTCTGGGTAGGTGCTGTTATTATCTTCACTTTATACATGAGGATACTGAGGCTTGGGAAAGCGAGGTAACTTGTCCAGGCCAGACAACTAGGAAATGGCACAGCCAAGATTTGAATCCAGATAGCCTAACTTCAGAGCCCACCAATTTAAACCACTCTTCCACACATTATGTATATTGGCATTCCTCATTTTATGGTGCTTTGCTTTATTGCACCACACAGATATTGCATTTTTTACAAATTGAATGTTTGTGGCAGCCCTGTATTATCAGTGCCATTTTTCCAACAGCATGTGCTCACTTTGTGTTTCTCTGTTACATTTTGGTAATTTTTGCAATATTTCTAACTTTTTCATTATTATTATATCTTTTATGGTGATCTATGATCAGTGAGCTTTGATGTTACTATTGTAATTATTTTGGGGCACCATGAACCATACCCACATAAGATGGCAGTGAACTTAATCGATAAATGTTGTATGTGTCCTAACTGCTCCATCGACCAGCTGTTCCCTATCTCTCTCCCTCTCCTCAGGCCTCCCTATTCCTTGAGACACAACAATATTGAAATCAGGCCAATTAGTGACCCTACGATGGACTCTTAAGCGTTCAAGTGAAAGGAACAGTTGCACTTCTCTCGCTTTAAATCAAAAGCTAGAAATGATTAAACTTAGTGAGGAAGGCATGTCGAAAGCTGAGATAGCTAGGCCTCTTGCACCAGTTAGCCACGTTGTGAATACAAAGGAAGCTCTTGAAGAAAATTTAAAATGCTACTTCAGGAAACACAGGAGTAAGAAGAAAAACAGCCACATTGCCGAGATGGAGAAAGACTTAGTGGTCTGGATAGAAGATCAAATCAGCTACAACATTCCCTTAAACCAAAGCCTAATCCAGAGCAAGGCCCTAACTCTTCCTAGAGTTGATGGAATGAATCTTCAACTCTATGAAGGCTGAGAGAGGTGAGGAAGCTGCAGAAGAAAACTTTGAAGCTAGAAGAAGCAGCCACTTCCATGTCATAAAAGTGCAAGGTGAAGCAGCAGGTGCTGATATAGAAGCTGTAGCAAGTTATCCAGAAGATCTAGCTAAGATCACTGATGAGATTGGCTACACTAAACAACAGATTTTCAATGTAGATGAAGCGGACTTCTATAGGAAGAAGATGCAATCTAGGACTTTCATAATTTGAAAGGAGAAGTCAATGCCTGACTTCAAAGCCTCAAAGGACAGGCTGACTTTTGGTTAGAGGCTAATGCAGCTGGCGACTTTAAGCTGAAGCCAACATTCATTTGCCATCCTGAAAATCCAAGGGCCCTTAAGAATTATGCTACATCTACTCTGCCTGTGCTTTAGCAATGGAACAACAAAACCTGGATGACAGCACATCTGTTTACAGCATGGTTTACCGAATATTTTAAGCCCTCTTTTGAGACCTAATGCTCAGGAAAAAAGATTCCTTTCAAAATACTATTGATCATCGACAATGCACCTGGCCACCCAAGAGCCCTGATGTAGATGTACAAGGAGATCAATGTTGTTGTCATGCCTGCTAACACAACATCCATTCTGCAGCCCGTGGATGAAGGAGTCATTTTGACTTTCAAGTCTTATTATTTAAAAAATACATTTTGTAAGGCTATTAAGAAGTACATTTTGTAGGGCTATAGCTGCCATAGATAGTGATTCCTGTGATGCGTCTGGGAAAAGTTGAAAACCTTCTGGGAATGATTCAACATTCACATTCGTGATTCATGGGAGGAGGTCAAAATATCAACATTAGCAGGAGTTTGGAAGAAGGTGATTCCAACCTTCATGGATGACTTTAAGGGGTTCAAAACTCCAGTGGAGGAAGTAACTGCATAAGTGGTAGAAAGAGCATGAGAACTAGATTTAGAAGTGAAGCTAAGGATGTGACTGAATTGCTTCAATCTCATAATAAAACTTTAATGAATGAGTTGTTTCTTATGAATAACCAAATAAAGTGGTTTCCTGAGATGGAATCTACTCATGGTGAAGATGTTGTGAACATTGTTGAAATGACAACAAAGGATTTACAATATTATATAAACTGAGTTTATACATCAGTGGCAGAGTTTGAGGATGGACTCCAATAAAAGAAAATAGAAAGAAGTTCTACTGTGGGTAAAATGTTATCAAAAAGCACTGCATGCTTCAGAGAAAACTTTCCTGAAAGGAAGCGTTCACCAATGCGGTAAAGTTCATAGTTGTCTTATTTTAAGAAATTGCCACAGCCACCCCCATCCTTCAGCAACAACTGCCCTGATCACTCAGCAGCCATCAACATCAAGGCAAGACTCTCCACCAGCAAAAAGATTATGACTGGCTGAAGGCTCAGTTGATCATTAACATTTTTTTAGCAACAAAGTATTTTAAATTAAGGTGTATACATTGTTTTTTAGACATAATGCTATTGCACACTTAATAGACTACAGTATAGTGTAAACATAATTTTTCCATGAATTGGAAAAGCAAAAAATTCTTGTGACTCACTTCATTGTGGTGGTCTGGGAATTGAACCTGCACTATCTTCATGGTAAGCCTATATTCACTTCACAAATATGTCTTGTTAGATTAGTTTATAAGTTTAATAAATTTTTCAAATTTCATTTTAATTTAAGCCTACTTTCCCTGACATCTAAGTACAGAACAATTAGGTGTGGGGAACAGTGAATTAAGAATTAGAAGGGCCTAGTCTATTCCTAGCTGTCACTAACTCGCTTGGCAAGTGGTCTAGAGTAAGTCACTTAATCCCACTGTGGCTGTTTCCTCACCCAAGGAATGAAAGGGCTGAAAAACCAACTCTAAGGTCCCTTGCAGTTTTTATATCCTATAATTCTATACGTTCCTTTAATATAAATCAGACTTATGTATCTTATAATTCCACACCCTGTAACAATCCTTCATGTAAATCTGACTTACAGAAAGAGAACACCTCCTGTCTCAATAAATGTTAATTCAATATGTTAATTCAGATCGGGTTTAAGTTTCCATAGTCAACTAAAAATGTCTTTTCATACCAACAGAAAAACATGGGCCTTTCTATCAGTGACCTGGGTTCTTGTCCCAGCTTGATCTGACTAGCCACTAGCTATTTATTCTCCACTTACATCACCACAGGAAGGAGAGAATTTGCACTTTTCTCCTCAGAAGGGCAAAGCCTAAAGGCAATATTTTCTATTACCCTCTGCACCCACATTTCCACCTTCTCATCTGACTGGTTGGTTTGCAAACAGGAAACTGGCATGCTCTCTGCGGGCCTGTTGCTGAAGCTCTTTTGAATATTCTGGTATGTTCTCTGACATGTGGTGCTAAAGGGGTAGGTTCTACCCCTACAACAGACCCATAGGGTAGGTCTGTCAATATGTGAACTACTTGGAAGCTTTTCAGAACACACATGTAGGCTATATCCTTTCCTCCAGCTTTGATCAGGAATAAAGCTGTAATTTGGAACTCTGGCTGGCTTCTGTGTCTTACTTCTCAATAGATTTCAAGTGGAGGAGGGAAATGAAGGAGTGTTATTTAGTGGCTCCCCTAAACTTCAGTATCCCTCAGTATCCTAATACTTGTCCTTCCTGAACTTCATCCCATTTTAGCCAGGCCATTTCTCCGATTCATTAATTTTCATTGATTTTTATTTTTTTTTAAATAGAAAAGCCTTTTCCTCCATTGAAATCTTGCCAGGAACTAAGAACAAGTAAAAGAGATAAAAGCAGATCAACTGTCCTTGAAGGGGATGTGGGAGTGGTGTTAGAGGCCTTTCTGAAAAACTCCTGTTCTATCTCTAAAGGTCACTTGTAATCCTTTTCCAAAATGTTAGCGACCTTACTAATATTTGGAAAATGGTATAATGTTATAACACAGTATAATGTACAAGTTTAATAAACATGCTGTTAATTTCCCCAGCCAAGGTAACCGATAAAGATATTTAGGGCAGCTGTACCTAACTTTCCACAAGAAAAGTAACCCTTACAAACTGTATGTGAATTGACTATTTATAAATTAAAAAAATAGTTGAATGATTAATATTCTCTAGGGTGGTAGCTATTTAAAGGGACTGGCAATGAATCTTTCCAAACAGTAAAAAGAATCCTTGTACATTATGAATTTTCACAAGCCAGGCTCCTTCACACAGCAGTGACAAAACTTCTTGCTGGGAGGCTCCACTTGTTGTGTCCCCCTGACTTGGTGCTGAGCCACCGCACTGACCTGTTTTAGGCACATATATCCTGCAGCCTATCTGGACATTCCCCTGAGGAGCAGTGCAGTCCAGTCCAAATCTTCCTAGCTTGTTAGCAAGCTCTTCACAATGAATGAAGGAAAACCTTGTTGACATCCAGAAAGCCAATGCATGTTGCTTTCCTCTCCTTGACAAGACTTTTTATCTTTTATTAAAGGAAATTAAATCAGCCTGGTAATATCTGCCATTTGTAAGCCCATGTTAGAGGTCTATCCTGGACATTGGGCTCTTCTAGGTGGTTATACAAACTAAATGATTAACAGATTTGAGTATTTTCCCAGATGTCACAAGTTAAAGCCAGAGTCTAAATTTAGCAGGGCCATCATTTCTCTTGTTGAAAGATAAACTATTTTCCTTTTTCCATCTGCTCTCCATAAGTTTGGGGAAAACTTGCTCTGAAACAACCCAGAAAATTTGCATAAATCAATTCCAACAGTATTTTTCAACCAACTCACTTTCTTCTTCAACTTAGCATTCTGTCATCTTTGTCACCACAAACTGTTCCTGCATTGGTAAACTCACCAGTGAGATGGAATGACATGAAAAATAAGAAGCCCTGCTTTTCCAATCATCTCTGTCTCCCGAGGAGACAAATGACTTTTCTCTTGGTCTTTGCCCTGAATATTTGGGCAAGTTAAAACTTCTCAACTTCAGGAATTTTCTTCTCACAATTAAAATGGACTCAAATTCTGATAACAAAGACAAGGTTTACTTGCTCTCTTAGGTAACAGAACACTGTGACAGCTGAATCACCTTAAACTGTTAAAATATCTTTGTAAAATGATTTTTACAGCTAGCACACCTATAAAGGAGGTTGTTACAATTATAAAGTACACACTAAGAATACATTATATCATTATAAGAATGGAACTGTCTTCCTTCTTGTACCTCCCCTAAAAACTTCCTTCTTGCTTATATTTTCTGACCCTGACACAACTTTTTCCCTGATACTCCAAAAATTTGGCCAGATTTCACTTTTTTTGTGCTTTTCTCACTTTACTCAAGGCACTAATATACTTCAACGCTCAAAGGAGGTATTTTAGAGCTCTGTGTTTTAAATGTATAGTGTAGCTTTAAAATTACTTTTTAAAGAATAGCCAGGCTGGGTGCAGTGGCTCACACCTGTAATCCCAACACTTTGGGAGGCTGAGGAGAGAGGATCACTGGAGCCCAGGAGTTCAAGATCAGCCTGGGCAACATAGCGAGACTCCTCTCTCTACAAAAAATTAACATACAAATTAGCCAACCATAGTGGCATGTGTTTGTAGCCCCAAGTGGTAATCGCTTGAACCCAGGAGTTCAAGGCTACAGTGAGCTATGATAACGCCACTACACCCTAGCCTGGGTGTCAGAGCAAGACTCTATTTTTTTTTTTTTTTAAAAAAGAAAAACCAGTTCTCTTGGATTCAGTTTTATAAAAGTTACTTCCCCAAGGGCTTTTCTTAGTGTCTTGAACTTGCCGAAATGTGCAAAGCCCATTTTATTTGATTAAATCGGTTCTCTCCCTGAGAACTCTGAATGCTGTCATTCTGTTTCGATCTACCAATTTTCCTCCACATGCTTCAGGAGATACTACCAACCAAGACTACATGTATGAAATCTAGTTTACTTGCGTCTTCTACTTTTTAACAAAGATATTAAGAAATTGACCTCCCCCGATATATTGCAGAAATGTATTTAACAGTCTGTGGCCTGCTGCACTGATCTTCAGCAGACAGTTAAAGACTCACATGATCACATATTTTAACGAAACTGGGCAAAGAAATGATTCACAGTTTGATTCCACTGACACATAGTTCACCATTTTGTTTTACTGACCTCTTTAAATTAATATCTAGTATGAAGTTTTTTAAGCATATAAACAATCATAAGGATCTAGAAAATTTTAAAAATATGTTTATGAAGTTTTCAATTATTACCCCAGGGAATTAGGATAAAATCGTGAAGCAGTACACTTCTCAAAGTTTACTGGAAAACATGATAATATCCAAAGAAATCTGACCTTCACCAGTGGACGGTAACACGTAGAAACCAATAATTTTAGAAGCTTTTCTCCTCCCTCCAAAAGTCAATTGCACTGCTACTGAAGCAGAAACATCTTAGAACTTACTAAACTTGGTCATACTTAAATGTGAAAAGTTTCCTTTCCCAGTCTCAGACTATTTCAACTGCAGCTATCAACTAATACCTATTATCAGGGAAAAAAACTGCTATTGTGCATATCACACATTCAGTTGGTTACATTTTGGCTCATTTATGGACAGATACACAAAATAATAAAAATTTTTGGCCTTGGAAAAAACATACATGGACAGGAGTGAGACTAAGCCACCTAAGCATTGCAGAAAGTGTTGAACATATGAGATAGCAGAATGGCCATTTATTACGTTCTGAAGATTACACAGCACCTCTTTCCCCAGGACTAATTCTTTTAGGAAAAATTCTTCCATGAGAACACATGGGCACATGGGGGGAACCACACACACTGGGTGGGGCCTGTGAATGGGGGTGGGGGAAGGGAGAGCATCAGGAAGAATAGCTAATGGATGCTGGGCTTAACACATAGGTAATGGGATGATCTATGCAGCAAACCACCATGGCACATGTTAACAAACCTGCACATTTTGCACATGTACACTAGAACTTAAAATAACAGTTAATGAAAATAAATAATTTCAAAAAAAATTGTTATGAGCTACTTTTTACATGGTAAAAGTAACATGCATTCATTGTTAAAAATCCCAACAAAATACAAAGTTAGTCTGTCTGTTCACCAAACCCTCACTCTCACTCTTCCAAAGTATTGATAGGACTCTGTCATGAACGTTATTAAATTGTTTACAGCAAACAGAATTGACATCAATAAGATGGAGTGGCATTTACCAATGTAACCACTAAGTGTGTGATATAGCACATTAAACACATCCAGGACCTGTTTTCTAAAATTTAAAAGTTGTTTTTTTTGTTTTTGTTTTTGTTTTTGAGACAGGATCTCACTTTGTGGCACAGGCTGGACTGCAGTGGTGTGAACATAGCTAACTTCAGTCTTGTAATCCTGGGCTCAAGTGATCTTCTCACCTCAGCATCCTGAGAAGCTGGGACTGCAGGCATGTGCCACTATGCCAGGCTAATTTTTTTTAAATTATTTTTTGTAGAGACAAGGTCTTGCCGTGTTTCCTAGGCTGTCTCAAACTCCTGGGCTCAAGTGGTCCTCCCACCTCAGCCTCCCAAAGTGCTGGGATTACAGGTGTGAGCCACCATGTCCGGCCTAAAGTAATTTTTAAGTCACCCTGAATTCCAAGCCTCAATTATTCCACTTTCTGCCTTTCAGTTATACAACTCTCTCCTGTACTTTTTCGGAAGGAGTCCTGGAAATAATCTAGTCTAATCCCTTCATTTAACAGATGAGGAAACTGACACCATAAAAGGTTAAGTGACTTGCCTGGGGTCATGTGTGTAATTAGTAACAGACTCAGGTTAAGAACATGGATCTCTTGCCTTCCAGTCCAGCACTTTTGACAGAGCTACTGAAGTGACAATGATACAGTTTGCCATATTACATGACAGTAGATGGTATGATCTACTAGACTGGATATACTATGTCCACTTTTTAAAATCTGATTTTATAAAAGTACCTAGCTATAGCCTAAATCTACTTCTAACACACAACTCAAAGGCATCACTATGAAAGGGAGTTTACAATGTTTACGCACCTACGTAAGCTATTAAGAAAAGTGGAGAGCTTTGCTCTGCATATCGCCAACATCCTCCTTCAAGAAATAAAGCAGGAGGGGGTCTCCACTTTCCAATGCCATGGCTATATTAAAGGCTAGATATTCTCCCTGGAATCCTATTGTCCACTGTCTAGTTATGTGGGCTGTCTTTGGCAGAGACAAAAATTCAAAGAGGGACTGGCCCTTCTGATTAAACAGCAGTGCCTCCAGGCAACTTCAGGCCAATTTAAATGAAACCATTTTGGTCTAGAGTTCAGACTAATCAAACACTAAAGGTCATACTCCAGCTCCCACCCTCCTTCCTTCTGCAACTTCTCATCATTATAATAGTATTTTAAAGCATGTTCTGTCATGTCCTCACCCTCAAGTCACACCCTTAATGGAATGATTTCAGTTTACTTCCTCTCCTCCCCCAGGCCTTCAGCTCTCCTGGCTCTGTATCTCTTCTTCCTTTGGTTAACTGATGTTCTAAGGGCTGGCATCAGGAATGGGGAGATACACTCAGAGGGTAGAAGAGACAGTGCAGGGCTTCTGTGGGAAATGATGGGAAATAAGTTTTTACCGACACGTTGGAGAGATACTAGAGAGCTCAGAATGGCAGGCTGGTGGGGAGGGTGATATGATAAAACCAACTTTTTTCGAAAGTTAGCAATTGATGTAAGTGGAGACAGGAATTTTGGAGGCACTTGGGAGTCCAGTTAGAAGGCTGGTACAGTGGTCAAAGCATAAAAACATGAGGACCTAGATTAAAGTGATGGCAACGGAAATTGAGTCAAAGGAACACATGTAAGAGAAATTTCAAAGGGATGGCAGATAAGCCAGAGAAGATGGAAGGCAAAAAGAAAAAACAAAGCTGAATAATGACAGAAGAGGTCTGACTGTGAGCTGACAGCAGGACAGACAGTCAGTGGAGATGTGTGGAGATGTCCTGCACTCAGCTGAGATGCCTGAGTGAGAAGCTGAAGATGGTGAAGCATCAGTGTGTGTCGGAATATTTGGAACCACGAATGAAGCAGGATACACTCCCCAAGGGAAAGACTTTGGAAGATAGAGAAAGAATTATCAGAGAGAGGAGTGGAGAAACAGAATATAGGAAGTGATAAGTTTCTGGAAGGAAGAAGTAGTTAGTTTCAAATGTAGTCAAGGACAAAGAGGATGAATATTAGTAACTTTGCCCAAGTAGCTCGACAGTAAATCTTAAGACCTTAATAAATCATATTTAGTTTTCTTAACAGTACTATTTTTCAGTTGCACAAACAAAAATGTTTCAAGACTTTTGTTCAATTGCATTCAAATCCTGTGTTTGGCTCCTGGTACTAAGTTCACTGAACTATTTGAGCTACAGGGCAGGATATAGATAATAAAAGAGCAACTGGCATTAATGAGTAGTATAACCAGGGGAAAATGGTTTCAGATATAGAATTCTACTTTTTCTATAAACATCTGGCACATCACCCAAAAGTCTTCATGCAATGTTTCTCTGATTAAGACCCCACTGACTGACATCTCTACTTCTTCTATAAAATCCACTCTTCTACCCCAGGCCATCTAACTACATAGGAGGGGAAAAAACCAATGATCCGGCTATGACAGGTGTGTGGCTTGAGGAAAATGGGAGAAGTAGTTGAAATGAGGACCACACCAGCAGATAAGGCTCAGGCTGATACACAAAACTCTGCAAAGGCATGATGGTAATCCAGACCTTTTTAAAAACCATGTCTACCTCCTCCAGAGGCTGTGGATTAGAAAAAACAAATGGCTACTGTGGAGTACACTGAATATCTTTCTTTTCCTCATAAGAAAAGCATTTATCAGGAGATTGGTAAAGTGAAGACGGCATATCAGTTTTTAGTGGCTATTATTAATAAATAGCCAAGGACTACCCTGCTGCTTTTACAAACCTACCACTATTCCTATAGGGCCTCCTCAGCCTAGGCCACCAGTTCACATCCTCCAGTCCTCAACTATCTCATACTCCATCAACTGAGAGTCTCAACAACTCTATATCTGTCACCAGTAGGGGCATAACTGTGGGACATCAAAGGCAAAAGTGTTTTACAAACATATGCACCACAATATTCACCCAGCAACAGTCAGAGAAATATTAGAAATAATAACACTAGCAGTAATAATTTTCATTCATTGAGTGCTTGCTACAATACCAAGCACTATTACATTAAAAGCAGCTATAAATAACAGCATGATAATTATGTTTAAAAAATGATGGCTCTAGGACATGCATCATAATGAGAAAATACCAGTGAGAAGTTATCAAAAGGAATTTTCTGTCACAATTGATAGGAGAAGTGAAGTGGTTAATCACTGAATAGACTAGAATAGAGACAGACCTAGGTTACTACTGGCTGTGTTACTTAACCTCTCTGGGCCCTGGTTCCCTTATTTATAAAAAGAGTATAATAATAGTACCTAGTAATCCAGTACACAGACTGACTAGGAAGAGAAACTAAATAAACATTTTACATTCATTGGCACATTGCCCTGTACCTAAGCATTACTTAATAAATGTCAGCTGCTATTATTTGAAGGCTATTTCGTGATTGTTCATTATTACAAGGAAGCAAATATAAGTCAAATCATATCTGAAATACAGGGATAGTTATACAAGCTAGATAACACCTTCGACTATAAGATGGGATTTAGGAGGATCCAAAATTAGGGCTATAAAGTGGTCCTACCTCTTATAGATGCTATTCATCAGCATATCTATAAATCCACCCAGCCTCAGAATTAGACATTGGTGCTTATTCCTTAAATGGGAGCCATTATAGTTACCAAAAAATAACAATTAATCACTCCTGTAACCTCCACTAGGAGGATTAAGTTTTGAGAAAGTTAACGACTGTCAGAAGTAAGAATCCTAGGAGCCCTCCAGTCATGTGGCCTCTCCCTCCTTTTAACGCCACTGATGACTTGCCATGATATAAGACAAGGGCTCCGCTGGGGAACATCAAGAAAGCTCTCAAAAACAGCAGTGATACAAATTCCCCTTTGTTAAGTTTTACACTATGACAAACTAGAGTATTTCTCCTTTATCCTACACTTCCTAAAGAATGCTGCTCCTGAGAATTCTTGGGCAAAGTAGCTATGTAAATCAAACAAGGGACATGTTACATATTTCTAATAACACTGAAAGTATGAAACATTTAGCACTACTGGTGAGCACATATTATAAACAGAATTCTGAATTACTGCAGTTACATTCATTCACATACATATTCCATTATACTTAGCCCAGGAAAAGACTTCTAACCCAACCAGTTGGATCACCAACTGCATCCAAAAGACTAAGCAACCAAACTGGCTTTCAATACAAATAAGAATGGGATGCTTTCATATTTTGCCCCACAGGCAAGGGTTATCAAGCCATCAACTCTGAACTGTATGATAACCTTTCATGCACAAATGAGTCTTTTATTGCGGTGGGGCGGGGGGGGTGTTCATTTTAAACGGAACTTCCAGAGAAAGGATCCTCCTTCAGAAACAATTCCTAGGATATGAACATCATAAAATATCTTAAGAAAGAATATAGACAAACACTGCTAATAGAAATATAGTGCAAATTCCACATATGGAATTTCAAATTTTCAACTCACCACATTGAAAAAGTAAAAAGAAACAAGTTAGATTAATAATTTACTTAATATATCCAAAATATTATATTTTACACTGTCTGTTGAAGCACCCACTGATAGACTAGCCACCTTTCAAGTGCTCAATAACCATACGTGGCTAAGTGGACGCTATGCTGAACCGTGTAAATGTAGCCAATCTATGAATAGGAGTAACTGGCATATGTGAAGAGCCACGCCTACCTCCACTGCCACCTCAGCCCCTCACCCTCTCTGCTGGAGCCTTTACAGTGTCCCCACCCCTCATGGAACCAAAGTCCACACCCAGTTGTGAGGAAGAAGAGAGAAAGAATATGTTTTTAACAAATCAAGCTGGAAACTTAAACCCATTTCCCATTAGAAACAATTATAAACACAATAGGTCTATGGCTAAGTGACATGAAGGGTTAAAAAGGTTCCTGGGAGGAAGGTCTGGGAACATAATCACCACTTCCAACATTGTATCCAGGAGATAATGTGTTCCAAGCTCCCAATACACAGTTACAAAGGGACTGCCTGGGTCTCTCATTTACACTCTTTCGGTAAAAGGCAACCGGGAGGAGGCCATGTTTACAAAGACTTTTTCATTTAAGAACTTAAATGAAACATGTAGTTTCCTTTCTTCACTGCCCTTCTCACTCCCATAAGGAGGGTCCTTCAATCCAACCCTTCTCTAGAAAACACATTTCTTCCTGAGATGTGGAACCACTGTCATATTTTTTCACTCTGTGAAACTGAGAACCCTGTGTTCTAAATTATAATTATCTTCCCAAAGCAAAGGCAAACTGAAAAGAAAAAATATCTGCCCTTTCCTTACCTGTGCCCTGCCCTTCACCATCTCCCTACCCCCACCCCAATCCCAACCATAAGGCCAAAAGCTCTCAAGCAGCAAGCAACAAAACTAGGCAATTTCAACTACAACTTATGGGTCTCCCTAGCCTTTTATTCTCCCCTCCCTTTAGCTCACTTAAAAGGTAATTATAACCAAACAAGCATATAGACAACAAGCTTTGTCCTATTTCTCTTCAATTCTACCTAAGAGCTCTGCATCCCAGAAGAAATATACAAAATCTAGCTTACAAGTTTCAAAGCCTTTCTGTGGTCCAGTCTTAACTAGTTATAGTCTTGAGACACACCAGATTCTCAGAGTCCTGTGCATCCTCCTCCCTCACCTCCAATTCTCTGGTTAAGAGTCCACTGCTCTTTACATTTCCCATATCCTAAGCCAGTGACTATCCTCAAGACCTTTAATGACTAGGACCATGTCTTTTACTATTCTGGTCCCTTCTTAGGCCAGATCTTTCTGGTTTCACCTTAGGCCCCTATAACAGAGCCTGGTGCAGAGGAGATGCTCAAGAAGTATATGGTAAATGAATGCCTAGACTGCCGTAGTGTCAACCCACTGTTACACTTGTCTTTTGGAAACACCATTTTGATCATGTCACTACAATGGTGATAAAAGTCAGAACGGTAATTACATGCAGGGGAGAGATGGATTGCAGAAAGATGCAAGAGGCATTTTCCTGGTTGATGGAAACGTTATATATCTTGGCCTGGGATGGTGGTTACATGAATGTATAAATATAAAGATGCATCAAGTCATTAGGATTCATGTATTTTCTATATATGAATTATACTTCGATAAAAAAGAAAAAAGAGAAATATATACACTTATCTTGTAAAAAATACAATAAGATTCTACCATATTATAAACTTGAACCTATATGAAAATGCTAGCTGTAATAAACATTAAATATATCAAATTGTTAATAGTGATTACTCTATGGGGAAGAGTACCGGGAATGAGGTAAGCTTTGACATGAGGGAAATGAGTAGCTTTGACACTTAACATATTGCTTGAAACCTTTTTTCCATTTGTTGAGTACATATTAAAATCTAAACACCCCCTTAGGTACTAGGGATACAAATACCTAGAAGTTCAAATATTTGCCCTTCAAGAGCTCACATTAGGGAAGTCAACATGAACACTAATAGTCCCCATATAACATGGTAAATGCTATATAGTTAAGGTGTGGACAACATGTTAAAGGATCACAGAGGAAGTTGTTATACTGCTTGGAGTAGGGAAAAAGCCGACGGACAAAATGACTTTTGAAAACATAGAATAAAGAACTGAGGTATGTCAGGCCAACCAATGTGTCCCAGGCAGAGGGAATAACATTTACAATGGCACAGAAGCAACTGGCATAGTGTGTTTGGAGAGGAGGACCTAATTTTTCATTGTGGGTGAAGCCTGAGGTCCATGAGAAGAGAAGAGAGGGCGCAGAGACATGGTAAGATAGGGCCAGATCATGAACGGCCATGGAGGCCAGGCCAAGAAATTTACTTTTATTGGGAAATGTAATGGAGTGCCACTGAAGGATTTTTTTTTCATAGGGGAATGACTTTATTTTATTTAAAGAATGATCAATCTGAGGGCAATGATGGGAAGGAATCAGTGGAGAGCAAGACTGGAAGTAGGGAGAACAACTGAGTGGCTGCTTGCAAGTGAGAAATGATGAAGGTTGAAACGAGGAGCAAATAAGAATGAACGGATACGAGAGAGGTTGGGGATACAGAACAGACAGACCTCCACAGTTTTGTCAGGCATCTTCCCTAGTCATCTTACAGCTGGTCCTTAGTCTGAAGATTGTATTGCCCAGAGGTCTAGTCTTCTACTGTTGACTCTCCCCTTTTCTTATTTCAAAATAATTATTGCTGCATGCCACAAATGGCCAGTAAAGGAAGGTGGATAAGAAAGCAAGATCATGGGAGAGGCAATTCGTTGTAAAAGTCAATGCACTGCCTGTGTGGCATTTTGAGTTTTAAAAGCATCTTTCATTGTCTAAGATTGCTCTCACAGGCCATGTTGCTACTATTTCACTGATAAGCTCTTCCATAGCTTCTTAACCACAATGAAAGGCTCCCATAAAAGTCACTCCTTTTGCAAATAAGATCTATAAAATATATTCATGGGCATAAGAAAAAGTTACGTCTTAGTTAAAATTCTAAAAAACGCCTGTAACACATATCATTTTAAAAGCTTAAATTACTTCCTAAATCTGTAAGCCAAAATTTTGCTATTTTCTGATACATGTTGTCAAAGGCATGCAGACACCAGTAAGCAAAGCTAGCTACAGGATGGGAAAAGGCAACACTCAGGGAAATTTTTACTTTTTCAAATGTATGTCTTCAAATTACAGACTTAGGATATTTCTTTGAAACATTATCATTTCCTATTTATAAAAATCTTCTGGCCAGTATTTTATACATGTGTTTCAACTATTTCTAGAAAAGTAACTCCATTTTATGTTTAAAAAGATAATTTCCTTCAACAAAAAAGAAATAATTTTAAGTAGCTTCCAACATAAAACTATTTTGAATACCTTTGTTAATATATACCCTACTCTAATGGCTTACTTTCTTTCAAAGTAATAGTAGTGACGAGCCTGCCTCTTCTATTCACTAAATAAAAGGAAATTATGATTCATAGCAAAACAAAACATACAAGACAGCAGAACCTCAGCCAAGACTAAAAACAACAATTATACCAAAAAATCCCAAAACATTAACTCTTTTAAAAACCACATACTAGTTTTATAAGGATACATTAGACATTTTTAAATGTTAAACAGGGTTTCATACTAGCTGTGTACACTGAAGATATCAGGGTATAAAGGTGGGGTCAACACTTGTAACACTATGCATAAAACTTGTCTAGAAAGCAACATAACAGATGTAGCACATGATGCTTACATTTCGTACGCTTTTTATATGGTACTTAAGTCAAACTTAATTCTATCCATGCAAACCGGGACTGCAAGTAAAAGGTATGACTAATTTTAAAAGAGCACACAGCTATATAGTAAGGAGTATGCAGTAAAACGTTCCGAAGTCTTTGGTGAAATACTATATTCACATATTCAACAGTATACATTAGTGAAAATTTTCAGTCACAGTAACTTTTCACAAGATTTATTGTCGGATCTTGTAAGTGGATATACTGGGAAGAGTTGCATGCCTATTAAGAAAAAAATCTTCCAACCAAATGCACAACTCATGTCTGTTATAACACCAATAGAAACAAACCTTCAAGTAGAAAATAAAGTTCATTTTACAGTGTTTAGACTTGGATACAACCAAGACCTAAGAAATAAGCAGTTACTGTGAAAAAAGAGAAACAATGGCGCTCAAACCTTAGAGAAATAAAAAAAAAAAAACACTCATATTCTGCAAAAGTATAAGCTACCAATAAAATCCTAGCCAACATCACTTGCTGAAAAGACCTCAGACTCCTAATGAGAGTGAAGTTTTTAAGTAGGAACTAAGGTGCCCGCTGACAATCAAAGAAAGCCCTATTTGATAATCAGTGTGACAGAAAACAGACATTTATGGCTCCCAGCTATTAGCAAGTGAAAGACTAGACTAAATTTTAAGAAAAAAAAATCACCAGATGTTCTAAAATTTCAGACCTTCCAAGCTGGTTAGATCCTAAAAGCAAAAGAACAAATAGTTACCACATGCTGAGGAGGGTTGGAGGCAGGCTGGCAGGAGAGTGATTGAAGAGAGACTCGGAAAAAGAAAATGCTACCAAAATATGGCATATTATTAATTCAGGTATAGAAAGCAAAATGACAAGAACATCATTAAGATCATTAACCTTTTTCTAGAACATGTAGTTATCACTTAAGAGTAAAATGAAAAACTTTGGAAAGATAGGCTAAGAAGAAGATAACCAACGATTAATAATTAAACATATTACAAAAAGTATCTTCCCATATATCTGACCTACATAAGGAAAAAAAATCAAACTCAACTTGGAAACGTGCTTTTTGCTTTAGGAAAAAAATGTAGTATATAAGATGGCAGGATAAAAAGAGCTATCTGATGAAATTTCCACTAAAAACAAAATCCAACTTTTCCTGTCCGTTCTATAGAACTATCTGGAGCCTTTAAAATAGCATGGATAAATTACACAGCCATTAAAAATTTTAAGTATGAAGGCTATGTGGCGACCTGGAATAATTCATTGGATAAAAATCGGTAGAAAAAGCAGAATACAAAGTAATATGTGCACTGTAATCACAATGCTAGGTTAAAAGATGTAATGATGGTTGTTAAGAATGAGGTTTATTTCCTTTCCCAAGTTTCTGTAAATACTGTTTTGATAAGTTTTACAGATGGAAAACTATCTTTAAACAATCCTTCTTGGCATATGGAAAAATGATAAATAGGTTGTTCCTTTTTTTTTTTTTTTTGACGACAGAGTTTCACTTTCTTGCCCAGGCTGGAGTGCAGTGGCATGGTCTTGGCTCACTGCAACCTCCGACTCCCGGGTTCAAGCAATTCTCACGCCTCAGCCTCCCGCGTAGCTGGGATTACAGGCGCCCGCCACCACATCCGGCCGTTTTTGTTTTGTTTTGTTTTGTATTTTAGTAAAGACGGGGTTTCACCATGTTGCCCAGGCTGGTCTCAAACTCCTGAGCTCAGGCAATCCGCCCATCTCGACCTCCCAAAGTGCTAGGATTACAGGCCTGAGCCACCGCACCCGGCCAATAAGTTGTTACTTTAAGGAAAAGAAGGCACACTGCTTTGTGGTTTATCTTTTTTACTACTTCGAATTAAGGAGCATGTCTTCAAATGGCCACACTACAAATGGTCGGTTCTTATCTGTATTAGCAGTCGAAGAGTGTAGACATTCAGACCTAGGATGTATAAACATCTCCTTTTCTATGTGGAAAAAAATGATCACATCCTTTTGGGAAAACTGACATTTTTAAAAAGCTTACGGCATTTTGAAAGATGTCTACTTGTTCCACTTTTCTAAATGGATAGAATCACAAACTGAAAACAAAGTATCGAAAAAAGAACAGTTTTAAGGGGAACCTACTAATTAAACAGTTAACCGAAGCTACGAGTTACAAAATTAGTTTCTCTTTGGTTTCCTTATGCTTGAAGGAACACTCTTCGGCCAACTATTCAGCTTGGTAGGTTCCATTCATTAAAACACCTCACTCTACAGAAACGGATCACAACACATCCAGACTGCGTCTCCCTAGCACTATTACGATTATTCTGAGGAAAAAAGAAAAAGCCTAACAAAAGACGTCAAGGGTTGTGGTAGTATTTTTAAAATTTCAATATGCAAACAGGACTCTTATGCAGGTTGATTTAACAGTTTAAATTCCATTTTATCTGGCCACTGCAGGCAAAGCAGCAGTTCTTTATCTCCTCACCATAGGAACATAAATTACCCCACAGAGACCGTCCTCCCTACTTTTCTCCTGTAGGTCAGAATCAAATCATCGAACTTGACTATTACAAATGCTCACATTTGAGTCCTCCCCTTCCTTTCTTTCTTGTCCCTGGATTAATTCCTACGTGGCTAGCACAAACCTAATTTATGATGTAAATAGGTAGAGCGGATCCCTAAAAAGCTCTGCCCCTGTGGGTTCGCACTTGGCACGTCCCCCTCCGTGTCGTTGCTTCGCTGGAATTTCCAATGAAACAGTAACAGTAGCTAAGGTAACTGAGAGCGGGGCTGAACCTGGCCAATTCCGGAGCAGAAACGCAAAGACTTTCTCCGGGTCTGGGGGTGGGGAGACTGGCGTCGCGGACAGATTTCCGATTGGGCGGGGGTGGTGAGAGGCCAACGAGTGCAAAGGCGGTTGTCTGGTCTTTGAAGGCCGGCGGCTGGCTCTGCCACGCTCTCAGCAGGAAGGGGAGGGGACCAGGAGGAAGAGGGGGAGAAGGAGGAGATGCAGCCAAGAGCCCAAGGAGGGGGAGGAAGACCGGGGGAGGAAGGAGGGGCCAGAGGAGGAGCCCAGGCTCCGGGAAAGCCCGCGCGCCCGGCCGGCAGGACCTCGGGGCGGAGTCGCAGGCTCCGCCCGGCCCCCCGGCCGCGGCCGCACCCTCGCGCGGTGCGCCTCGAAGGGGCGGGCCCGCCTCGCAGCCTCCCTCCGGGTTTCGGGCCCTCCTTCCCCGCTCCTCCCTCCCCTCCCTCCTTTCCATCTCAGCAGCGCCCTCAGTCTCCCTCTCGCAGGCTCATACAAAAGCAAAATGTCCGCCATGTTCCGAGGCGGCTGCGGTTGTCGCGCCACGAGCTCGGCCCTCCTGCGGTTTCTCCCCGGGGCTGCTCCTCCCCGGTCCCCTCTCCCCGACCCCAGGCGCGACAGCTACTCCGAAGCCGCCGACGGCACCACTCCGCCCGCCCTCTGCGCCCCCCACCCGCCGCCCGCCCCGCCGGGCGACGCAGGACCGCCTCGGGCGGGGGCAGGGGGGTAAGCAGCCCCCGCCGACTTGCTCCCGCTTCCCGCCTGTCCCCCCACCCGTAGCCCCTTTACCTTGATGCAGTACGGGGGTTCGTCGTAGGTGACCAGCATGTACCTGTCTCCGCGGCTGGCCGGGTCCCGGGCGCGCAGCTGCGGGGCAAGGGATGACGGAGGGGGTCGCGTAGGAAAGGAGGGGGGAGGGCGATACAAACGTTACAGAAGCACCTCAATCCACACCCTGAAATCCCTCGGGAGCTCTCCCCATCTCTCCCCTCCCCTCCCTTTACCTTCAAGAATAACTCCACAGCGCCTTTGGCAATGTCCAAATAGGAGGTGCCCAGGTCAGTGCGCTGGTTCATAGAGGCGGACGTGTCTATGAGGAACAGCAGGATGGGCATCTTCCCCCGCACTCCTGCCTCCGCTCCCCACTCTCCCGGCCCTCTTGCCCTCACTGCCGCGTACGGCCACCTGAACCCTCAACTCTCGCAGAGCCGGGGGGCAAGGAGCAAGAGGAAGAGGGGGAGACGGGACGGGACGGATGGGACCGCTCCTGGCCTCCTCTTTCTGCAGCCCCACCTCCTCTCCCTCCAAGGGAACTTGAAAGTGTGAGCGTGTGTAGCCCTCGGGGCCCTCCCCCTTCCTCTCTTCTGCTGCCACCACTACTGCCGCTGCCAGGACTACTGCCTAAGCATCCGTCCGCGCTCACTAGAGCGCTCGCCCCAGACTGAGCGCCGTCTCTGTTCACTGACAACTTCTGTCTGCTCACCTACCATCGGCACCATGTGACCAGAACCCATGCCATTGGCTGCCAATTATGTGGTATTTGCATATTCATTAGATGACAGGACTAGGGGAGGGACTTGGGCGAACCCTGGGAGTTGAAGTTTGAACCCAGGCAGAGGGTAAGGGGAAGTGTTACGGACCCTCGCTAGGATTCTCCTTTAAAGGACTTGGAAGCAGTTCGAATGATTAGTTCGGGTGGTTTAGATGGATTTTTCTGTCGCTCTTCAAAGATGGTGATTCGAAAAGAAGAGTGAATTTGAGCAACAGTTGTACAGAAGTACAGAAGCAGATGCTTGGACAGTTTGCACAGAAAATTCTTCGCTAACTGCAATCGATCAATCCTGCCAGTGGCGAAGACGAAAATATTTCAGAAACAGCAAACTTCTTTCCTGGCAGGACGTACTCACATTCCTTTAGATCCCTCCCCCGTCTTGATCAGTATTTGTGAGTTGGTTGCTGGCCTTGCATTCCACATATATCTACTTAGAAAGGAAACTAAAGCTTAAACACAGTTACAGTTACCTAAACTGGCCTTTTGTATGCACAAGCTTCTTCAGTTTCACTAAGCTCTTTGAAACATTGGCCTGCCTGTGATAATTCCACCACTGTTCCCTCTGCGCAGCCTTTACACATGGAGGTTTGCAAACCTAGATTGTGATTCAACTCACTTATTTATTTATTTATTTATTTATTTTTATAAATAAATAAAGAGGATCTCGCTTGATCGCCCAGGCTGGAGTGCAGTGGCCCCATCATAGCTGCCTGCAGCGTCCAGCTCCTGGGCTTAAGCGATCCTCCCATCTCAGCCTCTCAAGTAGCTGGGACCACAGGGGCAGGCTCTCAACTCACATTTATTGAGTGCCTATGAAGAGCCAGGCACCCACGGTAGCCTTGTTTAATCTTTGAATTAATTATGGCAGATGGCATTGTATTCAATTTTCAGTAGAGGAAAATGCAGCTCCCTGAGGTTAGGGTAACAATGACGGATACTCTCAGGTCTGGCTCTGTGAAGAGACTCAGTAAGTGGCCAACCACACTTGATTGACTACTTCATATGACACAATTTTAGAAATTGGACTTATGTATTCCTGGCAATTACTATTGACAATGTGGAATCCAGGACTTCAATGAGTTTGCAGTTTCATTGAGGAGAGATGATGACATATACATACATAATATTTTATATATTTTGGCCGGGCGCAGTGGCTCATGCCTGTAATTCCAGCACTTTGGGAGGCCGAGGTGGGTGGATCGTTTGAGGGCAGGAGTTTGAGACCAGCCTGGCCAACATGGTGAAACCCCTGTCTCTACTAAAAATACAAAAATTAGCCGGGCATGGTAGCAGGCGCCTGTAGTCCCAGCTACTTGGGAGGCTGAGGCAGGAGAATCACTTAAACCCAGGAGATGGAGGTTGCAGTGAACTGAGATCACACCACTGCACTCCAGCCTGGGCAACAGAATGAGATAACATCTCAAAAAAGTATTTTATATATTTTATATACACACTCTCTCTCTCTATATATATATATATATGTCTGTTCTGTGTATATGTTTCATATATTATATATGCACATTCAATAACATTCTCAGAGAAATACGATTTTAAAAGAAGTCATATGGCAGTATATGAATCAGGGACAAACAAGGATGCAAATTAAAAAGTGCTATGGAAACAATGGTCCAGTGGTCTAGAAATTCATAGGATTTCATGAACAAGGCACAAAAAGGGAAGAGAGGGAATCTGGGTTGGAAGGAATGATATGAACAAAAATTCAGCCAAAGATAATACTATGTATGGTGCATTTCAGGCCATTCTGGTGGAAAGTAGGGAATTAATGAAGAAATAAGGATGAAAAAGATACTAGAAGCCCCCATTTCCATTCCAATACAAATGTCAGTGTAGAAGGGCAATGCCTACATGGGCTAGGGTACAAAAAATATAGGACTGTTGGGGGCAGTGTGTTAGTTTTCTACTGCTGTTTAACAAATTATTACAAATTTAGTGGCTTAAAAGAACACAAGCATTTACTATCTCACAGTTTCCATGAGTCAGAGGTCTAAGTTTACCTGGGTTCTCTACTTAGTCTCATAAGTCTGCAGTCAACGTGTCAGCCAGGCTGTTTTCATCTGGAGGTTCACCTGGGAAAGAACTGGCTTCCAGGCTCATTCAGATTTCTGGCAGAATTCATTTCCTTGGGGCTGTTGCTGGTGACCAGAGGCCACCTTCAGGTCCACCTTCTGTTGCAGGTCTCTGCCATATGGCTTTCTCCATTGGCTGTTCACAACATAGCTGCTACTTCAGGGCCAGCAGAGAAATCTCTTACTCCAAGATGGAGCCTTATGTAATGTAGATAATCTCAACTAGAAGCAAGTCACAGGTCCCACCCACACTCAAGGAAAGAATATTATACAGGATGTAACACCAAGGATTGGAGATCATGGGGCCAGCTAAGAATACTGCCTAATATTAGATAGGGATGGGATTATTAAGATGGGGATGTGATTATTTCCTGGAAACAAACTTTGCCTAGTTCACAGTTTTTGTGAGATGGAATCTTGCTCTGTCGCCCAGACTGCAGTACAGTGGCATGATCTCGGCTCACTGCAACCTCTGCCTCCCAGCTTAAAGCGATTCTCCTGCCTCAGCCTCCTGAGTAGCTGGTACTAGAGGCATGTGCTACCATGCTCAGCTAATTTTTATATTTTGAGTAGAGATGGAGTTTCACCATGTTGGCCAGGCTGGTCTCAAACTCCTGACTTCAAGCGATCCACCCACCTCGGCCTCCCAAATTGCTGGGTTTACAGGTGTGAACCACCGTGCCCTGCCTGTTAAAGTCAATTTTGAGTAATACTGTACAAACTTTCAGCCCACCGAATAAATGCATTGGGTTGACTTGTTGCTTAGACTAGCCTTTGGTTGAAGAATTACAAGATTTCCTATGAGGAGTTTATATTTTATTTTGTGAATATCTATATGTGT
Source organism: Pan paniscus (assembly GCF_029289425.2). NCBI lineage: Eukaryota > Metazoa > Chordata > Mammalia > Primates > Hominidae > Pan > Pan paniscus. The sequence goes on along the minus strand of NC_073272.2, from coordinate 134,955,017 downwards.
ATGTGTGTATGAGAGAGGAGAATAAGGACTGCTGAGCCATGATATACCCCAGTTTACAAATGGTATTTTAAGATGACATTAAAATATCTCCTTTATACTTTCCTCCCAACTTTTCAATGAGTGTGCCTTACTTTTATAATCAGAAAAGGGGCTATGTTAAAAATTACATTAAAAGAATTGTAAAAAGTTCTTCCAACTTGAATATTACTGAGACAATTTTCAAAAACGACTTACCAGCATTAGTGAAACACAAATAGTCTCAGTCACACAATGCTCCTGTGGTCAAGGATATGCATGGTCCCACAGAGTGACCTTCTAGGGACAAGATATTCTCCCCATGCAGGTGAATGCCTTTTAATTTTTTTTTCTAACAAGACATGTTATTGATTTTTTCTGGCATAAATGCAAATGGAATTGAAATGATGTCAACATAGAATTGAAAAATATTTGTGTCTCAGTATAAACTACAAAAATGGCAATATACAAAAAAAAACACAAAAAAAAACAAAAACAAAAATGATGTAACGCATTTATGGGCTTATTCAGATTAAACCAATCCCCAAGCTGTCACCAAGAACCTTCTCTTCATCACTTCCTGGAGGAAAGTAAGTTCTGTATTATGCTAGAAATTGTGTAGACTTCTCCACTGTGTTTCTTTGGCATACATCAACACTAAACCATACAAAGCCCTTTCGACATCTTTCTCTGCTACAGAACATCAGCCTCTTCGTGTTATAGGTTATTTCTGCCATGGGTTTGTTCCTTGCACTAGAATGTAAACTCCTTGAGAGCAGCTAGAGCCTATAACCAATGCCTGGTGCAAAGTACTTGCTCCATAAATGGTTATTGAAAGAAATTGTCAAATGTGCTGTGGTTTTCATTCTTTCATCATCTTTCCAGGTGCTTGGGGTATTATCCTGTAGCTCCTTTCCTAGGGTTACCCAGCCCTCCCGTGTTGCCCCCTGCCTGCCATCTTTCATGGGAGCAGGGTGGTAGACCCAGCTCCCCTGTCCCTGTGGATCCCAGGCCATTTGGATTTGGGCTCCAGGAGGCCCCTTCAGGCCAAAGCATTGAACTGACAGTCCTTACTGCTTACCCAGAACCCTGGCAACTTCCCTTTTGTTCTACTCATGCTTCCTTATGAAATGGCTCTTTCTGGGGCCACTGCTCACTGTTTGTCTCCTTCAGTCAAATCCTCTTTCCAACTGCTCCCAAATTTCAGCCTCTATGGCCTGCATTAACCATCCTGTCTTCTTTTCAATTTTCTCACTTTTTTTCAACTTGTGAGCTCTTGAAAAGAGTTTCCTCTTTCCTCTTCAAGTCCTTGCTCTTCATATACTGCTCTCCTGGCCTTCATTCTGTTCACATAAATGTCCACAGACTTTGCCCCATGTTTATATTTTATGTTGTGGTGTGGTCCACCACCATACAGCTGATGCTTTGTTTTGGTGAGAGTCAGTTTGATTTTTCACTCTCCTAAGTTTTGTCACCTCTTGTCTTTAAGCAGTCCCTAATCACTATATTTTTATTTTTATTTTTGAGACAGGGTCACACTCTGTCACCCAGGCTAGAGTACAGTGGTGTGATCACAACTCACTAGAACCTCAACCTCTCTGGCTCAAGTGATCCTCCCACCTCAGCCTCCTGTGTAGTTGGGACTACAGGTGCTTGCCACCATGCCTGGCTAATGTTTAATTTTTTTTATAGAGATGGGGTCTCACTATGTTGCCCAGGCTGGTCTTGAACTCCTGGATGCGACCAATCATCCCAACTCAGCCTCCCAAAAATGCTGGGATTATAGACATAAGCCACCAGGCCTGGCCCTAATTACTACATCTTGACAAAAAGACCTTACTTAACCTGGTTACTACCCCCTCCCAAAGCCCACCTTTCATGGTTTAGAGGGCAGTAAAATCTCCCTGTCTGGTTTCTCCACCACCCTGTGTGTCCTCAAGCCCATGTAATCTGGTTTCTTTCCCTGCACTCCATGGAAACTGCCCAGAGGTCCCCAATGGCCTACTTCTGGCTGGCCAAGTCCAATGGTGTGTTCTGTATGTCCTTTGTTGATTGCAGAGCTTGTTACATGCCTTCCTGAGCTCCTACTCCCAACTACCTTGTTTTTCATCTCCTGCAGTTTCACCTGGAGTCTTTCTACACCTTGGACCATTTGTTTCCACCTTCACTGACTCTTAAACTTAATCTTTGTCTCACTCCATGGCTACCTCCTTTCCTCTCACTGTCTCCACAAGGACTGTGTTATTTCCACAATCTTTGTTCATTTAGTCATTCTTTCTTTCTTTCTTTTATTCAAATACTTCTTGGGTGGACCTTCTATATGACGGGCAATGAGTATGCATGTGGGAAAAAGGGAAACAGCATATTGTAGTGGTTAAGAGCTTGGATTTGGGGGTTCAAATTCCAGCTCTGCCATTTACCAGCTATGTGACCTGGGACAAGTTTACTTAACCTCTTTCTGCCTCAGCTTCATCATCTGTATAATGGTAATAATAATAATAATAATAATAATATTTCTTTGGATTGTAATAATGATTAAATGAATGAATACTTATTCTTTTATTTATTTTTTTGTAGAGACATGGTCTTGCTATGTTGCCCAGGCTGGTCTCAAACTCCTGGGCTCAACCATTCCTCCCGCTTCAGCCTCCCAAATGTTGGGATTACAGGTGTGAGCCACCATGCCCAGCCCATGAAGAGCTTAGAGAAATGCTAAGCACAGAGTAAGCTCTATTTGTGTTAAATAAAAGCAAGAATAGATATAGTTCTGGCCCTTGTAGAGCTTACATTCTAGTGGGGAAAATAGTCAAAAGAATAGATATGATATTATACTGAGTGCTATAAGAGAGGAAATACAGGGTGTTATGGAAGCACCAAGAAGGAAAGTATATTCTAGAGGGGGTGGATATGTCAGGGGGGCATACAGAGAAGTTTCTTATAGAATCTGACTTTGCTTAGGAATTAGCCTGGTGAAGGAGGCTGGTGGGGGGTGAGGAATAACACAGGGAAGGAGGAAGACTGTCCCAGGCAGGAAATGGGGATGTGGATGAGATGGTGAGAGAGACTGACACACACCCCTTGGAAAAAAAGGAAAGTTCTGTATGACTGTAATGCAGAAGAGCTGGAGTAGGGGAATAGGAAGAGGGGAGAAATGGATAGAAATGAGTTTGAAGAGGTGAGCCGGAGCCAGATCATGCAGGGCCTAGTTGGCCCTGTAAGGAGTTGAATTTTATTGTGGAGACAACAAGGAACCATTGAATGATTCTCAACAGATCAGGTTTCGATGATATCATTCTATCTTCAGCACAGAGAATGGGTTAGATGAGGACAAAAATGGAATCCAGAAGACAAGTGAGGAGTCTATTTCTGTAATTTAGGTGGGCTGAATTGTAGTGGTGACAAGAGGGTGGAGAGAAGTGTATGGGTGCCAGGTACATTTAGACGGTAGGGTAGTCAGGTCCTAGCCATTGACTGAACATGGGGTGTAGGGAAAGGGAGGAGTTAAGGGTGACCAGCATTCCGGCTTGGGCGATAGGGAAATTGTGGGGCTACTCACTGAGACAGAAGACAAAAGAAGAGATGCATTTTGGAGCAGGTGGAGGCTATTCAACAAATATTTTTTAAGCAGTGCCAGGCATTGTTCCAAGATCTAGATACATAGGCCAAGATTCCCTGTCTTGGCGCATTTATAATAAATAAACAAGTAAATATCTAGTATGTCAGATGGTGATAACTACCATGGAAGAAATAAAGTCAGGTAAAAAGTTAATCTTTGTGCAGCGGGGCAAGGTGAGTTTGACTTGTCTGTGGGCCACCCATGTAAAAATTACTAGGAAGCAAGCTGGCTGAGTAAAGTATAAAAATAAGCCTTGAAGAAGGCAGAAGCTTCCCAGACAGATTTTGTGGGAATACACTACAGTTGTGAGTGCTTCTTTTTTTAAGCACTAACTATGTACAAGGCAAAGGCCTTGGCACTTTGCGCATCTTATCTCAAGGCATCAACCTTGTGAGGTAGGGCCTACTATTTTTCCCAGGTGAAGGTGAGGAAACTGGGGTCCCTCCGCTGGTCAGTTGCCTGACCCCCCAGCCCAAGCTCTTTTTCTCCACTCTGCAGGAACAATACCAGAGCGAGAGGGTATGTGCTGGGTGTCTAAGAGCCCAGAAATGCATTAGAAGAAGCCCAGCATGGAACCAGCTCACTGGAAGAGAAGCACAGGAAACCCGGGCACTGCCCTGCAGGAGAGCAGGATGCAGAGGGGCCAGAGAGAGGATGGTGCGAGTGAGTCATCCAGGCGTGAAGACTGGGCTCCCTCAGCCCGCAAAAGACTGGCCTTGGATAACCCATCTTGTAGGACTGTATGGGACCTGAATTTGCTGTGATGTGCCTACGGACACTTGTTCTACCCATGCTCAGGAAATCCCCTTTCTGAAACCTAATGAGAGAAGGGCTGATGAGGGGTGAGGGGTGATGGCAATGTTGGGGTGCCCAGAGAGCTGAGGTGAGATCCAAACATCTGTTGATCAAGGGCAGCCAAACGCCTAGCACAATCCTTCTTAGTGGCTCCCTTCTGCCCAGGGCCCAGGCACAGCAAGTTATATGGACATTTATAGACTTGGTTACTCTGAGAGGTGGTGTAGGCTAAAAATAAAAATAGCTGGTGATGAAAGTTGGCCCAGGGCAGCCCGCACAAAGCTCCCCAGCGAGTCTTGCCACTTGGGTAACTTCCTCTCACAAGTCAGGGTGTTGGAGCCTCTGGGCTGAGGCCCTGGAATCTTGGTCTTTCCCCTTCACATTTTCTGTGGTGTTCTCCTCATACCTCACCACCCTGAAGCCACTGCCCATGCCTCCTGTGGAACTCACAGGCAAGAGGGTCATCATTCTGTGTGTGGAACACCAGGGATGTACACAGTGCACAGAGAGTGAATTCTAAGCATGGTGGTGGGGAGGACCTTGCCACAGCCAGCTTCTGCCTCTCTTGCCTCAAGAAAACTAGATGCTTCTGTCTCTTTCCTTCTCCACATCCACAGACCATCAAGTACTGTTGAATTTCTATCTTCTATATCACTTAAATTCATCCCCTCACTGCTTTTCTCCCGGCTGGGTTCTTTGCATCTTATTTAGTCCATAGTACTAACATGCCTTTAGTTTCCCTTTTAACTTCTGGGGAGGATTAGTATTGTGAAAAATCCTTAAACAGCTTCTATACCAAGACATTTCCACTGACAAAAAAGAAACATTTTGATTCTTGCTAAAGCATAAGTTTCATCATTCTTCCCTCCTCTCCTTAAGGCTATGTTTTCTAAATGACAACATTTAAACTATGTTTGAACATGTCCTTTATTTTATTTTACTTTATTTTATTTTAACTTTTATTTTAGGTTTGGGAGTACATGTGAAGGTTTGTTATATAGGCAAACTCATGTCACGGGAATTTGTTGGACTAGGCCTAGGATCTAATGGTTATTTTTTCTGCCCCTCTCCCTCCTCCCACCCTCCACCTTCAAGTAGGCCCCACTGTCTGTTGTTCCCTTTTTTGTAAACAGGTCCTTTAAAATGTAACAATAGTAGAATCATGTTTTTACTTAGGTGTAGTGAGAACCGCCATACCTAGCTTATTTGTCATAAGTAACTTAATTTTCCCGATTTTGCCTGTTTCCCTTCTACCAATGGAGAACGAAGAACTATTGATAGCAGAGCTGGCTGGCCTTGTAGGGCCACAGAAATCACTTACTTAGTGTTCAGTTCATCAGATATTTATTTAGGCCTGCTCTACTTGACACTTTGCTAAATGCCTGGGGTGAAAAGATAAACAGGACATGGCTTCTGCCTTGATGAGCTTCTATTCCACTGGGGAAGGCCAGAATAGAAACAGATATTTTCAATACAATGTGGGAAACGCACAAGGTTCTATGTGAGCACAGAAGGGTAGGACTTAGCCAGTCATCAGGGAAAGCCTCCTGGAGGAGGTGGTATCTGAACTTGACCTGAAAGGAAGAATTCGTGATGAAAAAGAGAGGCAGTTGAGGCCGGGTGTGGTGGCTCACACCTGTAATCCCAGCACTTTGAGAGGCCGAGGTGGGTGGATCACTTGAGGTCAGGAGTTCAAGACCAGCCTGGGCAACATGGTGAAACCTTGTCTGTATGAAAATACAAAAATTAGCAGGGTGTGGAGGCAGGAGAATCACTTGAACCGGGGAGGCAGAGGCTGCAGTGAGCTGAGATCATGTCACTGCCCTCCAGCCTGGGTGACAGAGCGAGACTTGGTCTCAAAAAAATGAAAAAAAAAAAAAAAAGAAAGAAAAAGAGAAGCAGTTGTCTCCCAAAATAAAGGGACTAGGAGCCAGGGTCTGAGGCCTTGAAACAGATTAATGTGTGTGGTAGCCCCAACTAGTGGTCTGCTCAGGTGCTCTTTATTGGCCAGTGCACCCATCCCACAGCTGCTGTGAATGTCGGCTGCCCCCTTCCCTTCTCTGGAAAGTTCTCCTCAAGAATGGGAGCCTCTTTGGCACCAAGTCACATCCCCCTCGCCGTCTCCCGCAACCTGCAGCCAATGACTGCCTAACAAAGATGGGACCATTTAAAGTATATGGGAGGATGAGCGTAGATGATATGCAAATACTGCCATTTTATATAAGATGGGATCATCTTTGTGGTGTCATTCATGATTTCCAGATTTGGGGAAGCAGCCGAACCCTCTCTCTAAGTGAGTCCACATTCTTGCTTAGGTTCCTCCCCTGCCCTATCCTGCTTCCCTCACCCACTTCTTCCTAAAACTCTCCTGTAGTAAATTACAAGGACCTGAATCCCTGCTTCTAGAGAACCTGACCTCAAATAGTATGTTCAAAGAACTTCTAGACATTTGGCATACCTTGTACTTAAGGTGTGAGTTAAGGAATAGTTGGAAGATGAAACCCAAGAATTCAGCAAAAAGCCAGATCATAGAGGACTGTGTATGCCATATTAAAGACTTTTTGAGTCTTTTTAATGTTTATATTGAGCCTTTTAAAGATTAAAGCACCCTTCCTCAAATCATGGTCCCCCCTTAACAATGTAGCTTCCCCACCTTTAGTGAGTTATTTATTTAGGTTAAGGCATTGTGGGCTGCTGGGTTCCTTAGCCAAATGCCTGTCTTTCTCAAAGTGATAATTCATTAAGCCATGAATAGTCGAATTCACCTTAAAGTATGATACAGTGTAACAGATTCATTTTTAAAAGATGGCCATACCTATACATTTATCCCACCCCACATGCCCTTACAATGTAATGTGACTAACACTCTTCCCACTGGGAGGTGGGGTCTGTGTTCCCCACTCTCAAATGTGGGGAAGGGGGCTTATAACCACACTGGTCCATGGTGTACAGTGGTGGCAATGCTGCGTGATGTCCAAGGCAAGCTTCTAACAGGAAATATGGCTTCCACCTGGATCTCTCTCTCTCTCTGTCAGGATGCTCTCCTTTGGAACGCAGCCACTATGTTGTGAGGAAGCCAGACCACATGAAGAGGCTCCATGTTGATGTTCTGGCTGACAGTCCCAGCTAGGCCCCTAGCTGACACCTGTCACCAGCCTGACATCAGTTGTGAGATAATGTGAGTGAAAGAGCCATCAGATGATTTCCAGCTCTCAGCTTTTGGATCTTCCAGCTGAGGACACAGACATCATGAGACAGAAACAACTTTTCCTTGCTGAGCCTAAGTCTGAATTCCTGATCTACAGAAGCCATATAAATAATAGATGATTATTGGTGTTTTAAGCCACTAAGTTTGAGGGTAATTTATTTTGTAACAGTAGGCAACTAATATATCTTTCTAGGCTCTGAAGTCATGATTTTCCTTTTAAAATCAGCTCCTCTGGCTTCCCTACTCAGGTTAATGCTATCTCCAAAGCTCTTTCAGTGAGCTTTTTTTAACTCACCCTTATCTCTGTGCTTACATAGAATTAGTTGTTAGGTCCTATGGTTTTTCCTTTCTGTAGTGTCTCTGCCATCTATCCTTGTCCTTGGTACATGCCTTTCTCCAGATTAAACTAAGGCTCAGCTCTAATTGTTTACATACTCCTGCTCTAAAACTGTCAACTTTCACAAAAACACAACTTCCACATGGAATTTCATATATCTATTCCAAATTTATATATTCTAAACACATATATCCTGAATATATATATATATATATAGCTACAAAAAAAATGCTTTGCTTATTCATTGTAACAAATTCAGATTTGTGATTATACAGATGTGTAACCAAAAAAATAAATGTCTCACTCATCAGAGGTAATTACTGTTAACATTTGATATGTTATATTCCAGGCATTTTTCTAGGTGTGAGTATGTGTGTATTCTAGGTATGTAGGTATATGTCTATATACATACATGTCACAAACATTTTTACAAAAATAGGACCATAGCTCACATACTGTTCTGCAATTTAGTTTAGGGTTTTCTTTTAACCATATATTACTTTCTGGATATCTTTTTATGGCAGCACATGCAGATCTACTTCATTCATTCAAAAAGTGGTATAGTATTGGACCATCATTTAAGTCTTTCAAAAGGATACTGATTACATAAGTAATAATATACAATTGGCTATCCATTTCCATGGGTTCCACATCCACTGATTTAACCAACCACAAATGGAAAATATTTTAAAAATAAGAGTACAACAATAAAAGTAATGCAAATTTTAAAACAATATAGTATAGCAATTATTTATATAGCATTTACATTGTTTTCATTATTGTAAATAATCTAGAGATGATTTAAAGTATATGGGAGGATGAGCGTAGATGATATGCAAATACTGCCATTTTATATAAGGGACTTGAGCATCCTCCAACTTTGTTTTCTGAGGGAGTCCTGGAACCAGTCCCCTGCGGTGGGACACCAAGGGACAGTTGTATACATACAATATAATACCATGCAAACATTAAGGTAGGCAAGGTAGATATTTAAAGCATTGACACAAAAGGATCTTCAACATATTAACTAAAAAAGACAGAAGGTATATTATGATTCCATTTTTGTATATGTGCATAAAATATCTGGAAGTATATATACCACAGTGTTAACAGAAGTTATTTCTGGGAAGTACAAGAGTCTGTGAATAACTTTAATTTTTTTCTTTGTTGTTTGAATTTTTTAAAAAGCTGTCAGTAGGGAAATTTTCCATTTTGCAAAACATTGGATAAATGATGTAAATGTTAGAAATGTGCTACACATAGATAAAATGAAGAAGGAACAACATGGGAGAAACGATGAGAAAACAGTTAGAAATCTGCAGTTGACACAAATTCACATCTGTTAACTGTGGGAACTAACTACAGATACATAATTAGACTTGAAATAGAATAGACTTTACAAATAGACCATTTCCTAATGTTTAACACAACAGAAATACACTTAATTGCTCCTTGACAAACAGGTGTAATAAATTAAAATTCTGGTTAAATTAACTCCAGTCTAATCAACTACCAAAACAAAGAGATATTTGAGAAAATAACAATTTTCAATTAAAAGAGAAAAAGCTTTCATTGGCTTCTCATCACTTAAGGCTGTTTCCCAAATTTGCCTGAACATCAAAATCACTCCAGGAAATAGAATGGAGATTTCTCAAAGACTGAAAGTAGATCTACCATGCATTTAATCCGGCAATCCCACTACTGGGTATCTATCTAAAGGAAAAGGAGTCATTAATGAAAAAGATACCTGCACACATACATTTATCGCAGCACAATTCACAGTTGCAAACATGTGGAACCAACTTAAGTGCCCATCAACCAATGAGTGGATAAGTAAAATATAGTATATATTGTGTATTTATGGAATACTACTCAGCCATAAAAATAATGAAATAATGTATTTTGCAGCAACTTGGATGGAATTGGAGGCCATTATTCTAAGTGAAGTAACTCAGTAATGGAAAACCAAAATGCTGCTGTATGTTGTCACTTACAAGTGGGAGCTAAGTTATGGGTACACAAAGGCATACAGAGTGGCATAATGGACATTGGTGACTCAGAAGTGGGGAGGGTAAAAGGGGGATGAGGGATAAAAAACTACATATTGGGTACAATGTACACTACCTAGGTGACAGGTGCACTAAAATTTCAGACCTCACCACTGTACAAGTAATTCATGTAGCCAAAAACCGCATGTAGCCCGAAATCTACTGAAATTAATTTTAAAAAAAACCACCAACAAAATCACTCCAGGTATTGTTAAAACAAACAAACAAACAAAAACAGATTACAAGTATCACTCTTAATCTAAATCTGATCACAATCCAAGATCTAAATCCTCACTGGAGGGGTCTGGAACTCTACATTTTTAGCAAGTTCTCAGGTGATTCTTCTGCTCAGAAAAGTTTAGAAAACATTAACTTAAAGAAATAATTACAAATCCTTTACCTGGACTTTAAAAATCTCAATCATTCCTGTCAACATTTGCAACTTCCTGTGAGGTATAATGCTGCGTTGTTTCAGTTACTGGGATATATTGCATATCACCTGAGAGGGATTTTTTTTTATCACAACAAAATTCACATACCATAAAATTCATCTTGTTAAATAATACAATTCAATGGTGTCTAGTATGTTCATAAAGTCATATAACCATCACAACTCTCTAAGTCCAGGATATTTCTTCACCTCCAAAAGGAAACCACTCCATAGCCACTAGCAGTCATTTTCTATTTCCCTCGTCTTAGTCAGTTTTCTGTTGCTTATAACAGAATACCTGAAACTAGGTAATTTATTTTAGAAAGGAATTCATTTCTTGCAGTTATGGAGGCTGAGAAGTCCAAGGTTGAGGGACTGCATCTGGTGACAGCCTTCTTGCTGGTGGGCACTTTCTAGAGTCCCAACATGGCAAGGTGACTGAGCATGCTAGCTCAAGTCTGTCTTCCTCTTCTTATAAAGCCACTAGTCTCGGCTGGGCACAGTGGCTCACACCTGTAATCCAAACACTTTGGGAGACCGAGGTGGGATGATCACTTGAGGCCAGGAGTTTGAGATCAGCCTGGGCAACATAGTGAGACCCCATCTCTACAAAACATAAAAAGCTGAGCCAGGCATGGTGACATGCACCTGTAGTCCTGGCTACTTGGAAGGCTGAACTGGAAGGATTACTTGAGCCCAGGAATTGGAGGCTGCAGTGAGCTCTAATCCCATCACTGCACTCTAGCCTGGGTGACAGAGTGAGAACCTGTCTCTACAAATAGATAGATAGATAGATAGATAGATAGATAGATAGATAGATACATAGATAGATAGATAGATGATAGATAGATAGATAGATAGATAGAGCAAGCCACTAGTCTCACTCCCATGATAACCCATTAATCCATTAACCATTTAATCCATTATTGTATTAATCTACTCATGATGGGAGGGCCCTCATGATCCAATCGCCTCTGAAAGGCCTCATTTCTCAATACTACCACTTTGAGGTTAAGTCTCAACATGAGTTTTAGATAAGACATTCAAACCATAGCATCCCCCCAACACATACAACACTACCAGCCCTGACAACCACTAGTCTAAGTTTGGGCTCTATGGATTTGCCTATTCTAGACATTTCATGTAAATGGAATCATATACTATGTGACCTTTCATGATTGGCTCATTTCACTTTACATATGTTGTCAAGGTTCATCCATGTTGTAGCATGTATAATATTTCATTTCTTTTTATGGTTAAATATTCCATTGTATAAATATAACATATTTTTGTTATCTATTCATTAGTTGATGGATATTTAGGTTATTTCCACTTTTTAGCTATTATAAATAACTCTGCTATGAACATTCTTGTCTGGGAAACTTTTAAAACTACAGAATTCCCAGGTCTCACTCCACACCAACAGAATCAAAATATCTGGGGGGTAGAGAATGGGTAGTGCTTGGACATTCTTTAAAAAAAAAAAAAAAGCTCACCAAATGACTCTAATAAGCAGTCAAAGTTGAGAATCATTGAGCTAAATATCTTAAGGCAGTAGTCTTAAAATGTGATCCTTAAACAGCAGTATTGGATAGGATTTGTTCGAAATACAAATTCCCAACCCCCACCCACATTTACTCAATCAGAATATCTGGGACATGAGCCCAGAAATCTGTTTAAACAAGCCCTCCAGGAAATTCTGATGCACACTCATTTGAGAACCATTGTGCATCACATTAACATCTTAAAATCCCCCAAATTCTGAATTTCAAAATAAATTTGGAGACTTCCATATACAGAAAGATAGAGTAGACATTCTTCCCCCCCACCACCATTATTCTTCCCACTAAGTACAGCTAAAAACTTTGGACTTTAAAAAATAGAACAAGCCAGGCACGGTGGCTCACCCCTGTAATCCTAACACTTTGGGAGGCCAAGGTGAGAGGATCACTTGAGTCCAGGAGTTTGAGACCAGCTTGGGCAACACAGTGAGATCCCGTCTCTACAAAAAAAAATAGCTGGTTATGGTGGCACATGCCTGTAGTCCTAGGTATGTGGGAGGCTGAGGTGGGAGGGTCGCTTGAGTCTCAGAGATTGAGACTGCAGTGAGCCATGATCATGCCAATGCACTCCAGCCTGAGTGACAGAGCGAGACCATGTCTCAAAATATAAATAAATAAAACAAACATAAGACACTGAAAAGTGGAGAGAAGGTGGCAAATAAGGTAGGGACCTTGATGGTAAGTTTCCTTTTTGCCTCATATATCCCAGACTGAGTACTGGGGAAACTGATAACCCCAAGTACCAAAAGGTGTAGACAAAAAAGCCCCAAGGAAAGCCTGGTCTCTTTAGCTAGAGGACAAGGAAAGGGGCAATCTAGCAAGAGTGGAAACTTTCAGGTAATAACTGCTCTACTCCAGCCAAACCCCATAGAAAATACTGTGGCATTAATGAACCCAAGCAAGTAAATTCCTAGTAGGGTGCCTAGACTTCCATCCTTAACAGGCTGTAAAAAGGTGCTCCAGTGTACCTTCTAGGGTGGTGGCAGAGGAGGCCTAGTGGAGAGTCAGGACTTCATCACTACCCAATGGAAAATAATCCACTGCACACTCCTATACCTGCCCTGTGTCAGTGACTCCAGATGAAGAGCTGTACTAAGGCATTCTAACCCCTCCCAAACAGTTGGGTATAAAGGAGACCATATGAGAACCCAGAACTGCCAACGCTTCACAGCAGTAATGACCCCACTGCCCCCAACAATTATCAATGGAGGCCAACTGGTGAGCCTAGACTTCTTCCATCTGTCAGTAAGAAGGCTGTGTCTCCCCTTTCCCTGCTAAAACAGTGTCATAGGAAACCAGCTAAAACCAAAGGTTTAAGTAAGAGCCAAAGTCTCTGACATAATATAAGAATGTCCAAGATTCAATAAAAACTCACTTGTTACACAAAGAACCAGAAAGATCTCTAACAATGAAGAAAGACAATCAGTAGATGCCAACTACTGTTGATGACAGAGATGTTAGAATTAGCCAAAAAATATTTTAAAGGCGTTATTATAAAAATACTTCTAGAAGGGCCAGGCATAGCGACTCATGCCTGTAATCCCAGCACTTTGGGAGGCTAAGGTGGGAGAATTTGTTAAGCCCAGGAGTTCAAGACCAGCCTGGGCAATATAGCAAGACTCTGTCTCTACAAAAATTTTTATTGAAAAATTAGCTGGCTGTGGTGGTGTAAGCCTGTTGTCCGAGATACTTGGGAGGCTGAAGCAGGAGGATTGCCTGAGCCCAGGAGTTCAAGGCTGCAGTGAGCCATGATCACATCACTGCACTCCAGCCTGGGTAACAGAGCAAGATCCTGTCTCTAAAATAAATACATACATACATACAACATATGCAGCCATAAAAAGAAGAAGACCATGTCCTTCATAGCAACAAAGATGGAGATAGAGGCTATTATCTTAAGCCAACTACCACAGGAACAGAAAACCAAATAATGTATGATCTTACTTATAAGTGGGGGCTAAACATTGAGAACACATGGACACAAAAAAGGAAACAACAGACGCTGTGGCCTACATGAGAGTGGAGGGTGGTAGGATGGAGAGGATCAAAAAACTACCTATTGGGTGCTATGCTTATTACCTGGGTGACAAAATAATCTGTACACCAAACTCCTGTGATATGCAATTTACCTGCATAACAGGCCTGCACATGTACCGCTGAACCTAAACTAAAAATTAAAATAATAGAAAATATCAGAAAAAAAGATGTAAAGAGGAAACAAAATTGAAACTTTAGAGTTGAGAAACACAAAAATGAATCTAAAATATTTAATGGATGGCCTAACAACAGAATGGACAGGACAGAGGAAATAAATCATTGAAGTTGAAAATAGAGCAATAAAACCTTCCCAATTTGTATAACAGAGAGCACATAGATAGGGAAAAATGAACACAACCTCAGAGACATGTGAGACTGTAACAAAAGATCTAGTATTCATGTCAACTCCCCCTGAGTCTCAAACGAAGAGCTGAAAAAAGTATTCAAAAAATAATGAGTAAAATTTCCAAAATTTGACAAAAGAAATAAACATACAAAATCAAGAAGTTGAGCTAACCCAAATGGGATAAACCAAAAGATATCCAGGCCTAGACAAATCACCATAAAAATTCTGAAAACTAAATAGAAAAAGGAAAATTTGAAATCATGAAGGGAGAAATGGCGTTTTACAGATGGGGAAGACAATTCAGATAATTATGATTTTCTCATTAGAAACCATAAAGGACAGAAAAAAAGTGACCTAAGTGCTGAAAGAAAAGAACTATCAATCCAAAATTTTATATCAAGCAAAAATATCCTCCAAGAATGAAGGTAAGTTCAAGACATGAATCTTCACATGAAGATTAAGGGAATATGATGCCAGTGAGGAAAAATGGTTCATGAACTTCTATACGCAGACAAGAAATAATAACTAAAATAGTCTCAGATTATCAGGAAGAAAGAGTAATATGATGAATAAAAGTAGAAGCGAATACTATAGATTTTTTTTCTCCTTTTGAATTTTCTGAATTATTTTTGATGGTTGAAACAAAAACAATAACACTACCCTGAACTCATTGTCAATATAGGCAAGGGGACTAATCAAGACAATTATATTATAAATGAGGGAAGGTAAAGGAATACAAAGAGAGATCAAGTTTCTATTTTTCCCCCAGGCTGGCAAAATAATGACATTAGTAGACTGTGATAAGTTATGTATGTATAATGTAATACCTAGAACAACCACTTAAAAGTTGTACAAAGAGATAAACTAATATAGAAAAATCAAAACTGAATTCTAAAACAATGTTCAAATAATCTACAGAAAGGCAGGAACAGAGAGGATCATTATATAATGATAAAAGAGCCAATCCACTAAGAATCCTAAATGTGTATGTACTGAACTGCAGAGCTGAAAAATTTGTGAACCGAAAACTGATAGAACTGAAAGGAAAAATAGGTCCACAGTTGCAGTTGAGACTTCAACACCCCTCTCAACAAGCGATAGAACGACCACACAGAACATCAGCAAAGACATAAAAGAGCCCAACAACACCATCAACCAAAATGATCTTATCGATATTTATAGAATACTCTATCCAACAACAGCAGAATGCATGTTCTTTTCAAGCACCCATGGAACGTAATACCAAGATACACTGTATTCTGGGCCATGAAACAAACCTCAACAAATTTAAAAGAATTAAAAGTGCTCAGAGTTTATTCCCTGATACAATGAGATTTAACTAGAAATTAGTAAGAGAAAAATAACAGGAAAATTTCCAAACATTTGGAAACTATATAGCACATTTCTAAATAATCCATGGATCAAAGAAGAAGCCTCAGGGAAATAAAAAATACATTGAACTAAGTTAAAATGAAAATACAACATATTATAATTTATGGTATCTCACTGAAGTAGAGTTAAAGGGAAAATGTATTGTACTAAATGCTTGCATTAGAAAAAAGGATCAAATCAATAATCTAAGCTTCCACCTTAAAGATCTAGAAAAAGAAGGGCAAAACAAAGCCAGCAAGGAGAAGGATAGAAAAAACAAAGAGCAGAAATCAATGAAATTGAAAATAGAAAAAAGTACAGAAAATCAATGGAAAAAAAACTTGCTTCTTTGAAAAGGTATATAAAATTAACAAATCTCTAGCAATACTGAAAAAGAAAAAAAAAGAGGTGACACAAATTACTAACACCAGGAATGAAACAAGGTATCACTACTGACTCTAGAGCCATTAAAAGAACATAAAAGAATACTATAAACAACTGTGCATGCATATATTTGAGAACTTAGATAAAATGTATCAATTCTTTGAAAAGCACAAACTACCAAAAATCACTCAATGTAAAATAGAGAATTTGAATAGTACTATAATTATGAAGGAGATTGGATTTGTAATTTTAAATCTCCCTAAAAATACATCTCCTGGTCCAGTGGTCTCACTGGAGATTTTTACCAAGTGTTTA
Organism: Pan paniscus; assembly: GCF_029289425.2. Classification (NCBI taxonomy): domain Eukaryota; kingdom Metazoa; phylum Chordata; class Mammalia; order Primates; family Hominidae; genus Pan; species Pan paniscus. The sequence continues at coordinate 134,938,553 of NC_073272.2, read as the reverse complement.
ATGAACAATTCACACTAATTATCCACATATCTTCCAGAAAAGGGGAGGGGAATGCTTTTTCAACTCTCTTTATGAGGCCAGTTTTACCCTGATACCAAAGCCAGACAAAGTGCAAAAACAAAAAAATTCATGTAACTATATACAAATATCCCTCATAACATATATGCAAAAATACTTTAAAATTAGCAAATAGAATTCAGCACTATGTAACAATTCTACACCATAACCAAATGGAGTGTACTCCAGAGATGCAAGGCTGGTTTTGTATTTAAAAATCAATCAATGTAATCAACCATATTAACGGGCTAAAGGAGAAAAACAACATTATTATATTAATCAATGCAAAAAAAAATGGACTAAATCCAACATCTTTTTGTGATTTTTTTAAAAAACCCTCAAAAATAGGAAGAGAGGGTAACTTCCTCAACTTGATAAAGAGCATCTACAAAAAAAAAAGGAAAAAAAAAGAGAAAAGAGAAAAAACAACCCCAACCTTTCACGTTAGCTGTATGTTGTTCAGCTAACATCATACTTAATGGGGAAAGAGCTAATGATTTGTTTTACAAAGATGCAAAAGCAATTCAATGGAGGAATGATAGTTTTTTCAACAAATGGTAATACTGTAATTAGATACCATAGGGAAAACATGAATCTTGGTCTAAACCTTATAGCATATGCATAAATTAACTCATGATCCCAAAAACATGACTTATAAAAGAAAAAAATTGATAAATTGGACCTCATCAAATTGAAGAACTTCTGCTTTGTGGAAGAACCTGTGAAAAAGATGAAAAAACTAGCTACAGACTGGAAGAAAATATTTGCAAACCACATATCTAACACAGTACTAAGTGTCTAGAATATATAAAGCATTTTTAAAACTCAACTGTAACAAAGCAAATAATTCAATTAGAAAATGAGAAAACCAAATGAGCAGACCTTTCACTGGAGACAATATACAAATGGAAAATAAGCCAATAAAAAGTTGTTTGTCTTGATCTGTTTTGTGCTGTTATAGCAGATTAGCTGAGATTGGGCGGTTTATAAAAAACAGAGATTTATTTCTTTTGATTTTATTTATTTTTAATTGATACATAATGATTATACAAATTTCTAGGGTACATTTCTGGAGTCTTGGAAGTCAAAGTTTGAGGACCCTATGTCTTGTGAGGGCTCTGTTGCTGCATCATCCCATGGTGGAAGGTGGAAGGGCAAGAAAGCATGTGTGAGAGAGAGAGGAGGGAAGGGGGCCCAAACTCATCCTTTTATCAGGAATCCACTCCAATGATAACTATCCTACTTTCATGATAACTGCATTAATCCATTCATGAGGGCAGAGCTAGCATGGGCCTCATCACTTCTGAAAGGTCCCACCTCTCAATACTGTTGCATTGAGGATGAACTTTTCAACACATGAACTATGGGGGACACATGCAAGCCATAGCATTATTCAACATCATTAATCAGTAGGAAAATGAAATTAAAACAATAATGAAATATCATTACAGTACACTTATCAGAATGGCTAAAATTAAAAGAAAATAGTAACAACACCAAATGCTGGTGAAGATGTAGAGAAACTAGTTCATTCATACATTGCTGGTGGGAATGTAAAATGGTATAGCCCCTGAAAAACAGTTTGGAAATTTATTAAAAACTAAACATATACTAATTATATGACCCATGATAAGTGCCATCACTGGGCATTCATGCCAGAGAAATAAAAATGATCGCCATACTAAAACCTGGCACTACCAGCTGGGCATGGTGACTCATGCCTGTAATCTCAGCACTTTGGGAGGCCAAGGTGGGCGGATCACTGGAGGCCAGGAGTTTGAGACCAGCCTGACCAACATGGTGAAACCTTGTTTCTGCTAAAGAAGAAAAAAATACCAAAATTAGCTGGGTGTGGTGGCACATGCCTGTAATCCCAACTACTCAGGAGGCCGAGGCAGCAGAATTGCTTGAACCTGGGAAGCAGAGGTTACAGTGAGCCAAGATCATGCCACTGCACTCCAACCTGGGCGACAGATGAGACCCCATCTCAAAAACAAAACAAACAAGCAAACGAACAAACAAACACAACAATAAAACGTGGTAACATTAAGATGCAGTGCTCCAGACTAGGAAATGAGAATGGTAGTATGGGCCTGACCCTTTCTAGCCTGATTTCCACCTATTGAAGTTTTACCAATCCTTAAAATAATGTTTAAATATCAGAAATTTCTTATTTTCTACCTAAATACCTCTGCCATGGCACCCTCTTTACTGTACCATGACTTTCAGTTATTCATGTATAGCTTTTCTCTCCCCTACTAGGCTGTGAGGTCCTTGATTTACTCTTTCTTTACATACCCCACCACATCATCTAGAACAGGGCTTTGTACCCCCAGTTGGTGGGCATGGCCAATTTCTAGGACGCAAGGTTCTGAGGCTGTAGTGTGCCTCAGAGCCATGCAGGATGCTTGTTTCAGTGCAGAAACATGGGCCTTATCCCAGATCTAAAGAATCAAAACTTCCAGCTGTAGAATCCAGAAGTCTGCATTTAACATGCTCCCCAGCAGATTCAGGCAATCAGAGGATCACAGGGTGAGAGCCTCTGGCTAAGGTTGAAGCTTTCAGGTGACAGTAAGGTCTTGTTAAAAGTTACAGATGTCCAAGTCTTATTGTATCTTGTAGTATTTTTTCTTATACAGCATCTCAACCTTGGCTACACATAAGAATCACCTTGGGAACTTTAAAACATTTGCATGCCCAGACCACACGCCAGAGCAACTAAATCAGAATCTCTGGGGGAGGGCAGCCCAGCGTATCAGTATTTTTTAAAACTCCTCAAACAATTCTATTGTACAGCTATGGTTGGGAACCATGGTGAAAATAGAAAGGGTAGTAACATGATCAGAATTCACTCTAAAATAGCAAGAAGGCAGAGAGAAGCAAAGTGATCAGGCTGGGATGACACATCTTGGTACTTGCTAGGCCTTTAAGTGTGGAGGTGGAGATGGAGTAGGTAGAGCTACTGCTACAGATTGAGCCTTGGATTATCACTACAGTCTGGACATTATATTGTGTGGCACTTTTCTTATTTTGTTTATTTTCTCTTGCCTTCCACTAAAATGTGAACTCCATGGAGGCAGGAACTACCTTGTTCCCTGCTGTCTCCCCAACACACGGTGCTAATCAAGTATGTGTGGCATGAATCAAAAAGAATGAGTTACATTTGGGGACCATCTGCCTCAAAATTGCCTGGGGCACTCATTAAAACAACAGATGCCCTTCACTGTTGCACTATTGCTCTTCTTTCTGCTCTGTCCAGTAGAAAAAACATTCTCCACTAATGTTCCCTTTTCTTACTCGTTAGGCCAGCCTTCATAATCGTCCCAAATAAAACCCTTTCAAGCTAGTTGTAGGATGAGTGCATTCATTCATTCATTCACCAAATATTTATTGGTGAATAAGCGCTAGACTCTGGACAAACAGCATTCTAGTAGGGAACACATACAATAAACAAATGAACACACTAATAAATATATAACTATAAATGAGGATATGTTATGCAAAAGAGAAGAATACAGTGTACTATAAGAATGAATAACAGGAAAACCGAACAGACTGGAGAATCGGGGATGGACTCTCTGAATAAATAACATTTCAGCAGATTTGCAGAATGTGGGACAGTTAGTTGAAGAGGGTCAGGGAAGAGCTTTCTGGGCAGAAGAAACAGGCTGGGTGAGTGTCTAGAGTCAGGAAAGAGCTTGGTGCTTTTGAACTGAAAGATGGGCAGAGTAGCTAGAACACAGTAATAAGTGGCAGAGTAGCTGGTGAGGAGGGCAGGACCCGTTCATGTAGGACTTTGTAGGACAGAGGAAGGAGCTTGGATCTCTTCCTAAATGTGAAGGGAAGCCTTTGGAAGGTGTAAGTATGGGAATGATATGCTCTGAGTGGTATTGCTGCTGTTTAGAGAGAAGACTGTAGCAGGGCAGGATTGTAAGCAAGGAGTCCACACGGGAGGCTCCTAGTGTACTTGAGTGGAGTAGTGGAGATGGGGAGTAGTGGACAGATTTAGTAGTGGATGGATTTTTGCTGGAGAAATGAGTCTTTTTCACCACAGCTGGTGACAGTCTCACTTCATTTCAATTTGAAAGAAACAAGTATCTTAGGTTAAACCAGTGACACATGGATTAATTCAAAGCATGATCTATCTATACATTGGTTTGTTAACTTACTTTTTGAGGTACAATTTAGTTCATTTAAAGGCACAGATCTTAAGTGTACAGTTTTATGGTCTTTGAAAAATGTATACATCTATGTTACTATTATCCAAATAACTCCAGAAAGTTCCCTCATGCCTTCTTCCTAACAATCCCTTCATAGACATCCCTGTTCTGAATAACCATTGGTTATTTTTGCCTGTTCTTGAACTTTATATAAATGGAATCATATTTTATACATTCTTTTGTGTCTGGCTTTTAAAACTCACCATAATGTTGAGATTCATTCAAAATTGTATATAACCGGAATGTATTTCTTTCTATTGCTAAATAACATTCCATTGTATGAATAATCACAATTTATTTATCAGTCTTTCTGTTAATGAACATTTGAATAGTTTCCTATCGGTTAACTTCCAGTCTGAATTGTTTCATTAGTAGACTAGGATACAGTTTCAATTCACTTTTTTTTTTTTTTCTGAGGCAGATTCTTCCTCTGTTGCCTAAGCTGGAGTGCAGTGGCACGATCTCGGGTCACTGCAACCTCCACCTCTTGGGTTCATGTGATTCTCCTGCCTCAGCTTCCTGAGTAGTTGGGATTACAGGCACACACCACCATGCCCAGCTAATTTTTTGTATTTTTAGTAGAGACGGGGTTTTGCCATGTTGGCCAGGCTGGTCTTGAACTCCTGACCTTAGGTGATTGACTCGCCTCGGCCTCCCAAAGTGGAAGTCCTCATAGTCTTGCTCTAGGTGTGTCCATCTCTAGAAAACAGATGATAAAAGTCAGCTAAATTATTACTAGAAAATGCGTAATATGTTTTCTTTTGGAATGATAATTCTTAGATATGATAGTAATCCAGGTAAGTGATGAGGGCTGTGTCCCATTTGTAATTTTAATTTCATATTGAATTTAGGTATTTCTCAAAACTGGTAAAATAAATGTTAAAACTTTACATTATGCAAAACAAAAAAAGTTAATGAGAAAAGTGGCATAGTTTTATATTTTTTGCAAATGTCTTCAATATCTAGAACAATAAAAAACAGCTGGATTCTCATATCTGTCTCTGTGTTCAATCAGTTGCCAAATGTTGTTTTGGTTGCAGTATGTGAAAGAGAATCAGAACTCACATAGATGCAGAGTTGGAACAAAGAGGAGTGCTTTATATTTTGAAGATAATTGTGGATATTCTTTGTTGATATGCACCAAAACTCAACAAATGGTAGTTTCTTTTCCTTGTTACAATTTTATTGAAGTATGGTGGACATATAATAAACTACTAATACATATATTTAAAGAGTATAATTTGATGTTTTGATATATATACATATATATGCAATACATAAATGCAAATATATATATATATATATATATATATAGTGGCTGTGTAACAAATTACTCCAAAGTTACTGGCTTAAAACAATAAACATTTATTATATCACAGTTTCTGTGGGCCAGTAATCGAGCAGTGGCTTAATTGTGTGAGTGGTTTGGGCTCATGGTCTCATGAAGTTTCAGTCACAACCACAGCTGGGGCTGCATCCAAAGGCATGACTGAGGATGGAGGATTTGCCTTAAAGATGGTTCTCTTCCATGGTTATGAGCAGAAAGCCTTAGTTTTTTTGCTGCCTATTGGGAGCAGGTCTCAGTTTTTTGTCACATGGGCTTCTCCATTGCACTGTTTGAGTGTTCTCATACGTGGCAGCTGGATTCTAGAATAAGTGATCCAACACAGAATGCATTCAGTATGCTGCAGTGCTCTTTAGGACTTAATCTTGGATGTGAAATTCTGTAAATTCTGTCATATTTTATTCATTAGAAGTGAGTCACTAATACCAGCCTGTACTCAACAGGAGAAGTAAACTACGTCTCTTGAAGGGAGGTATATCAAAGAATTTGTGGAGATTTTTTTTTTAATGGAGTCTCACTCTGTTGCCCAAGCTGGAGTGCAGTGGCATGAACTCAGCTCACTGCAACCTCTGCCGCCCGGGTTCAAGCAATTCTCCTGCCTCAGCCTCCCGAGTAGCTGGGATTACAGGCACCTGCCACCACGCCCGGCTAATTTCTGTATTTTTAGTAGAGACAAGGGTTTAACCATGTTGGCCAGGCTGGTCTCGAACTCCTGCCCTCAAATGATCCACCGACCTCGGCCTCCCAAAGTGCTGGAATTATAGGCATGAGCCACCGTGCCCGGCTGGTCTTGAACTCCTGACCTCCCGATCCACCCTCTTGGGGCTCCCATTGCCACAATCAAGACAATGAGTATATCCAGCATCCGCCAAAGTTTCTTTATGACCCTTTATAACTTTATGACCCTTTATCCTTATGACCCTTTATAACCCTTATGACTCCCTTCTGACCCTCTCAGCTCCCCAACTGTTCCAGGAAACCACTGATATACTTTCTGTAACTATAGATTCATTTCTGTAACTATAGATTCATTTGCACTTTCTTGAATTTTGTACAAAATGAATCAATAGTTAAACTCTTTCTTGTTTGTCTTCTTTCACTCAGCATAATTATTTTGAGATTCATAATATGCTGTTGCATGTATTAATAGTTAATTCCCTTCTACTGCCAAGTAGTATTCAATTTTAAGAACATACAACAATTTAATTATCCAATCACCTGTTCATGGACATTTGGGTGGTTTCCAGTTTGGAAATATTACAAAGAAAGTTGCACATAAATAAAGACTTCATGTACAAGTCTTTATATGAACATATGTTTTCATTTTTCTTGAGTAAATACTTAGGAGTGAATGATTAGGTCATATGGTAGGTATATGTTTAAGTTTTTAAGAAACTGTAAAACTGTTTTCAAAAGTAGTTATGCCATTTTAAAGTCCCACCAACAGTGTATAAGAGTTCCAGTTGCCCTAAATCCTCACCAACATTTAGAATGATACATTTTTATAATTTTAGCCATTCTAATGAATGTGTTGTAGTATTCATTATTTTAATTTAAAATTAATGATGATTTTAGTTAATGAATAATGATATTGAGAAATTTTTATGTATTTATTTGTTATCCATATATATTCTTTGGTAAAGTGTCGGTTTAAATATTTTGCCATTTAAGAAATTGGATTGGGGGCTTCAAGATGACTGACTAGAGGCACCTGGTAATCGCCTCCTCCACAAAGAAAAACCAAAACAGGAGTAGATAACCACGTGTTAAATAGAGCTTCTAAGAGAGAACACTGGAATTCCGCAGGGAAGGGACAGGGACCCTCTGAGAAAGAGAGGGAGGCAAAGCAGCTGGCTCAACCAAAATAGGCTCAGAACCAGGAGAAATTCCCTATTATGGGAAAAAGGTAAGCAAGATATCCTCAGGGGTACACATTACCACCATAAATTCCTGCAATCCTAGCCATGGGAGAGCCCCTTGGCATTCATGGGCCTTGAGCCTAGTATAGGGAACTGCATAGAGTGGCAGGTGGTGCAGGTCTGCCCACAGGAATCTCAATCGTGTATGCAAGTGCCAGCTGTGGTGAATGGGGCCAGGTGATCCCCAGGCCCCCAGATGACATGCAAAAGCACTGGTGGTGGCAGAGGTGGGGCATGCCTGTCCTCAGGCTCCAGGATGATGTAGGGGCAGGCCGGTCTGTGGTGTAAGTCTTCCAGCTTTGTTTTTCTTTTCAAAATTGTTTTGGTTACTTTGAGTCCTTTGCATTTCCATATAAATTTTAGAACAAGCTTGTTAATTTCTATAAAAATGCATGTTAAGATTTTGTCTAGAGTTGCCCTGAATATGCAGATCAATTTGGGGAAGATTGACATCTTAACAGTATTTATTCTTCCAAGTGATGAACACTCTTCCTCTCTTTAATTAAGTCTTTTAAAATTTATCTCAGCAATGTTTTGTAGTTTTTGGTGTACAGCTCTTGCGTTTTTTTGTCAAATTTATCCCTAAGTGTTTCATACTTTTGATGCTACTATAAATAATATTTTAAATTTTAATTCCTGATTGTTCATTCCTAGTATAGAAAAACATTGTATAATGATCTTATATCCTGCAACTAAGCTAAACTCACTTCTTAGTTTTAGTAACTTCTTTGTAGATTACACTGGATTTTCTCCATCATTTCTTCTGAAAATAAAGATAGTTTAATTTCTTCCTTTCTGATCTGGATGCTTTTTCTTTTGCTGCCTTAGTGCACTGGTTTGAATGTCCAGTACATTGTTGGATAGAAGTGGTGAGAGCACACACCCTTGCTTTGTTCTTGATCTTAAGAGGAAAAACTCTAATTTTTCCTAATTAAATATGATGGTATATGTAGGTTTTTTTGTAAGTGCCCTTTATGTCCGGAAAGTTCCTTTTTATTCCTAGTTTGCTGAGAGGTTTGTTTTTAATTGGGAATAGATGTAGTATTTCCTTAAGTCTATTGAGAAAATGATATGTTTTTAGTTTTTTAATCCATTAATATGGTGAACTGAATTAATTTCCGAATGTTAAACCAACTTTGCCTCCCTGGCATAAACGACACTTGATATCAATGTATTCACTTTTTAAATATATCTTGTTGGATTTGATTTTCTGAGATTTTGTTAAGAATTTTTGCATCGAAGTTTATAAGGGATATTAGTTTGTAACCACAGACCTTTTCTTTTCTTGTAATTTCTTTTTATAGTTTTGGTGTCAGATAAATGTAGGCCTCAAAGAATGAGTTGAGAGGTATTCTATTGTCTCCAACTTTTTTGAAGAGTTTATATAGTTTTACTATTATTTACATTTAAGTGAGTAGTAGAATTCACCAGTGAAGTCATTTGGCTTGGTAGTTCTTAAAGTTTAGTTGCAATGTGGAATGTGAAGTCATATCAATGAATGTTTTATGTTTATCTCTCAACTCAAACAACTGGACAAGTGCTTTCCACTGAAACAACCACTATACTTTATTGCAAAGTGGAACTATGTTATGCACACTTCTCATTTCATTACTATGCAATATAAAAGGATTTAATAAAAATAATAATTTTTGCTCTTTCTCCAAAGGCATTCTTAAATGAAACTGCTTTTTTTTCCTCTGAGTATGTGGTATCGAAGACTACAATAAAATGTGTTATTGAAGACTGCAAAAACCACTACAAGTTAGTGGTTTAGTTCCACTGCCTTGATTCATTCTAAGGGGCTGGCAGTTTTACTCACCATTGCTTTTGCACTATCTGTGCAAACTTCAACATAGTGAAAAAAGTGAATAATATTTTGATATTATATTAGTTTTGACTTTGTGGACCCCCTGAGACTGTCTCAAGGGATTGTATGGGTCCATAGACCACACTTTGAGAAGCACTGCATTATAATTTGAGGATAAGTATTCAAATGTTTAGCTTGGATTTAATATCTCAATTACATTCCATGGTGTCTGCACTGATGGTTCCCCAGTGAATATATAAAAAATCAAAATAATGAGAAATTCAATAAGAAGAGTTTCTGTCTATTCAAAATAAGATCTTAAAGCAAGTAAATCACAAGTGAAGAAATATAGGCCTTTAAAATTATATTAAGCCAGTTGAATCTGTTTCTCCCAATTGACTTACACCATACTGCAATTATTTATCTTTGGTTAACAAAAATAAACTCTCAAGTTTCAAGAAACTAACCTCAATTACTTGTCACCTTACCTCTTCCACCTCCAGTTTCCTTATCTGTAAAACTGTGTGGGAGGTGGTGGTGATCATAATAGAATCTACCTCATAATGCTATAGGAACCAAATGAGATCCTGAATGTAAAGCACGTGAATGCTGAATTAATATTAGCTATTATGCTAACGTTCTCATTCCTTTTATGATTGCATCATATTCTGTAGTATGAATGGATCAAAATTTTCCCTGGTCGTTCCATACAGTGTGATAGCTCTGGGAACTTTGGAAGATAGGAGTCACGGGGTTGGAGTAATATAATTTTGGAGGTGTTGAATTTTGCACCAGTTTCATTTCATGTAATCACTCAGTAATTTAAAGTAGGTTAAAAGGTAGATTAATAGAGATTCCTATAGGATTTCCATTGTACGGATGGACAAAATTCATTTGTAATTTATTCCTGGAGTACTTAAAATTGCTTAATTCTTTCAAGGAAGTACTTCTCACCATCACCCCTCACCACTATACTAATATACACACATAGACACAGATACACACACACATATATCTTGTTTATTAATTATTTGCCTAGAAATTTCATGATGACAAATTTAGGCCAGGTCTGACTAAATTATCACAAAATCTAAAATTTAATTGTTCAAAATCAGAAAAAAACAATTTTGGAGGTGTTGAAGGAGCTATGTACTTTCTAATAGATGCTGGTCCAGGCTTCAACCAAGGCAGGGTTTCTCAACCTTGGCTCTTTTGACATTTTGGACTGTATAATTCTTTGTTGTGTGTGTATCTGGGGTAAGGGGTGCTGTGCACTGTAGGATGTTTAACGGCATCCCTGGCCTCTATCCACTTGATGCTAGTGGCACCCTTCACCCCGTGTCATGACAACCAAAACATCTTTAGACATTGTCAAATATCACCCAGTGTGCAAAGTGCCTCCAGTTGAGAATCACTGAACCAGGTACTGAAGGAAGACCCTTCTGGCTGGACAGAACAGTACAGAAACAGAATCGTATAAGGAAGATGTTTTTTAGATAATTTTACTTAAATATCTCTGTTGGAAAAGACAGCAGCAATAATAACAGCTATAAGTTACTAAGTGCTATTAGGCACTTTGCAAACATCAATCCTTACAGCAACACTATAGATATGAATATTCCCATTTTACAGATGAGTAAAACAATACCCAGAAAGGTTAAGTTACATGCCCAAGAGAGGGACAGAGCTAGGATTAGTATCTGATCTAATTGACTTCTAAGCTCATGCTCTGAACCATCACAGTATTAATTTTGTTAGAAATGCAGCTTCCTCTGTGAGATGTTAATATTTAGCGTGCCTTGTATAATCCTGTCTGGTGACCCTATTTGGGTAACTGAGTTGAGCATAATTTTAGATGAGAAATTGAATAGGGGGTGACTTCTTGACCAGTACGTGGGATAGCCTTGGGATAAACTTAATTGAAGTATTACTTTGATGGGTTACAGAGACTTCTGAGGTAAGATCAAAGAGACATTTGTATAAGGCCTTGAGGGACCAAATTAGCCATCTCATTGGTTCTAGCAGCCATGACAATAATTAGTCAAGCAGCCTTTCGAAGGTGCTGGTAGGACTTTCCTTATACCTCTGATTGTCTCCCTCAAGGGGAAGTGAAATCACCTTTGACTGACCCCAGACCTGGCTGCTAAGCACTTTGGTTTAGTTGAAGAGAAAATGTTTGGGGAAATGTTAACCATGCACTCTAACCTCTAGGGCAGGGTTCTGCCAACTGCCTGTCACAACCCATTAAGGGTCATGAAATCAATTTAGTGGATCATGAGCAACATTTTTTAACCCAATTTACATGACTCCTTTTATTTCACACACTCATGGACTAGACCATTCTAAAGTAATATGGATTACTAAAGATAGCATTATTTTTATGACATTATTAATTATTATTTCTTGTGTTCTTCGTGTATTTACATGTGTTATAGTTTTTTCCATTTCCTTTTTTTTTTTTTTTTTTGAGACAGGGTCTTGCTCTGTTGTCTAGTCTAGAGTTCAGTGGCATGATCACAGTTCACTGCAGCCTCGACCTCCCAGGTTCAAGCAATCCTCCCACCTCAGCCTTCCAAGTAGCTGGGACCATAGGTGTGCTCCTGGTTAATTTTTGTATTTTTTGTAGAGACGGGATTTCACCATGTTGCCCAGGCTGGTCTGTAACTGCCGGGCTCAAGAGATCCACCTGCCTTGGCCTCCCAATGTGCTGGGATTACAGGCGTGAGCCATCACGCTTGGCTTTTTTCCTTTACTGATACATAATGTGTTACATATTTATAGGGTACATGTGACTGTTTGCCACAGGCATAGAACGTGTTATGATCAAGCCAGGGTATTTGGGGTATCCATCACCTTAAGTATTTATCATTTCTATGTGTTGGTATCCATGAGTAACACTTAAAAACAGAGAAGACCAGAGTAGAAAGTATTATGGATCTCATACCTTATAGGCAGGACCAGCTAAATAATTTTTGGGGCTCACCACAAAATAGAAATATGGGGCTCCTCGATTAAAAGGCAGAAAATACTGTTGCTAGAGGGACTCAAATATAAAGCTTTTTTCTTTTTTCTGCAGTCTCTGTCTTGACTTGCCAGCCATATTGGGGATTTTTTTTTTTTTTTTGAGACAGGGTCTCACTCTGTCACCCAAGCTGGAATGCAGTGGGACAATCACGGCTCACTGCAGCCTTGAACTCCTGAGCTTCAGTGATCCTCCCACCTCAGCCTCCCGAGTAGCTGGGACTACAGGTGCACACCATGCCCAGCTAATTTTTTAATTTTTGTGCAGACATGTTTCACCATGTTTCCCAGGCAGGTCTTGAACTCCAGAACTCAAGGAATCTGCCCACCTCGATCTCCCCAAGTGCTGGGATTACAAGCGAGACCCACTGCGCCTGACTGCCACAGTGTATTTTTATTTGCTATTTATTCCAACCCTAAGTAAAAAAAAATAAAATAAAATAAATTATTAACATAAAATTTACTGTTAATCTTTATTAGGCAAGGCCAGTTCAAAGACACAAATATAAAAGCACTTAACTTACATGCAGAATCACCAAAACTACACAGTTTATATTTTGTAGCTTTTACCAGAACAGTGGAAACGCTGCACAAAATGAATTGAAGTGCTTTTGTTTCACTTCCGATACATGCACATACTACACATACTAAAAATAGTCTCTGCCTTTGGTTTACTGGTGAGTAAGGCATGATGAAAGAGAAAGGGTTGATGTATCTTCTCCCTTTTTTTCTATGTCATCATCTTCAGCATAACTGGTTGGCTAATACAGGAAAGTAACACCATAGGATATAATAGGGTTCTTCATATTACTTTTTTTTTTTTTTTTTTTTTTTGAGACGGAGTCTTGCTCTGTGGCCCAGGCTGGAGTGCAGTGGTGCGATCTCGGCTCACTGCAAGCTCCACCTCCCGGGTTCACACCATTCTCCTGCCTCAGCCTCCCGAGTAGCTGGGACTACAGGCGCCCGCCACCACGCCTGGCTAATTTTTTGTATTTTTAGTAGAGACAGGGTTTCACTGTGTTAGCCAGAATGGTCTCGATCTCCTGACCTCGTGATCCACCCACCTTGGCCTCCCAAAGTGTTGGGATTACAGGTGTGAGCCACTGCGCCTGGCCGGTTTTCATATTTCTTAGAATTCCATTGCATTGAATTCTTTCTGTCTATGAAACAAGATCTTGTTCAAAAGGTAAGCATGACCTCTTTGGTCTGTCACTACCCTACTCCACCCCGCCTTAGTTGTAGAGGGAACACATCTTCTTCTCCCTTTGAGACTTGCTGAACTCCCAAGCATTGCCAGTTCACTGCAGTTGTGTTCTCTGGGGGCATCACAAACACTGTATGTTAATGAGGGAACAAGAAACACACATTTTCCGCATCTACTCTGCTCATGTGCATGCTCCACTGTTGCATTTGACTTCATTTACAAAACACAAGTTCAAAAATAAAATTATTAAAGATTCCTAGACAGTGGTAGTAGAACACTAAACCAACTATGCGGCTCTTCTGAGCATGTGGCCCTGTGCTACTATAACAGGCCACAAGCCTAGGAAGCCAGCCCTGAGGATTACGTATTTTTTGTGAAAGTTTTACTTCAGGTGTGTGTGTGAGAGTGTGTGGTATGTGTGTACTGGGGTCATCGTCAAAGTTTGGGAATCCCTGCTTTAGGAGAAGGCCAGGCTTCTCCCATTTCCTCCCCTACTAGGTGTTAGAGCTTTCTCTGGGAAGAGTCAGGTGATTTTAGTTAGAACAGGACTAGGGCTAACCTCTTCAGTGCAGTGCAAGTTCTCTCCGTCCTGTGATCTCCCCTGCCCCTGCATCTCATGTGGTTGGTATGACAAGACAGGCCAGGGTGGTCTCCTCTTTATAAGCAGGCTGCCTTGACCTTACCCAAAAAGGAAACCATGGTGGGCCAAGGAGAAAAAAAAAACATCTGTCTTGTACCTGCTTAGGCTTTACTTCTCATCTAAGCTCATTTAAGCTCAAGGGGAAAAAAGGGTCCTTTCACCCCACACACAGCAGGCCAGTTTACCAAGGTAAGTAACTATTAGGTTGGTGCAAAAGTGATTTTGCTATTACTTTTAATGGCAAAAACCGTGATCACTTTTGCACCAACCTAATACTTTAGCGATTCAGCAATAAGTAGGCTCTTTCCTGAGGCGTCTTTGTGATTATATCCTACCCTTGGGAATCTGTTGGAGTATGGGCAGCAAGATGGGCTTCAAGGATCCAGAGAAACTTAGCCATACCTGCCTTTTTCACTATTAACATAATAAGCCTTGATATCAGTTTTACTTTTTACATTGTAAACGTTCTATTAGTTCCACAGAGAATTCAAAAGTTAAAGAAAATTATACGGAAGAAAAGTAAAATTGCCTGTTATGTAAAATTCCATCATAAACACTGTGAACATATTTTGTATGTTTTTTTCCACTAATTTTTTTATGTGTATACATTACAATTAAACACAATGGATCATATTGTCTATAGAAGTTTAATCTCATTTATTTCACTTAGCATTATATTACGAGATTGTTTCTTTCTCCTAGACAGTGCTGCACATGCACAGAAAAATTTCTGTCTGTCTCTCCTGCATACTTAAGATGCATTGATATCATCGGTTAAGGTAAAGTTAAATCAGTTGTTTCTTGTAACTAGAAAACATTTTTATTTCCCTATTAGTTTCCCTCTCAGAGGAGATCCTTATTCCAAATTTACTCTTTGTTCCAGTAATTTGCACTCTCTGCCACAAGGTAATAAGAAAAGAGTGAAGATATTTTCTTGTAGCTAGAACCAGACTTCTACACCAAGTTCAACTCTTTATCAAAATAATATTTACCTTTGTTACATCTTTCTAAGTAACAAAACTTTGAATGTGATATCCATTATATTTGTTAATCAAATACGAAACCTCAATTACGTGCATCTTTTTTTTTTTTTCTAAATAACGTGGCAGCCCTTTGTCCCTTCTTGCCTTTAAAACCCGACCTACACAGCAAGACTTTTTCTCTCCTGATGCTTACCTGAAGTTACCCTGGGTTCTAAAATGTGTGCCGTTTTGCTCCAGTGTCTGGCTTCCTGCTTCCTATCCTTGATAGGGAGCCTTCTCTCCTTTTCTATGTGTATATGTTACAATTAAACACAATGGATCATATTGTCTATAGAAGTTTAATCTGGTTTATTTCACTTAGCATTATATTACGAGAGCCGTCCACTCTCCAATAGTGTTTTAGGGACAGTATTTTATTGATGAAAATAGAACTGTGGTTTAAAAACATTAAATAGTTAAATTACCATAGTAATTATAAAAAGTAATTACTCCTTTTCCCCAGAATATAGTTTTAAAAACACATTCATGCAGAATCAAAACAGAGGTTTCGAAACAGATACAGTAGAGATCCTTCTGGGAATCAAATCAGCGGATTCCCAGCCTTCCCACATTGCCTGATCCCATGGTTCTTGAACTGAACCTCCTCCCCTAATCCTCCTCTTTCTTCACTTCTAAGAATCACTACCCGTTTTCGTCGTGAGAGTTAACACTAGTCAGAGAGGGATGGTTAGGCCCTGGTGATCTTCCATTACATCCAAACAAGGAAAGATCATTTAGAGAGAATTTCTAAGGAAATACCTCTGTCCATGACCTTATCTTAAGTACATTCTACAAGAGATAAAAAATGACAGTGGCAACAAGCCAAGAATCCATAGCTCTCATTATCTTGAGTTTGCAGGGTATGAAAATCACAGAATGTCAAACTCTGGAAATCATCCCATCCTTCATTTTGCAGATGCAGAAAAATATCCAGAAAGTAAAGGACTGATTTGAAAGTCACATATCTTGTCAGTGGCAGATCTGGGGCTAAAAGCTCAAATTACTAGATTCTGATTTCAGCACTTTCAGCTCTGCCAAACTATCTAAAACTGGGAATTGCATTACTTGTAGAATGATTTTAGGCTCTAATGAGCAGCAGCTTGCTGAATGGCAGAACAGCCAAAGGAGACTACTGCCACTTGCTGGTAGCATATGTAAATTGTTGAGACTGTTGCTAAAAGGGAAATGCATTCATTCATTTATTCATTTAATTCCACAAATATTTACTATCAGCCTGGCATGTGCAAGCAATATGCTGGGTGCTATGGGGATGGCGGTGGAGTCCCACTCTCATGGGCCTGACATTTTAGTACGGAAGTCACAAAAAACAAACAAAAAATTACTTAGTAAAAAAGTGCAAGTGCCTTGAGAGCAGTATAGACACAACCATGTGGGAGTTCAGGGAAAGGACAGTTTCATGCTTTCTCACAGGGATCTGGGAAGAAGGGGGTATGGAGAAAAGATTGGTGAATTTGGCTTCAAAGGACAAATAGTTTAAGATTCGTTGAAATGGTGATAAGGCAGAGCACTCAATCCTAGATCTGGCTAAGCATTTAAAGCCTGAACTCTTAATTAAAAAAAAAAAATAGGTGTATATCCATGGCACGCGTTTACCTATGTAACAAGCCTGTGCATCCTGCACATGTATCCTGGAACATAATAAAATAAAATAAAATAAAATAAAATAAAATAAAATAAAATAAAATAATAATTTAAAGATAAGGCCAGGCTCAGTGGCTCACGCCTATAATTCCAGCACTTTGGGAGGCCGAGGCAGGTGGATCACCTGAGGTCAGGAGTTCAAGACTAGCTTGGTCAACATGGCAAAACCCCTTCTGTACTAAAAGTAAAAAAATTAGCTGGGCATGGTGGCGGGTGCCTGTAATCCCCGCTACTTGGGAGGTTGAGGCAGGAGAATCACTTGAACCCGGGAGGTGGAGGTTGCAGTGCACCCAGATTTTGCCATTGCATGCCAGCCTGGGCAACAAGAGTGAAACTCCGTCTCCAAAACAAACAAACAAACAAACAAATCAAAAAAAAGATTAAAAAAAAGAAATAAAATCTTCTAATGAGAAAAAAGGTTGTATATATTTATGGGGTACATGTGACATTTTGATACAGGCATACAGTGTGTACTAATCACATCAAAGTAATTGGGGCATCCATCACCTCAAGGATTTATCATTTCTTTGTGCTGGGAACATTCCAGTTCCACTCTTAGTTATTTAAAAATATACAATAAATTATTGTTGGCTGTAGTCACTCTGCTGTGCTACCAAATGCTAGATCTTATTCATTATATCTATGTTTTTGGACCCATTAACCATCCCCACTCTAAAACCTGAACTCTTAAACATTATGCTGTACAGGCCTTTTGATTGGGTTGAGATTTACAGTTGGAAAATAGCATAGGGCCCTGAATGCCACGCTAAATATTTGGATTTATTCTGTAGGTAGCCAAGGATGGTTTTAAAGAGAGTCATCTCATCAGAACTGTACTCTTGTACCAAAAGCACTAAGCATTTGGATTAGGGCTTGAGAGCAGATCAAAGACGACAGTACAGAGGAGTGGGTTCCATCAGATGCTCTGATGGCTGGTAATTATTCTGCAGCTTTTTTCTTCACAGGGTCTTACTATGTTGCCCAGGCTGGTCTCGAACTCCTGGGCTCAAGCAATCCTCCTTCCTCGGCGTCCCAAAGTGCTGGGATTACAGGCATGAGCCACCGCACCTGGCCAATTATTCTGCAGCTTTAATTGCTCAGAGCCTTTTGCTAAGCTCCACTCTGCTACACTTGTCTGGTCACATTAAGAGCTGCCAAATCTATTTCCTGAGTTACAGAGTAGATCAGGACTTTCTCAGAAGTCAGCTTTTATTCAAACAGTTTTATTATATATAAAAATATTTATACATATATAAAAATAGATATATAAAGTATATCTGTATTTTATATATGTATATATGTATATATATAAAGTACATATATAAAAATATATTGTTTTCTTGGAGAAAAGTTTTACCTTTTTTCTAACTTAATATCATTTACTGATTCCAAAATTTTCTAACATTACAGAACTATTTTTTTAAACAAATGATTCATACTGTTTTTAGTTTGCTTTATTAAATGACTTATTAGCAGCACAAATTGTCTTTGCGTATCAGTACATGTAGATCCACCTAATTTTTTAAAATGCACCTTTGTGTATTTTTCTCAGTTCCTCTAAGGATAGACATATGAGTTCTTTTCATTTTTTTTCTATTATAAGCAATGATGCAATAAATATATTTATACATAAATCTTTGCACATTTGTGGAGATGTTTCTACAGGAAAAATGTCTGGCACTATAAATGTTGCATCACTGGGTCTTATGAGTCGTCTTTTACCAGATACTACCAAATTGACAGATACTACCAAATTGCCCTTTGAAAATATCATACCAATTTATACTTTCAGCCAGAGTGTGCTGGCTTGTTCACACCCTCTTTAATACTATCAAACTTTTACACTTTTCATACTAGGATAGACAAAAAAAGGATATCTTATTTTTCCCATAATCAATACACATTAAGCATCCATATTTGGGGTGAATTAGGAAGCTAATGCTAATTGGCCTCTCTCATTCTTCCATATAACCTGCATATATTCTCAAAAGGTTTTTAGGGTCATTTTTCAGGGCCTGGCATGTTAGACACTCATTCTGGGAGCACACACCAGATGTACGTTTGGTATATAACTTCATAGAGTTTGTATATAGGAAATATAGATAGAGCTGGATAATGGATGTGACTTAAGTTGCACGACAACCTAATTCAAGGAAATAGCTGAATCGCCCATCAAAGGATACAAATGAAGAAAATCTTCATCTGATAAGAAAGACCTACAGAGCGTAGTAGATCTGTCCTGGATCTGTCACTTGGCTGTTTGTCTTGTTTCATTCGCAACATATACAAACCACATTTTCCAAATGGTGACATCATCGATAATACAGTGGCTCAAAGTAATGTAATCGTTTCGCCAGATGACAGTATTGTTGGCTCAACACACCAAACAGGTGATGGCATAGTTTCCAGTCAGGGAAAACAACTGTAACAAAAGCATCTAAGCCCAAATATTTGAGTAGTTGCCTCTGTCAACACAATAGCTAACAGACTGACTTAGCACAAATAATCATGAATTGACTTAGTCTGTTTGGGCTGCTATAATAAAATATTAGGTTGGTGCAAATGTAATTGTGGTTTTTGCATTGTTGGAAATTGCGGTTTAATATTGGAATACATTCTTAAATAATATGGTTATGTTAGACATCATTTTAATGGGCCCTCGGTTTATTTTTATTATTTATTTATTTATTTTTGCTAATGTCTTATTACTTGCTGTTTATTTTAGGCTATAGAAATGATGTTACACAAAAAGCAAATTTGAGCGATTTTCTCATTCGAGTTCAAAACGGGTTGTAAAGCAACAGAGGCAACTCACAACACCAAAAATACATTTGGCCCAGGAACTGTTAACGAACGTGCAGTGTGGTGGTGGTCCAAGGAGACGAGAGACTTGAAGATGAGGAACTTAGTGGCTGGCCATCAGAAGTTGGCAACAACCAATTGAGAGCAATCATAGAAGCTAATCGCTTACAACTACACGAGAAGTTGCTGAAGAACTCAACGTCGACCATTCTACAGTCGTTTGGCATTTGAGGCAAATTGGAAAGGTGAAAAAGCTCGGTAAGTGGTTGCCTCATGAGCTGACCGAAAATTTTTAAATCGTCGTTTTGAAGTATTGTCTTATTTTACATAACAACAACAATGAACCATTCCTCAATTGGATTGTGACATGCAAAGAAAAGTGGATTTTATACCACAACCAGCAACCACCAGCTCAGTGGTTGGATGGAGAAGAAGCTCCACAGCACTTCACAAAGCCAAATTTGCATCATAAAAAGGTCATGGTCACTGTTTGGTGGTCTGCTGCCTGTCTAATCCACTACAGCTTTCTGAATCCCAGCGAAACCATTACATCTGAGAAGTGTGCTCAGCAAATTGATGAGATGCACCAAAAACTGCAATGATGGCAGCCAGCACTGGTAAACAGAAAGGGCCCAGTTCTTCTCCATGACAATGCCCGACCACAGGTTGCACAACCAATGCTTCAAAAGTTGAACAGATTGGGCTACAAAGTTTTGTCTCATCCGCCATATTCACCTGACCTCTTGCCAACTGACTACCACTTCTTTAAGCATCTCGACAACTTTTTGCAGGGAAAATGCTTCCACAACCAGAGGAGGCAGAAAATACTTTCCAAGAGTTCATCGAATCCCAAAGCATGGATTTTTATGCTACAGGAATAGACAAACTTATTTCTCTTTGGCAAAAATGTGTTGATTGTGAAACAGCTCCATTGTCTAGGGTATATACCCTAGCTCTTGTCTCAGTAGAGAAGGAATTCAGGACACAGACACACAAGAAGAGTGGGTTTTGGAGCAGAAAGTTTAACAGAAAAAGAAGAAAAGAGAGAGAAAGCTTCCTCATGTTGAGAAAGCCCAGAAGAGGGTCTCCAAGAGGAAAAAAAAAAAGGAACCACTGATGCGAATGCGCTGAGTTTTATAGTCCAGTTTGAGGAGGCAGTGTCTGATTTACATAGCTCTCATAGATTGGTTCAATCAGTTATGACGTCTACATAGTGCGTGGGAGAAGGGTCGCCCCACCCTAATCTTATTATGCAAATGGGTATTCCAGTTGATCGGTGCCATCTTGTCTGCTTCTTACTGTACACCAGTGGCTGACAGAAGGGGAGATGGAGCTGCCGTCTTGAACATGATTGGCACAACTGCTGGTATCTGTGTCTGCAGCTTAATTTTACAGGCTGCTCTTCATTAGAAAGGAAAATAATTTGGGGCTGCTTTTCATTAAAAAGAAAAGCCTTATTGGGGACTCCCATACCCTTACTATCTACCTAAGTAATTTCTTCTTAAATCCTATATCAATTGTAATGGTTCCTATTTTGATTAATAAAGATGTGTTTGAGCCTAGTTATAATGATTCAAAATTCATGGTCCAAAACCGCAATTACTTTTGCACCAACCTAAAGTATTTTGCACCAACCAAAGTATTTTGTGTAATTTATAAAGAGTAGAAATTTATTGCTCACAGTCCTGGAGGCTGGGAGGTCCAAGATCAAGGCACCAGCAAATTTGCTTTCTGGTAAGAGCCTGTTCCTCATAGATAGTGCCTTCTATACGTCTTCACACATGGTGCAAGCAGCACAGCAGCTCTCTGGGGCCTCATTTATAAGGCCAGTAATGCCAGTTAGGAGGGCAGATCCTTCATGACCTAATCAACCCCAAGGACCTTTTAATATAATCACCTTGGTGATTAGATTTCAATATATGAATTTGGGGAGTGACACAAACGTTTAGTCCATAGCATAAATAAATCTATTTAAGTGAAATTTAGCATTCACTTAGCTAATGTTAGTCTAGTTGGTTCTCCTCCTTCTGAGCACACTGAGGGATTCCACTTCCCCCATTCTCTTTTGCTATTGAGACAGACCATGTGACTTATTCTGGCCAATGAATTGTGAGATAAAGTGATACATTTTATGATTACGTTATTTAATTGTCTGAGTGACACCCTCCACTCTTTCTTCCCATGCCTGAAGTGATTATGGAAGCATGTATAGAGATTTTGGGTGCCATAAAATCAAAGCAACTGGCACCACTGAGTCACCACATGAAGGAAAGCTGCCTCAGAGTGTCACCTGGACTTGCAATGGATTTTATGAGAGCAAGAAATTAAATTTTGTTGTAGTCAGACAGTGAGATTTTTAGTGTTGCTACCACAGCATAACTAATACCGCATTCCTTGGCCAAAATGAATCTGTTAAATGGCCTAGCTGATGAAGAGACAGAATGGTGAACTAACAATCAACTGCTGGGTGCTTTCCATGTGCCCAGGAGAGTGTTAGGTGCAGGCACAATAGAAAGATGTCTACAACACAATCAAACTCTCACTGTCTCTGTTTTCTTTGATTCTCTCCTTTCCAATAGGTAGGACTAAATGTTTCCTTTTAAGTGCTCCCATAACACTTTTCCCTCTCCTCTCCCCATCAACACTTCAGCATGGTGACTACAGTTAATAATAATAAGTTGTAATCTGGGTGTGGTGACACATGCCTGTAGTCCCAGCTACTTGGGAAGCTGAGATGGAAGGATCCCTTGAGCCCAGGAATTCAAGTCCAGCTTGAGCAACATAGTAAGACTTCGTTTCTACAACAAAAAATGTATTGTATACTTAAAATGTGCTAAGAGAATAAATCTTAAATGTTCTCACCACATATAAAAGAAGGGGTAAATATGTGAGGTGAAGAGTATGTTAATGAGCTTGATTGTGGTAATCATTTCACAATGTATACATATATCAAATAATCCCACTGTACATCTTAAATATATACAATTTTTATACAATTTTTATTTTGCAAAGAAGAAACATGGTCAAGGTTGCCAATTCCATAGTAGTAAAGACTTCAGTTTGTTTAAATACTACAGAGAAATATTAAAGAGTGGAAGGAGAGGTTGAGAATAGAGGGAAAGAGGGGAGAATGAAAGAAAGGGCTTAGAAAGGGATTCATTCAGTCGTTCAACATATGCTTAAGGAAGGACCACCATATTCCTTACACCATATAGGTTCTGAAAATGTAGTGATAATTAAAACCCAGAGTACAGATGGGGAGACTGGGTTTAGGAGTGACTTCCCTTCCTCTGTGCCAGGAAGAGAGGAGGCAAGGATCACGGCTGGGGTGGGTGGGTTTTTAATGGCATGAAGGCAGAAAGGTGAGGGACTTCCTGACTGAAAATGGCCATTTTCCCTGAAGAGTAGGAATCAAAGTCCTTTTTACTATGACTGAAGGTTAACAAGAGTAGAGAATGTTTCATATAGTTCTTGTGGAGCATGAGGGTATATGGTGATTAATCTTATGTATCAACTTGTCTCAATTCTTCTCTTGGTCTCCAGCCTGTTGGTCTGTCCTACAGAATTTAGATTTTCCAGCCTCCACAGATTTTTAGACAATCTTTAAAATCCCTGACACACACACACACACACACACACGCACACACACCCCTCCTACTGTTTCTGTATCTCTGGAGGACCCTGGACAGCATCCAAGGACTGAGTTGGAATTGGACATCATGAATGTGTAGTGGCTGGCACCCATCCACATGGTGGCAGGATTTCCTCTTGCAGCACTCAGCAACTCTAGAGTAAGAAGGCACAAAGAAGGCAGGTGCAGTCGAATTGACCCAGGGTTAGAGTTTTTCTGGAAAGTGGAATGGAAGTATAACGGGGATAGAGTCATTGAATAATGTACCACAGGTCTAGTCTAGATCAGGAAAGAATTAAAGACAGATAAGGGTTAATTGACTAGAACAACATGGAAGGGCCAGGGAACTGAAATCTGGTGAATTTTAAAAAACAAACCAAAACAACAAGAAGCAGATATGTTATGGGTTGAGGTGTTCTTCTCCACCTCATCCCCCCAAAAAAGATATATTAAAGTCCTAATTCCCAGGCACATTCTCAGAGTGTGACCTTATTTGAAAATAGGGTTTTTACAGTGATAATCCATAAAGAGGTCATTAGTATGGGCCCTAATCCAATATGATTTTATAATATATGTCCTTATAAAAAGGGGAAATTTGGACACAGACAGATATGCAACAGAGAGAAGATGATGTGACTGACACACAGCGAGAATACTATGTGAAGACAAAGGATTGGAGTGATGCATGTACAAGCCACGGAATGCCAAAATTGCCAGCCAACCGCCAAAAGCTAAAACAGCGGCAAGGAAGAATTTCCCTTAGGGGTTTCAGAGGGAATGCAATCCTGCTGACACTTTCAGACTTCTAGCCTTCAGAATTGTGAGACAATACCTTTATGTTATTTTAAGCCACCTAGTTTGTGGTATTTTGTAACAGAAGCCCTAGAAAACTAATCCAAGGTATATGGAGAGTAAGGCTGTCAGAGAGCCTGAAGGATACGAGTTGATAAGAGAGTAGACTCTAATTGAGTCCAGACCCCTGAAGCCAGTTAGGAAATCTTGAAGGGGTATACAGAATCATCAGTTCCCCCTGGAGTTTCTGAAAAACCCAGATTTGTAGAGAGTGATGCTAAGTAACTAGGGGGTTTTATTGGAGTCACTGGACCCTTTCTTAAACCAAATCTTACAGTGGTCCTAGGGCGCCCCAGAGCAAACCAGGGAATCAGAATATAGAATCCTCCCAATGTAACTGTTTTGAGATCGAATGAACACTGTGTTGTTTTTGCTAAACATTGCTACAAAGCCACTTTGTGTGAAACCAAAATGGCAAACAGACTTGTGGTTCACCATAGGGTGACTTCCTTTGGCCATCGCTAGGCAACAAATCAGGATGGATCCAAATGTGGCCAATTACATGCTCTCCAGAAAAAGACTCTTTAGAAAGCAAGCCTAAAAGTCCCATACAATACCATAGCTACAGCAGAAATCCTTTACTTTGCAAAAATCACTTTCATCTTTTGGGATTTCTTCAAAATAAAGGCAAAAACTTTATGTTGCACATTGGATTATAAGTGTAGTTAAGACATCCATTATTGTATGAGAACTGTCTGGTTTTGCTTTATAAAGCTAGAGTGGCAGATGACCCATTTCACGGACCTACTTTTAGTCTAAATAGAAAATGTCAACTAAAACCACCTTTGGTAGCCTTTGAAAATCTATGTATTAAAGAAAAATATTACTTTAAGTTTCCTCATACTCAACAGCATATGTCCATGGACATTGACTCCAAAGATAAATAGGGCACAGTTCCTTCTCTCAATGGTATGTGCTACAATCTAGTTAGGAAAACAGTACATGTACATAAAAACATAATAATACATGGTAGCATAGGGATTATCTCATTTAATTCTCACAACAATCCTATGAAGGAGGTGCTATTTTTATTGTCATTTTAGAGATGTGGAAACCAAGAAACAGAGAGGTTAATTAAATTTCCTAAGACAACAAAGCTATCAAGCAGTACAGCAAGTATTTGAGTCCAGGTAGTCTGGTTCTAGAGACAATGCTCTTAAGACTGCAATAGAGTAAAAAAGAATGACTCCTTGAATAGCAGCCTCCCAGGTGTTCAAAATCTTGAAGTATTACCAGAAGAGGGACATTTGAGAGAGAAAAGCCTTTTGAACATAATTTCACATTCAGTTCCACAGTAACTACATAATATGGGTAGCTTTTTGAAAGTACACTATGTTATTATAGAAGATCAGCCAGTACCAATCAATTATTATAAAGTTCTTCAGACATACGTTAGCGTAATGAAGGCTCTAGTTCACCTATTCCTCAGTGGAGACTCTTCTCTCTGGCTTCTTAATAATCTCCATCATCATCCTCTGACTCCACTGTGGTGGTCTTCCATCTGGCCAGTTGAGAAAACATTACTAATAAGGGACATAAACCCTTACATTTGTATTTAAAGGACAATAGCTATTATGTATTTAGCACTATCATCTATCAGCCTCTTTGTATCTATTTTCTGAATCTTCATCAAAAACGTATGGAATTAGTATTATATGTACCTCCATTTGACATCTGAGGAAACCGAGTTGTAAACAGGCCAAAGTACCCAAGATCACGTAGCTAGCAAGTGGTGGCTAGGACTTGAGCCAGGTCTGACTGACTGCAAAACCAGCTCTCTTAAACACCTCACTCTAATGAGTTCCATATAATATCAAATGAAGAAATTAAATCTACATATCAATTGACTATGCTGTTTTATATTCCTAATAACTTTTATATGCCCATTCTGGATATATCTTCCTAGATTATTTTGACTGGCATTGCTTTAGGACTCACTGTCATTAATCTATGCAGAGAAACTAGAGTTCTTCTATTTCTATGTTGTATGGCAAATTCTTCTAATTTAGGCTAACTCATTCAATTCATTCATTTTTTCTATTTAGAATGTGTATGTGCATACATGTGTGCACATTCATGTGTGTGCACGTGAATGTATGTGTGTGTATTAAGCAACTCTTCAGCTCAGGACATCCACCAAATAAAGGACCTTGCCAAAACAGCTTTGTGTTTCTAGATGCTATTACTCTGAAAGAACAGTTGAACACACACACACACACACACACACACAAGCTTGTATCAAGTCAGCAGAATTACGCACACACAAAAAACTTGTATCAAGTCAGCAGAATTATTCCTAACTTAAGGCCAGTTGGGGAGGTGATTTTAGGATTTCTTCCATGTTGGAACTCATGGAATGGAGGGTGCAGAGGCTTGGAGAGGGAATAAGTTCCTCACACCAAAAATAAAAATTACCTGAGGTTCATGAAGTGAGGCTGTAAAGTGGTGAGATCGGCTTCCCTAGCAGCCACATTCAATTACCCTAATCTGTGACTATTTTCAAGACTTGATTTAAATTTTAACTTGATTTTATCTGAATTTGAAAAATAGACTGCAATAATCTGTTTATTTATTATAAATGTATTCTGAGGTGATTTTCCAAGGCTTCTGTTGATGATCATTTAAAATTTACTATCATCATCTAGTCTTTTCCAACTCTACCACCTCCAACCTAGCCCAGGCCCTCATTTCTCCTGCCCAAATGATCACTAGCTGGCCTGGATAACCACAGTGATACCTGCCTTCTATCCATCCTACATACTGATACCAGAATAATGATCCTTCAACATCACACACACCACTCACTCCCCTGTACTAAGCTTTTCAATGACTCCATGGATTTCCAATAGCAGAAAGTGTAAACTCATCTGTTAGCCTTTCAAGACCCTCCCTTCAGGCCTCATCCTGGCACCCACTCATCCTTAATTCCCACAACTCCTAGCATGCTTCTGCATCTTCTATTCTAGTCAGGCCTATTCAATCTCTGTCCTGTGAACACAGCATGCTCATTTATTTACATATTGTCGTATTACAACAAAGTGCTGTATTGATTTCGTTTGAAAACATACTGTAGGTACAAGATCCTACTCTATGCCATGATCTTGGTGAGATGCTAGATCACAAAGGTGAACAAGGCAGTCCATAGCCATCTGGTGAAAGTGACAGGCAACTGAACAGGCAATCATTTTGCAGCATGATAAGTGGTATATGAAGGAGGTCCAGAGATCTGTGGGAGCTCAGAGGAAAGGAACTTAACCCAGACTTTAGAGAGAAGGGCAGGACTTAAGAAGAAGTGATGCTATAATTTTAATGCATAAAACATGAGTAAGAGTTAGTTAGACAAGGAGTTTGAGAGGGGAAGTGACATTCCAAGCAGAAAAGAGCAGCATTGACAAAGGCCTGGAAGAGATCCTGATCCGTTCATGGAACGGATCCCCAGATTCATGGTCCTGATCCCCAGAACTTATTCACCTTATAAACTTGGTACTCTTTGAACAACATCTCCCCATTTCTCCCACCTGGCAGTCCCTGATAATTACTGTTCTAGTCTCTGTTTTTATGAGTTTGACTTTTTTAGATTCTGCACATAAATGAGATCATGCAGTATTTGCCTTTCCGTGTTTGGCTTATTTAGCTTAGCATAATGTCCTTCAGATCTACCTATGTTGTTTCAGATCCAGGATTTCTCCTCTTTAAGGCTGAATAGTTTTCCATTGTCTATGTGCACCACATTTTCTTAATCCATTCATCCATCGATGGGCACTTAAGTTGATTCCATATCTTGGCTATTGTGAATAGTGCTGCAATGAACATTAAATAAAAAAAAATGAAAGTTAAAGACAGAACACCACACTGAAAAAGTCAATATTTTATATACTTTTAAAATTAGAAATAGGGGGAGGAGCCAAGATGGCCGAATAGGAACAGCTCCGGTCTACAGCTCCCAGCGTGAGCGACGCAGAAGACGGTGATTTCTGCATTTCCATCTGAGGTACCGGGTTCATCTCACTAGGGAGTGCCAGACAGTGGGCGCAGGCCAGTGGGTGCGCGCACCGTGCGCGAGCCGAAGCAGGGCGAGGCATTGCCTCACCTGGGAAGCGCAAGGGGTCAGGGAATTCCCTTTCCGAGTCAAAGAAAGGGGTGACGGACGCACCTGGAAAACTCGGGTCACTCCCACCCGAATATTGCGCGTTTCAGACCGGCTTAAAAAACGGCGCACCACGAGACTATATCCCACACCTGGCTCGGAGGGTCCTACGCCCTCGGAATCTCGCTGATTGCTAGCACAGCAGTCTGAGATCAAACTGCAAGGCGGCAGCGAGGCTGGGGGAGGGGCGCCCGCCATTGCCCAGGCTTGCTTAGGTAAACAAAGCAGCCAGGAAGCTCGAACTGGGTGGAGCCCACCACAGCTCAAGGAGGCCTGCCTGCCTCTGTAGGCTCCACCTCTGGGGGCAGGGCACAGACAAACAAAAAGACAGCAGTAACCTCTGCAGACTTAAATGTCCCTGTCTGACAGCTTTGAGGAGAGCAGTGGTTCTCCCAGCACGCAGCTGGAGATCTGAGAACGGGCAGACTGCCTCCTCAAGTGGGTCCCTGACCCCCGAGCAGCCTAACTGG
The DNA here is from genome assembly GCF_029289425.2 of Pan paniscus. NCBI lineage: Eukaryota > Metazoa > Chordata > Mammalia > Primates > Hominidae > Pan > Pan paniscus. The sequence goes on along the minus strand of NC_073272.2, from coordinate 134,909,754 downwards.
GAGGCACCCCCCAGCAGGGGCACACTGACACCTCACACGGCAGGGTATTCCAACAGACCTGCAGCTGAGGGTCCTGTCTGTTAGAAGGAAAACTAACAAACAGAAAGGACATCCACACCGAAAACCCATCTGTACATCATCATCATCAAAGACCAAAAGTAGATAAAACCACAAAGATGGGGAAAAAACAGAACAGAAAAACAGGAAACTCTAAAAAGCAGAGCGCCTCTCCTCCTCCAAAGGAACGCAGTTCCTCACCAGCAACGGAACAAAGCTGGATGGAGAATGATTTTGACGAGCTGAGAGAAGAAGGCTTCAGACGATCAAATTACTCTGAGCTACGGGAGGACATTCAAACCAAAGGCAAAGAAGTTGAAAACTTTGAAAAAAATTTAGAAGAATGTATAACTAGAATAACCAATACAGAGAAGTGCTTAAAGGAGCTGATGGAGCTGAAAACCAAGGCTCGAGAACTACGTGAAGAATGCAGAAGCCTCAGGAGCCGATGCGATCAACTGGAAGAAAGGGTATCAGCAATGGAAGATGAAATGAATGAAACGAGCGAGAAGGGAAGTCTAGAGAAAAAAGAATAAAAAGAAATGAGCAAAGCCTCCAAGAAATATGGGACTATGTGAAAAGACCAAATCTACGTCTGATTGGTGTACCTGAAAGTGATGCGGAGAATGAAACCAAGTTGGAAAACACTCTGCAGGATATTATCCAGGAGAACTTCCCCAATCTAGCAAGGCAGGCCAACGTTCAGATTCAGGAAATACAGAGAACGCCACAAAGATACTCCTCGAGAAGAGCAACTCCAAGACACATAATTGTCAGATTCACCAAAGTTGAAATGAAGGAAAAAATGTTAAGGGCAGCCAGACAGAAAGGTCGGGTTACCCTCAAAGGGAAGCCCATCAGACTAACAGCGGATCTCTCGGCAGAAACCCTACAAGCCAGAAGAGAGTGGGGGCCAATATTCAACATTCTTAAAGAAAAGAATTTTCAACCCAGAATTTCATATCCAGCCAAACTAAGCTTCATAAGTGAAGGAGAAATAAAATACTTTACAGACAAGCAAATGCTGAACGATTTTGTCACCACCAGGCCTGCCCTAAAAGAGCTCCTGAAGGAAGCGCTAAACATGGAAAGGAAAAACCGGTACCAGCCGCTGCAAAATCATGCCAAAATGTAAAGACCATCAAGACTAGGAAGAAACTGCATCAACTAACGAGCAAAATCACCAGCTAACATCATAATGACAGGATCAAATTCACACATAACAATATTAACTTTAAATGTAAATGGACTAAATTCTCCAATTAAAAGACACAGACTGGCAAGTTGGATAAAGAGTCAAGACCCATCAGTGTGCTGTATTCAGGAAACCCATCTCACGTGCAGAGACACACATAGGCTCAAAATAAAAGGATGGAGGAAGATCTACCAAGCAAATGGAAAACAAAAAAAGGCAGGGGTTGCAATCCTAGTCTCTGATAAAACAGACTTTAAACCAACAAAGATCAAAAGAGACAAAGAAGGCCATTACATAATGGTAAAGGGATCAATTCAACAAGAGGAGCTAACTATCCTAAATATTTATGCACCCAATACAGGAGCACCCAGATTCATAAAGCAAGTCCTGAGTGACCTAAAAAGAGACTTAGACTCCCACACATTAATAATGGGAGACTTTAACACCCCACTGTCAACATTAGACAGATCAATGAGACAGAAAGTCAACAAGGATACCCAGGAATTGAACTCAGCTCTGCACGAAGCGGACCTAATAGACATCTACAGAACTCTCCACCCCAAATCAACAGAATATACATTTTTTTCAGCACCACACCACACCTATTCCAAAATTGACCACATAGTTGGAAGTAAAGCTCTCCTCAGCAAATGTAAAAGAATAGAAATTATAACAAACTATCTCTCAGACCACAGTGCAATCAAACTAGAACTCAGGATTAAGAATCTCACTCAAAGCTGCTCAACTACATGGAAACTGAACAACCTGCTCCTGAATGACTGCTGGGTACATAACGAAATGAAGGCAGAAATAAAGATGTTCTTTGAAACCAACGAGAACAAAGACACAACATACCAGAATCTCTGGGACGCATTCAAAGCAGTGTGCAGAGGGAAATTTATAGCACTAAATGCCCACAAGAGAAAGCAGGAAAGATCCAAAATTGACACCCTAACATCACAATTAAAAGAACTAGAAAAGCAAGAGCAAACACATTCAAAAGCTAGCAGAAGGCAAGAAATAACTAAAATCAGAGCAGAACTGAAGGAAATAGAGACACAAAAAACCCTTCAAAAAATTAATGAATCCAGGAGCTGGTTTTTTGAAAGGATCAACAAAATTGATAGACCGCTAGCAAGACTAATAAAGAAAAAAAGAGAGAAGAATCAAATAGACGCAATAAAAAATGATAAAGGGGATATCACCACCGATCCCACAGAAATACAAACTACCATCAGAGAATACTACAAACACCTCTACGCAAATAAACTAGAAAATCTAGAAGAAATGGATACATTCCTCGACACATACACTCTCCCAAGACTAAACCAGGAAGAAGTTGAATCTCTGAATAGACCAATAACAGGAGCGGAAATTGTGGCAATAATCAATAGTTTACCAACCAAAAAGAGTCCAGGACCAGATGGATTCACAGCCGAATTCTACCAGAGGTACAAGGAGGAACTGGTACCATTCCTTCTGAAACTATTCCAATCAATAGAAAAAGAGGGAATCCTCCCTAACCCATTTTATGAGGCCAGCATCATTCTGATACCAAAGCCTGGCAGAGACACAACAAAAAAAGAGAATTTTAGACCAATATCCTTGATGAACATTGATGCAAAAATCCTCAATAAAATACTGGCAGACCGAATCCAGCAGCACATCAAAAAGCTTATCCAGCATGATCAAGTGGGCTTCATCCCTGGGATGCAAGGCTGGTTCAACATACGCAAATCAATAAATGTAATCCAGCATATAAACAGAGCCAAAGACAAAAACCACATGATTATCTCAATAGATGCAGAAAAAGCCTTTGACAAAATTCAACAACCCTTCATGCTAAAAACTCTCAATAAATTAGGTGTTGATGGGACATATTTCAAAATAATAACAGCTATCTATGACAAACCCACAGCCAATATCATACTGAATGGGCAAAAACTGGAAGCATTCCCTTTGAAAACTGGCACAAGACAGAGATGCCCTCTCTCACCGCTCCTATTCAACATAGTGTTGGAAGTTCTGGCCAGGGCAATCAGGCAGGAGAAGGAAATAAAGGGTATTCAATTAGGAAAAGAGGAAGTCAAATTGTCCCTGTTTGCAGACGACATGATTGTTTATCTAGAAAACCCCATCGTCTCAGCCCAAAATCTCCTTAAGCTGATAAGCAACTTCAGCAAAGTCTCAGGATACAAAATCAATGTACAAAAATCACAAGCATTCTTATACACCAACAACAGACAAACACAGAGCCAAATCATGAGTGAACTCCCATTCACAATTGCTTCAAAGAGAATAAAATACCTAGGAATCCAACTTACAAGGGATGTGAAGCACCTCTTCAAGGAGAACTACAAACCACTGCTCAAGGAAATAAAAGAGGATACAAACAAATGGAAGAACATTCCTTGCTCATGGGTAGGAAAAATCAATATCGTGAAAATGGCCATACTGCCCAGGGTAATTTACAGATTCAATGCCATCCCCATCAAGCTACCAATGACTTTCTTCACAGAATTGGAAAAAACTACTTTAAAGTTCATATGGAACCAAAAGAGAGCCCGCATCGCCAAGTCAATCCTAAGCCAAAAGAACAAAGCTGGAGGCATCACACTACCTGACTTCAAACTATACTACAAGGCTACAGTAACCAAAACAGCATGGTACTGGTACCAAAACAGAAATATAGATCAATGGAACAGAACAGAGCCCTCAGAAATAACGCCGCTTACCTACAACTATCTGATCTTTGACAAACCTGAGAAAAACAAGCAATGGGGAAAGGATTCCCTATTTAATAAATGGTGCTGGGAAAACTGGCTAGCCATATGTAGAAAGCTGAAACTGGATCCCTTCCTTACGCCTTATACAAAAATCAATTCAAGATGGATTAAAGATTTAAACGTTAGACCTAAAACCATAAAAACCCTAGAAGAAAACCTAGGCATTACCATTCAGGACATAGGCGTGGGCAAGGACTTCATGTCCAAAACACCAAAAGCAATGGCAACAAAAGCCAAAATTGACAAATGGGATCTAATTAAACTAAAGAGCTTCTGCACAGCAAAAGAAACTACCATCAGAGTGAATAGGCAACCTACAACATGGGAGAAAATTTTCGCAACCTACTCATCTGACAAAGGGCTAATATCCAGAATCTACAGTGAACTCAAACAAATTTACAAGAAAAAAACAAACAACCCCATCAAAAAGTGGGCGAAGGACATGAACAGGCACTTCTCAAAAGAAGACATTTATGCAGCCAAAAAACACATGAAAAAATGCTCATCATCACTGGCCATCAGAGAAATGCAAATCAAAACCACTATGAGATATCATCTCACACCAGTTAGAATGGCAATCATTCAAAAGTCAGGAAACAACAGGTGCTGGAGAGGATGTGGAGAAATAGGAACACTTTTACACTGTTGGTGGGACTGTAAACTAGTTCAACCATTGTGGAAGTCAGTGTGGCGATTCCTCAGGGATCTAGAACTAGAAATACCATTTGACCCAGCCATCCCATTACTGGGTATATACCCAAATGACTATAAATCATGCTGCTATAAAGACACATGCACACGTATGTTTATTGCGGCATTATTCACAATAGCAAAGACTTGGAACCAACCCAAATGTCCAACAATGATAGACTGGATTAAGAAAATGTGGCACATATACACCATGGAATACTATGCAGCCATAAAAAATGATGAGTTCATATCCTTTGTAGGGACATGGATGAAATTGGAAACCATCATTCTCAGTAAACTATCGCAAGAACAAAAAACCAAACACCGCATATTCTCACTCATAGGTGGGAATTGAACAATGAGATCACATGGACACAGGAAGGGGAATATCATACTCTGGGGACTGTGGTGGGGAGGGGGGAGGGGGGAGGGGTAGCATTGGGAGATATACCTAATGCTGGATGACGAGTTGGTGGGTGCAGCGCACCAGCATGGCACATGTATACATATGTAACTAACCTGCACAATGTGCACATGTACCCTAAAACTTAAAGTATAATTAAAAAAAAAAAAACCAGATAATGACTTCTTAAAGAATCTTAAAATATTAAGTATTTAACCACAATCCCATTATTACACTTAATAATTAACAAAAATTTCTTAATCCCATTAAATATATACTGTTCAAAAAAAAAATTAGAAATAGTCATAAGCAATTCTGTATAATTTCCATCTACCATCTTTCACTCATTAGAGCATTTTCAGGAATGACTTCTTCCTGTTTTATCTTTACTGTGTCATTTATTTTAAAAGTTACACTCATAATAATTTAATTGTATAGAAGTGTTATAAAGTAAAAAGCAAGTCTCAAATCTCACTCCACACTCAGAGATAACCATTACTAATGGAAGGACATTTGGACTTTTTACATTTTGACTTTTTTTTGTGTGGAGGAGGAATCCTTTTTCAGCCTGATGGTTTTCACAGCCATGATTTTGAGGATGCTGGATTTTAAGGCTTCTGTGAAGCTGAGGAGAAAGGAGTGGGGATAGTTCAAGTTAAAAAGTCATAAGCCTTGCTGCTCTTACTGAGACTCAGCAGCTTTTGTTTAATAAAAGCTTCTCAGATTCTTGCAAACCTTTGTTTAATTTCCAGAGTTCTAAAAAAGTTGATTGTGACAATTTTTGCCAGTATTTGCATTTTTTTAAGGAGGAACAAGTTTATGGAGGGTTTCACCCTGCCATTCCAGACTTTCCACCACTATGCAAACTTTCTGCATTTCTCTCTTTCAAAAAATATGTTTGCTTTCATCTTCTGCCAATTTCTGGCCCCTCTGCCATGAAAAGAAAGGGAAAGTTTGTGAAACTGAGGTACAAGGAAATTATAGCTTTGGAGTCAGATTGACCCAGATGTGGATCCTATCTCCACCACTCACTCGGATTGTGATCATGGGCAGGTAGATGATATTCCTGAGTCTCCATCTCCTAATTGGTAAATAGTAGTAATAATACTCACCACAACCTGTCTGTCAAAATCAAAGGAAAGCTTTAGGTACAAGTCCTAGCAGATAACAAATATCTAACATATGGTTTAAGTATCTTAGTTGCGTGTACCGAGCATCTTTTGGGATTGAATTGCAATATATGTATATATTATCTGTATATTATATATATACTATTATATATATTATGTATATATACATTTTACTTGTCAGTGTCAGCTTTGAGCACCCAAACTTTTAATACTTCTTTCATAGGAATTTAAAGAATTACATGTGACCTCTGCTTCTTAAACTAAGTACCCTGAAAATAATGTACCCTTTCCTGATGACTGAAGATCATCCTTATATAAATATTAATTATTCATACTAGTACTATTGCTAATTTATACGAATTCAATATGTAATATTAATTGTTATCAATTATTACTTTTATATCATTAATTTCCACTTATTATGCTTTTAGAGTAACGAATGTGATGGTCACAGTTCATTCCTTCACTATATGGTTCCAGCCTATGGTTTTGATAACTTTTCTGCTCCCTTATTTTATCTACAGTCATTCTGGGAAGAATTTCAGTTGTTCATATTCTTTCCTTTCCCCACTGCCAGTGTCTGCCTGACATTAATGACTAGCTCATTTCCTGAATTTGCTTAGTATGCCCTTCTTCATCTGCCTTTGTGACCATATCTATAATCCAGCCAAGTTGGAGGTGTAGCAAACACTAACATCAGAGGGATAAAGGAGTTTGAACTTTATCCTGAAGACAGCAGGTGAAATGAGGAGATGTTCATGGTGGGAAGAAGGACTGAAAGAGGAAGGATAAGGTTAGATTGTGTGGAGAGTACATCACTCTGTCAGCAGTGGAGGATATATCAGGTTGCGAGATCCTCAGGTGGAAGAGAGGGAGAACAAGTGGTGTAAGGGCAGCAATTAGATTTTAATGGGTCTTAGAATTCAAACTTTATCATAAGTTGATATTCTTTGTTGAAGTATATTGGAGAGGGGAGTGGCGTGGTCATATTTATGTTTTCTATGGATCACCTTACCTGGGATGAGGAGGATAAATTTAGCATTGGTGGAGATGTGGGTGAAAACCTGGAAATAGGGACAGTAACAAAAAACTTGCAGTGACATAGGGGAACATAAAGTGTATCCAAACCAAGTTAAGGCTGATGAGGATGAAGTGTGGGATGGATTTTTGAAACTATAAGAAGTGAAGTCTGTCTTAACTGTTTTTCTTGGGGAAGTGGGATGCAGCTGACTCAGAGATGTCTTCTGACTTTCTAGGTATATGATGGTGACACCATTCAAGAGAGGGAACCAAGAAAGAAGGAGGGATTTTTTTTTTTTAAGAAAAGACAAGTTCAACTTGGGACATTTTGAGTTTTTATATTTGAGTGTGCCATAAGCAGTTAGAGATATGTTCAGAATCTGCTCAGTTACCATGTCTAAGGGCTGGTCTTCAGCTTTTCATAGTCATGAACACATTTTGCAAGAGCCAAGAGTTAAGCCAAACTTACCAAGGATTGATTTACAAAGTAGAATGCCAATCAACTTTCAATGAGAACTATAATGGTCAGGTTAAGTTAGCAATATGGATTAGAAAGCAGGAAGTATTGTTAAAGGAAAGGGATCCCAAGACAGGTCTATTTTAATAGTAGTGGGGACATAAAGGCCTCAGGACCCCCAGGTGAGGCACCTGGTCTTTTGTCTAGTAAGATTTAATGTCTTTTGTCTAGTAAGAAGCACATTCAGACTTCCTCAGGGACAGTACCTGTTCTTTTTCTTCCTGTGCTTGAGTCATAGTTTTTAATTTCTTTGCAGGCATTACATATTTTTGATGAAAATTGAACGTCTAAAACATTATAATGCAGTAACTCAGGGAATCAGATTATCTCTCTCCAGGGCTTGTTGTTACTGCTTATTGTGGGTTGTAGGTTTGTTTGTTCTTTTGTTTGGTGACTTTTAGAAACATTTTTAAAGACTCTATTCTTTGTTATGTGTATTCACTAAAGTCTTTGTTCTGTTAGCTTAGTGGTCCACTAATAATAGGACCAAGATTTCCTTGCATGCTAGGAGACAAAAATAAAAATAGTAGATTGACTCTGTATTACATTTCTCACCTAGCCTACACTATATGCTTGTGCAGAGCTTAAATGTCAGCCATAGGTGAAAGATCAAGGTCTTCTCAGGTCTTCTTTGAGTATCCATCCATTCCCGGGCAAGTGCACGGGCTTATAGAGTCCTTAATGTACTCAGAAGCTTTACAAAGCCCTCGTTCTCCTTTCTATCTTTTCCCCTAGCCTCTTATTTCCCAGGCTTTTTTGATTTGTCTACTGCTTGCCCCATCTATTATCCCTTGCACTAGATAGCTAAGAGTAATATATTTGCTTTGAAATTAATTCATCAAACTCTTTTCAGAAGGCTGCTGCAGCCCTGAAAAGGTTCCAAGACAGATAAAACAGAGGCATGTCTCTGCACTGATCCCTTAGGGGGCCATGCTGGGGTTTTCTTACTTACAGTTAAATGATGCATTTAGTCTATTCTGCAACTGGCCATGGCTTTAAACAAGTCTTTAACGTAGGCTGGTTGCCATTCCAGTATAATTCACTTGAAAAGCAGTAGCAGTCAGGAATTGGAGCATCCTGGATGGGAGACAAGGAATCCAGAGCCTGGATTGGCGTGAACTTTTTATGCTCTTCACTGAGTCCCCCCAAGACATCTATAGAAGCTTGTTTGACTGTTCACTGAATGAGAGTGGTCAGCTATGCCTAATAGGACCATCAAGGAAGGGCTCATGGAGGGAGGACCCTTAATTTCAGCCTTGAAACATGCTGGAGAATTTTCTAGTTGGGTCTGAGAAGGTTGAGGCCAGATGTGGGAATGTTCTCCTACCATGTAGAAGGAACAACCAGAAAAGACATGGAAGCCTGAAATACCTTATATACTTCATGAAATGTGAGCAGCTGACTGAAGCACTTTGCATACATCCTCTCATAAGGCCATTACAACATTCCTAGGAAACAGACTATTGTTATCTCCATTTTACTGAGGAGAAAAGAGGCTGGAGGAGGTAAAGTAACTCCACCAGCTAATAGATGATTGTGGGAGATGGTCAAGGGCTATTCATAGAAAGTATTGGACAATTATAGTCACCACTATCCACCATCCAATACTGCAAAACACAGCCTTCATTCTATCTTGGCTTCCATGTTGCCCACGGCGGTACATGAAGTCAGCCTATCCTTTGTTAAGCCTATCCTTCTCAGTGCCAAGTTTCCTCACTACAGAAGGTTTTGTGGCCTTTTTCTGATGTGCCTCTATTCCCAGTAGCTTTCTACATGCTCTCAGGTGGTTTTCCCAGTGGCTACAGCTGACCTACTTGTCTCCACATTCCCTCCCTTGGGAGCAACACAACAGTACTTCCCTAGGTCCTGGGTGTTTGCCCTAAATGTTTCTGCTCATGATATATGACTTAGTCACCTTCACTACTGCAAGCCTTTCATGCTGCTTCCTTTCTATCCTCCTCACAAACTAATTCTGATAAAAGTGAGAATCTGTGGAGGACTTCAGGATTCCAGTGCCATTCATGTTTCCATGGAAGTATTCTATTTCAGACAGTTCCTACTCTCACTTGATCTAAACAAATCTGATTTGCTCCTCTCCATTCCTTTGCCAAAGCCTTGTCTCCAACCTCTGCAACATCAGTATATTTGCTGAGGCTTTCTTTTCTCCTGCTTTCCAGAAGTTTAAGAATTCTACAAGTTACTAAATCCCTGCTAGCTTTCATTTTTCCAAACATACATTCAACTGCCTTGAAGTGGTCAACCTCAATCAAGGAGATGATGCACCACCTATGGTTTGTATAGACACAATTCGAAACCCTCCTCTGGGGCCCTAGCATCTTACCGGTAGAAACACCCTAGTTCAATTTCCTTTGCAGAGTGTATTAGTAAGAACTCAATTACAGAAGCAGTATTGGTAGGATATCTGTATCTATATCTATATCTTGCCTATCTCTCTCTTTCTCCATCTATCTATCTATCTATCTATCTATCTATCTATCTATCTATTATCTATCTATCATCTATCTATCTGTTTATTGCATGGAATTGGCAATTGTGAGGTCTGGCTAAACAAGTTGGTATGGCAGGCAGTCAGGAAGGAAAAGTCTTGGACAACTTGGAATTCATAGGCATAGGCTGAAGCTGAAATCCATAGGTGGAATTTCTTCTCTCTCGGGGAAACCTCAATCCTGCTTTTAAGGCCTTCCAACAGATTGAATCAGGCCAACCCAAATTAACCAGGATAATCTCCCTCACCTAGATTCAGCTGATTATAGCCTTTAATTATATTTAAAAACTCTCTTTACAGCAGCATTTAGTGTTTGATTAAATAACTGGAAACTGTAGCCTACCCAAGGTGACACATCAGAAAAACCATCACAAATAACATGACCCCAATTCTGAGAGAATTGTGCCCGAGTAGCTGGGACCAAGCCAAAATTCTTAATTTACCCACACAGTTTACCATAGACTTACCTTCCAGGTCAAGGGAAAGGCGTCATTTTCTCCCTCAAAAGTCAGAGTTTCTGCATTCTACCTTACAGACTAGCTTCTAGGATACTTCCTCTCCTGATGATTCCCAAGAGATAATGCAGTCACACCGTAGGCAAATCACACAAAGTTGGGTAGTTAGTATTTATCAACTAAATCTATATCTATACAAAAATCCATATAACTACCTATATATTGTCTCTAAAAAATGTTTAATTTTTTTATTTTTAAATTTTGTGGGTACATAGTGGGTGTATATATTTATAGGGTACATGAGATATTTTGATACATTAGGCATACAATGCATAGTAGCCACATCAGGGTAAATGGGGTAACCATCAGCTCAAGCATTCACCATTTCTTCATGTTACAGACAATCCAATGATACTCTTTTAGTGATTTGGGAATGTACAATAAATTACGTTGACTGTAGTCACCCTGCTGTGTTATCAAATACTAGATCTTATTCATTCTATCTAACTATATTTTTGTACCCATTAACCATCCCCACTCCCCTGTGACTACCCTTCCCAGCCTCAGGAACCATCCTTCTACTCTCCATCTCCATGAGTTCAATTATTTTTAATTTTTAGCTCCCACAAATGAGTGAAAACATGCAAAGTTTGTCTTTTTTATGCCTGGCTTATTTCACTTAACATAATGATTTCCAGTTCCATCCGTGTTGTTGCAAATGAAAGAATGTCATTCTTTTTATGGCTGAATAGTACTCCATTGTGTATATACACCACATTTTCTTTTTCCATTCATCTGTTGATGGACACATAGGTTGCTTCCAAATCTTGGCTATTGTGAATAGTGCTGCAATAAACACGGGAGTGCAGATATCACTTCAACATACTGATTTCCTTTCATTTGAGTATACATCTAGGGGTGGGATTGGTGAATCCTATGGTAGTCCTACTTTCGTTTCTTTAAGGAAACTCCAAGCTATTCTCTATAGTGGTTGTACTAATTTACATTGCCACTAACAGTGTACAAGGGGTTTTCTTTTCTCCACATCCTCTCCAGCATTTGTTATTATTGCCTGTCTTTTGGATAAAACCCATTCTAACTGGAGTGAGATGATATCTCATTGTAGTTTTGATCTGCATTTCTCAATGATCAATGATGTTGAGCATCTTTTCATATACCTGTTTGCCATTTGTATATCTTCTTTTGAAAAATATGTATTCAGATCTTTTGCCCATTTAAAAATCAGATTATTAGATTTTTTCCTGTTGAGTTGTATGAGCTCCTTATATATTCTGGTTATTAATCCCCTGTCAGATGGGTAGTTTGCAAATATTTTCCCTTATTCTGTGGGTTGTCTCTTCACTTTGTTGGTTGTTTCCTTTTCTGTGCAGAAGATTTTAAACTTGGTGTGATCTCATTTGTCCACATTTGCTTTGGTTGTCTGTGCTTGCAGGGTATTATTCAAGAAATCTTTGCCCAGTCTCATGTCCTGGAGAGTTTCCCTGATGTTTTCTTGTAGTAGTTTCATAATTTGAGGTCTTAGATTTAAGTCGTTAATCCACTCGATTTGATTTTTAATGTGGTCAGAGATGGGGGTCTAGTTTCATCCTTCTGCATATGAATATCCAGTTTTCCCAGCACCATTTTTTGAAGAGACTCTTTTCCCCAGTGTATGTTCTTGGCACCTTTGTTGAAAACGAGTTCACTGTAGGGGTGTGGATTTGTTTCTGGGTTCTCTATTCTGTTCCATTGGTCTATACGTCTGTTTTTATGGCAGTATTATGCTGTTTTGGTTACTACACTCTGTAATATAATTTGAGGTCTGGTAATGTGATGCCTCCAGTTTTGTTCTTTTTGCCCAGGATAATTTTGGCTATTCTGGATCTTTTGTGATTCCATATAAATGTTAGGATTTTTTTTTCTATTTCTGTGAAGAATGGCGTTAGTATTTTGATAGGGATTGCATTGAATCTGTAGATTGCTTTGGTTAATATGGACATTTTAACAATATTGATTCTTCTAATCCATGAACATGAAATATCTTTCTATTATTTTGTGTCCTCTTCAATTTCTTGCATCAATGTTTTATAGTTTTCATTGTAGAGATCTTTCGCTTTGGTTAAATTTAACCCTAGGTATTTTATTTTATTTCTGGCAATTGTAAATGGGACTACTTTCTTGATTTTTTATTCAGATTGTTTGTTGTTGGCATATAGAAGTGATACTGAGTTTTTTATGTTGATTTTGTGTTCTGCAAATTTACTGAATTTGTTTATCAGTTCTAACCATTTTCTTGTGGAGTCTCTGGGTTTTTCCTGGCCACCTCTGCTGCAAACAATGATGACAACAACCTCTTCATCTATGACTGCAGTGCTGCCGAATAGTCACAAGAAAATAAAGGGGAGGACGGGCTGCCCTTGGTCTGGGGGAGTGGCATGATTCTGGCATCCACCTCCAAGTCTGGCGCTATTTTGCTTTAACAGATGACCACAAGCGTCTGATTCTTTTCCATACAAAACCATGGCAATGTCTGAGTGTCAGGACCATGGCAAGGAGGTGTATGGCCCTGACCTTACAGCCTCTGAGGAGAAGGTCTTGGTGGCTGACAAATCTGGAGATGTGTACTCCTTTTTGGTTTCAGAGCCACACAGATGCGGCAGACTTGACCTGGCACACCTGTCAATGTTGTTAGAGGTGACTGTGAGTCCTGATAACTGCTTCATCCTCACTGCCAACCAGGATGAGAAGATCCAGGTCAGCTAGGCCACAGCACCTCACAGTATCGAGTCCTTCTGCCTCGGGCACACGGAGTTTGTGAGCCGCATCTCTGTGGTGCCCACTCAGCCCGAACTGTTTCTTGTCCTCCTCCAGGGACTGCACTCTTAGGCTCTGGGAGTACAGAAGTGGCCATCAACTGCACTGCTGTCACCTGGCCAGTCTGCAAGTGCTGATGGGCCCCTGGGACACCGGAGGTTTGTCACATCCGGGATCACGTTCTGGTGCTAGGAGAACTGCATGACGCTTCTGTGCAACTGTATTCCGGTAATCTACATCTTCCAGCTTGATGCTCTCAGACTGCTAACTTAGTGTACAGGCAGCATCTGTCAAGCTAGCACCATGTGTGGGATGTGGCTTTCGAGGAGACCCAGGGACTGTGGGTGCTGCCGGACTGCCATGAAATCCCCTTGGTGCTCTGCAGGCCTGTAGGTGGCCAGTGGCATTCTGTTCCTGAATGCACTGTGTTTAAAAAAAAAAAAAAGTCTCCAGTGTTATTCATGGGAACTGGGCCATGCTGGAAGGCTCTAACGTCACAGATGCCAGCTTCAGCAGTCTCTACAAGGCCATCTTCGATAACATGACCTTCTATCTGAAGAAGAAAGAGGAGAGACTGCATTAGCAGCTGGAGAATTCCCCCACCTGGGCCCCAAACCAAGAAGTTGAGGCCAGGTGAAGTGGCTTTGAGTTGTTGACCTTGCTGGTTGGTAGTGCCTCTTACAACCTTGAAACAGCAGAAGCAGTTTTAACTTGTTCCCTCCTCATCCTGGCATCTCCCTTTAAGAAGGAAAAGATGACATTAGTTAGGTCTGACCAGCTCAGCTCAGTGGATGGAACAGTCTCCTGGGCTCTAGAACATTCTGTATCACTGAGCATAGGCTCTTGCCTGGTGTCTGTGCCCCCTTCTGGTTGAAGAGAAGCTGTGCAGGGCATTAGCTCAACTAAGAGACTATGGGGCAGAGTGGAAGTGCTGGAAGCATTTTATCTTCATGTTGAAGGCAATCTATTAACCTGTAGCAGTGGCAGCTGTTGATTTTTCTACCATACTCATAATGATGTTCATGCTGGACATGTCTTCCTCTAAGATGTATAGGCAGACATTTTTGCAGCGGCATGGAGGATGTTTTCATGTTGTTCCTGCCATCTCAGGTGGTGTGCTGCTTTCCAAGTAGCCACTTGCCACACTATTGAAACTCAAATAGAACTAACTCTTCAGCCATTCCCAGCTCCAGCCACACTTCGTGTGCTCAGGAGCCACATGTGGTGAGTGGCTCCTGCATGGGAAGTGCAGAAACATGATTCCCATGTCACAGGGAGCTCTCTCTGGCAGCACTGGTGCAGAAGGTGAACTTGTTTCAGCAAGTGTGAAGGCATGGGCCCTGGCTAGAAACCCAGTTTTACAGAGAAATGATTGAGAATATCGTATTTATTACTTTGATTTGACCTTTGCACACACTACAGAGCAGCAGCAGTGTCACTGAATTCCAATCACCTATCAATAAGGACGAACTTTTGCAACTTTCTGGAAATCTTTAGCAGCAATATATGGAATTAGACTCAAAACATATTGAGCAAAACATTTGGGTGCATGCACTGTTTGTGACTGAAGTGTTCAGTCACAAATTGAACACTTCTGGGAAGTGATTTGGGAAGAAAGATTCTGTGATGGTTTGGCTTCTAGATACATCAGGTAATTTGTTCATTTTAGCTTCTACCCACTCTCCAATGATTAAGTTTCAAACACAGGAATGACTGTACATGTTGGTGATAACTTGGGTGTGGGGTTTCGCTGGGGCCTTAGAAACAAAAGCTGTATCAAAAGCTGGAGTGCTTCAAGTTTTTCATAAGTGCCTTGTTTTCCTTAAAAAAAGACACTCTTATTTTATTTTTTCCGTAAGTTATTGCAGTACAGATGGTATTTGGTTACATGAGTAAGTTCTTTAGTGGTGATTTGTGAGATTTTGGTGTACCCATCACCTGAGCAGTATACACTCTGACATGTCCAGCATGAACAGTATTACGAGTATGGTAGAAAAATCAACAGCTGCCACTGCTATTGGTAGTCTTTTATCCCTCTCCCCACTCCCACCCTTCCCTCCAAGTCCCCAAAGTCCATTGTATCCTTCTTATGCCTCTGTGTCCTCATAGCTTAGCTCCCACATATCAGTGAGAACATACAGTGTTTGGTTTTCCATTCCTGAGTTACTTCACTTAGAATAATAGTCTCGAATCTCATCCATACCACTACAAATGCCTGTAATTCATTCTTTTCTATGGCTGAGTAGTATTCCATTGTATATATATACCACAGTTTCATTATCCACTCATTGATTGATGGGCATTTGGGTTGGTTCCACAAATTTGCAATTGCAAATTGTGCTGCTATAAACATACATGTGCAAGTATCTTTTTTATATAATGACTTCTTTTCCTCTGGGTAGATACCCAGTAGTGGGATTGCTGGATCAAACCGTAGTTCTACTTTTAGTTCTTTAAGAAATCTCCACACTGTTTTCCATAGAGGCTGTACTGGTTTACATTCCCACCAGCAGTGTAGAAGTGTTCCCTGATCACCACATCCAAGCCAACATCTACTGTTTTTTTATTTTTTGATTATAGCCATTCTTTCAGCAGTAAGGTGGTATTGCATTGTGGTTTTGATTTGCATTTCCCTGATCATTAGTGATGTTGAGCATTTTTTCATATGTTTGTTGGCCTTTTGTATATCTTCTTTTGAGAATTGTCTATTCATGTCCTTAGCCCACTTTTTATGGGATTGTTTGTTTCTTTCTTACTGACTTGTTTGAATTTGATGTAGATTCTTGATATTAGATTCCTTTCTCAGATGTATAGATTGTGAAGATTTTCTATAAAAATTCTAGAAGATAACATTGGAAAAATCCTTCTAGACATTGGCTTAGGCAAGAATTTCATGACCAAGAACCCCAAAGCAAATGCAATAAAAACAAAGATAAATAGTTGGGACTTAGTTAAACTAAAGAGCTTTTGCATCACAAAAGGAACAGTCAGCAGAGTAAATAGACAACCCACAGAGTGGGAAAAAAGGCATTCGTAATGGTGCCTCAAAGACCTTCACAGCCTGTGAGAGGTAAATCTGTTTCCAAAAGCACCCTCTGGTACTTTAGCAGCTGAGCAGATATGGAAAGAAATATGACTTCCTTAAAATATTTCAATTCAATCAGGCTCCTAAAATGTAACCTGTGGATATAGTTTGAATATATGTCCCCATCAAATCTCATGTTGAATTGTAACCCCCAATATTGGAGGTAGAGCCTGGAAGGAAGTGTTTGGGTCATGGGGTACATCCTTCATGGCTTGGCGCTGTCCTTGCAATAATGAATGAGTTCCATGAGATCTGGCTGTTTACAAGTGTGTGGCACCTACCCCTCCCCACAAATCTCTCTCTTGCTCCTGACCTGGCCATGTGACGTGCCTGCTCCCACTTTGCCTTCCACCATGAAAAAGCTCTCTGAGGCCTTCCCAGGAGCCAAGTAGATGCTAGAACCATGCTTCCTGTACAGCTTGCAGAACTCTGAGCCAATTAAACTGCTTTTCTTTATAAATTACCCAGTCTCAGATATTTATTTATAGCAATGCAAGAACCACCTAATATACCTGTGTTCCTCAGGACACCAGCATAGAGATAAAAATAGGGTCATAGTAATGATGAACTCCAATCAATACTTTTCTGACTGAACCTGCTTTGATGAAGCCCCAGATCCCCTCCCTAATGCCTCCTAAGTACTTTTTGGTGTATCTCACGGATTTCTCATGTGTGCTCTGAAGAACAGTTCTCTTCAGCTCCAGCTTCCCCTCACTGTGGTCATCCACGTCTCTTGGTGCTGACAATAACTGCTGCTGTACCAAAGACTGTGTCAAGGGCACACTCTCCCATGACTACAGTGGTCATTAGCACCTTGCCTCATAGCCGAAGAAACAAATACAAGTATCTGTCATTGATCCCATAATTTTAAGTACAAACATCGAAGATGGGTATTTAGGATTGAAAGGTTTTGTTGCCCGTCTTTCTAAATGTCTTAGGAATTTGCTGGTCTGGGGCAGAAGGGGAGAAGACAGTATTGGGCAGGCACAGCCAGCAAAGCCATGGTGAGAATTTTCAGGCAGTCACAGTATTCACAGATGAGTTATAGAGATATACAATCCTCCAGAGCCAATGGAATGACAACAGGAACAATTCTGAAGGCCAGGGAAGATCAAGAACTTAATGTTTAGGCCTGAGAAAGCATGTGAATGTGGAATGGATTCAAGTTTGTTATTTTAAGAAACTCAGCCATGAAAAGGTGGTAACACAGAATTCGGTAGTTTGGAAAGAAGCACTAATGTCTTGGACTCAAAAATTTAGTTCTGACTTTGCCTAAGTTCTTCTGTGCCTGAAATGTTACATAGTGTCTGTTCCAAGACTCCCCAGTACCAGACTTGATAGCAATGCTTCTCCACAAACTACCCGTGGCAAAGAACCAGGCTTTTCAGTTTTCAATCCAGTATAAACAGTTTTGTAAAGTAGTTCAAAAATGAATTACGAGAGTAACAACCATTTAGATGGCCACTTTTTTTTTTCTTTGGCAGAGCCAGTGCCTCAGCCTCCCAAGAAGCTGGGATTACAGACATGCGCCACCATGCCCGGCTAATTTTCATAATTTTAGTAGAGACGAGGTTTTGCCATGTTGCCCTGGCTGGTCTCGAACTCCTGGTCTCTAGTGATCTGCCCGTGTCGGCCTCCCAGAGTACTGGGATTACAGGCATGAACCACCGTGCTTGGCCTAGATGGCTACTATTTTTTAAAACCCAGAAAATAACAAGTGTTGATAAAGAGAAATTCGAATCCTGTGCTCTGTTGGTGGAATTGGAAAATGAGGAAACTGCTGTGGAAAACAGTATGAAGTTTTCTCAAAAAATTAAAAATAGAATGACCATGCCATCCAGCAATTCCAATTCTGGATATATAGCCAAAAGAATTGAAAGTAGCGTGTCTTAGTCTGTTTGCACTGCTGTAACAAAATGCCTGAGACTGGGTAATCTATAAATAACAGAACTTTATTTCTCACAATTCTGGAGGCTAAGTTCAAGATCAAGGTATCAGGATTTGATGTCTGGTACAAAGGGCCTACTCTCCACTTCTACCATGGCACCTTTGTTGGTGCATCTTCTGGAAGGACAAATGCTTTGTCCTCACATGGCAGAAGGAATAGTAGGCAGGGAATCAACTCTCCAAACTCTTTTACAAGGGCCCTAATCTCATTCATGAGGGTTCTACACTTATGACTTAATCACCTCTTAAAGGCTCCACCTCTTTTTTTTTTTTTTTTTGGGATACTATCACATTGGTGATTAAGTTTTAACATATGAATTGGGAGGGGGCACATTCAGACCATAGCACAGGGTCTTCAAGGAATATTTACATGGCCATGTTCATAGCAGCACTAGTCACAGGAGCCAAGAGGTGTAAGCAACCCACATTTGCATGGACAGATGAATAGATAAACAAAATGCAGTGTATATATAACAATGGATTATTATGCAGCCTTAAAAAGAAAGAAACTCTTTTTATATGATACATTATGGATAAACCTTAAGGACATTATGCTAAGTAAAATAAGCCAGTCACAAAAAGACAAATACTGTATGATCCTATGTATATGAAGTATCTAAAGTAGTTAAATTCATAGAAACAGAAAGTAGAATGGTGGCTACCAGGGGCTTGAGAGAGGGGGAAAAGGAGAGTTATTGTTTAATGGGTATGAAGTTTCAGATCTTCAAGATGAAAAAGTTCTGGAGATCTGCTTCACAGCAGTGTGAATATACTTAACATTACTGAATTATACACTTAAAATGATTAAGATGGTAAATTTTGTTATGTGTTTTTTTGCTACAAAAATATTTAAATATAGCAGCTCTCTATTTAAAGATATGTTTAACCTGCTAGTACAAAATAAAAAATTGAAAGGCTAAAAAGTGAATTATAAGATAATAGAAATGAATTAACTCAAAATAATAAAGGACATTTATGAAAAACACACAGCTAAAATAATATTCAATTGTGAAAATCTGAAAGCTTTCCCCCTAAGATCAGGAACAAGACAAAAATGCCCACTTTCACCACTTCTATTCACATAGTACTGAAAGTTTTACCCAGAGCAATTAGGCAATAAAAGGAAATAAAAGGCACCCAAGTTGGAAAGGAGAATGGAAAACTCTATGTGCAGAGATAGGATCTTTTATATAGAAAATCCTAAGAAATTTTCAAAACAATTAGAACTAATAAAAAATTCAGCAGTGTTGCAGAATACAAGATCAATATGCAAAAATCAGTTGTATTTTTATACACTAACAATGCACAATCTGAAATGGAAACTTAAAGAAATTCTATTTACAATGCCATGAAGATAAATTAAATATATGGGAATAAATTTACACTTGATATTCAGCTTACACTTGTATACTGTGTAAACTTTCACTTACACAGCGAAAACTATAAAACATTGCTAAAAGAAATTAAAGATGACTTAAATAAATAGAAAGACATCCTGTATGCATGGATTGGGAGACAATGTTAAGATGGCAATATTGCCCAAAATGATCAACAGAATCAAAATGCCAATGGCCCTTTTTCTTGTAGAAATTGAAAAGCTGATCCTAAATTTTTAAAGGAATTGCAAGAGACTCTACAAATAGCCAAAACAATCTTGACAAAGAACAAATTTTGGGTACTCACGCTTCCAGATTTCAGAACTTATTACAAAACCATAATAATCAAAACAGTGTGGCATTCATGTACGGATAGATATATAGACTAATAGAATAAAATAGAGATTCCAGAAGTAAATCCATACACCTATGGCCAGTTGCTTCTCAACAAGAGTGCCAAGATAATTCAATAGGCTAAAGAGTAGTTTTTTCAAAAAATGGTGCTGGGACAGCTGGATGTGCACATGTGAAACTATAAAGTTGGAACTCTGTCTTAAAAACTGTGCAACAAACAAATCAAAATTCATCAAAGACCTAAGTACTAAAGCTAAAACCATAAAACTCTTAGAAGAAAACATAAGGGTAAATCTTCATAATCTTGGATTGGCAATGGTTTCTTAGATAGGATAAAAAAGCACAGGCAACAAAAGAAAAAAATAGATAAATTGGACTTAATCAAAATTTTAAAACTTTTGTGCACCAAAGGATGTTATCAAAAACTAAAAAGACAACCCATGGAATAGGAGAAAATATTTACAAAGTGTATATCTGAGAAGGATCTAGTATCCAGAATATATAAAATACTCTTACCACTCAACAATACAAAAGACAAACAACCAATTAGAAAATGGGTGAAGGACTTGAATAGACGTTTCTCCAAAGAAGATACACAAATGGCAAACAATATATGGAAAGATGCACAATGTCATTAGTTATTAGGGAAACAAAAATAAAAACTCCAGGGGGATACCACTTCACATTCACTAGGATTGACAGAAAAGAAGGAAAACAAGTGTTGGAAAAGATGTGGAGAAATAACAACATTCATATATTGCTGGGGAGAGGTAAAATGTTGTAGCTGTTATGGAAAACTAGTGTTTCCTCAATAAGTTAAACGTGGAATTACCATATGACCCAGGAATTCCACTCTTAAGTATAAACTCAAAACAATTGGAAATAGGTGTCAAACAAAAAATTGTACATGAGTGTTCACAGCAGCACTATTCATTCACTACAGCCAAAAGGTGGAAACAAGACAAACGCTTATCAACAAATGAATGGATAAATACAATGTGGTATATCCATACAATGGAATATTATTCTGCCATAAAAGGTATTGGAGTACTGATAGATGCTATCACATGGATGATCCTTGAAAACATTATCCTAAGCAAAAGAAGCCAGGCACAAAATATAACATATTGTATGATTCTATTTTTATTAAATATCCAGAATGAGCAAATCCATAGAGATGGAAAGCAGATTAGTGGTTGCCAGGGATGGACAGGAGAATGGGAAGTGACTGCTTAATGGATACAGGGTTTTTCCAGGTTGATGAAAATATTGTGGAATTAGTGATGGTTGCACAACATTGTGAAGGTACTTCATGCCATTACATAGTATACTTTAAAATGGTTAAAATGATAAATTTTATGTTATATGTATTTTGCCACAATAAAAAGAAGATTCCAGGGCTCTCCACTCCTGTAAAGAACAAAAGTCTTTCTGTACAGTTTCTTTAAAAGATCACTGAGGATGCTATGGCAACAGTGTAGAAGTGTGCAGTACCCATAGTTGTTCATGCTTGAATGTTTATGGAAGGAAAGGATCCAGGGTTGTTTACTCTAGTTAATGTTAGGGTAGAGAAACTGCTGTGTGCCCTTTATAATTGAGGAGCTGCTACCAGGCACCCCAGGATAAGAATTTTCCTCATTTTGAGAGTTGTCCCTCCAGGTCCTTAGAGGTGACCCCTACTAGAAGCATTGGAATTATTATGCAAATGAGAACCTTACCGACAGGTCATGAGCTATTTACATTCCTAAGGTGGAAGAAACAATCAGTCCTTGTCTAGCTCTTAGAACTTTCCAAATTTGGGTTGTATCAGTGGAGTTGTCAGAATTCTGAAACAATGCCCAAGATTCCTGCCCCTGCTCCTGGTATACATACCTTGCATAATGTCCTCCTTTTGAGTGTGGACAGAAACCTGTGAATGTATGAGATGTCACTCAGTGATTAGGTCACTAATCAGTTGGCTTTGAGTTAATCAAAAGGAGATTATCCTAGGTGGGCTTGACCTAACCAGAATAGTCTTTAAAAGAAGATGAAGCTCAGAGAGACTTGTTCCTGATGACCTAGAAGAAAGAACTCTAATCTGGGACTTCCAGCCTCCAAAGCTGTGAGAAATGACTGTTTGTTGTTTAAACCTCTCAGTCTATGGTAATTTGTTATAGCAGCCTCAGCTGACTAAGACAATAAGGAAGTAAGTAATGGATTTACATGCAGGAACATGAGAAAGGGGCCCTGTTGTGGGCACCAGGGATAAACCTGGGGCTTTGTCCTAGAAACAAAGCATGATCCTGACCTCTGGAACTAGAAGAGGATCTGCCACAGGGTGCAATCAACAAGAATAGGGCAGAAATCTATGAAGTGAAAGCCAGGCAACTTGGCTATTAGCCTTGGCTCTCCCACTCAAAAGTTGTATGGCTTTATGCACGACATTATGGGTCTTACTTAGTTCACTTGTAAAATAAAGAAATTCACTTATGTCAGTGGGTTTCAGCCTCTGGAGCCCCAACCTACTACAGGGCCATGCCTCTCAAACTTTAATATATACGTGAATCACTGGGAGATCTTGCCAAAATCCAGGTCCTGCTTCAGCAGGTCTGCAGTGGGGCCCTCAGAGACTGCATTTCTCACATGCTTCTAGATGACTATGTTCTGCTTGTCTCTGGACAACACTTTTAGTAGCAGGCAAGCATAGAGGACCACAGAAGTGTCTCAGTTGCCTATCTGCTGGTGGGGATGGAAGATTAGAAGTCATCACCCCCTCCCCAGTTTTAGTAGGAGTAGCTTGCCTTTGATTTGTTTTACATTTTAGGGCTTCACCTAAGATTTTATTTGAAAAATAAAAAGAGCTTAAAAGCAATGGATTATAGCCCTTTCTCAGGGAGTGGGGTTAATATTTTAAATTTTATTATGGAAAATTTCAAATATATACCAAATTCAAAAGTATAACAAATTCCCATATAGGCACTACCCAACTTCAATAAGTACATGTACATTTCCCTTTATATCTACCTGATAAGAACTTAAATAACAAAAAGAGAAGCAAACAGATTATCTTTGGGCTGGGATTCAAAATTCTTCCCACTACAAAGAATGCCTGGCTCTGGAGCCTCACTGGCAGGGCTGAACTTCCAAGTGGGGAATAAATGGGCCCGGTTTGGGGAGTTATCAGGAAGCAGGGACAGGAAACAGCACAAAGCATTCCAAGCCTTCTCTCTGGCGGGGGAAAAGGCAAAGTCACAGGAAGGAATGGAGCGGGGGCAGGAATGTGGCCAAGCTCTTCTCCTTAAGTTTTCCTCCTGGAGGAACTTGTGAGGAGACACAGCAGCAAGATGCTTGCTTCAGTGGCTGTAGGAAACCAAAGGTACAGGCACACACAGACAGAGCTGGGGACCAGCAGAGGAAGGCCGTGAGCTTCAGAAAGGCTCACTGTTGATTTCAGCTGGAGTACAACCATCAAAGTCAGAGAATGGCTACCTTTTCCAAAACCAGAAACAATGCTGATGGGTAGAACGCCCCCTACTTTCTGTTTTCTTTTTTCTCTTCTTTTTCTTAAGCCTTCTGTGTCTGCTACCCCTTCTATGCCACTGAGGGCTGGCAGGTAACAAATAGATGAACAAGGTGCAGACGAGGCTGGATAAATATCAGTTGTTTTCATGGGCAGGAGCACTCGCAGTGGTGCTTCTGTTTTGCATATGACCACAGCCAATTCCATGTATGCAGCCCTTCCTATGTACCAGACACTTGTACAAGCATGGCTGTACTTGGTCTCCATGGCAGTCTGCAGGATGAATGTCTATTTGATGTCCCCAAGACACAATGTGAACAGCTACAAGTAAAGCTAAAAGCTAATAAAGACAAAAAAGACTAGTACTCGTTTACTAACCACTTCCATGTGTCAAGCACTGCTCTGGGCTGATTAGTGTGACCCCAAAGTCAATGTCCACCTGGAACCTCAGAATATGACCTTACTTGAAAATAGGGTCTTTAAAAATGTAATTAGTTGCATTTAAATGAAGTCATACTGGATTAGGGTATGAATCTAATGAGACTGCTGTTCTCCTAAGAACAAAGACACAGAGACACACAGGAGAGAAGGCCATGTGATTATGGAAGCAGCAATTAGAGTGATGCCTATAAGCCAAGGATCACTAAAGACTGCTGGCAGCCACCAGAAGCTGGGAAGAGAGAGTGTGAGTGACCGGCCCAATGTCACCCAGCTCATAACCTGAAGAGCCAGGATTTAAGCCCAGTTGGTTTCTCCCTCCAAAGCCTGCTTGAACCACAGGGTGCCTAGTTTAAAACATGGGGTTGACTGTCTCTCAGTGTTTACTGGTGTCTGGAGAAGGCCCTTGTAACTTATCTGGGTATCTGGGTCTCCAGTCCTGTTTGCACATCTCTGCTGTAGTGTTTGTAGGAATCAAAAGCACGTAACAACCTCATGGGGGCTTATTTGCTTAAGATCAGGCACCTCTTATAATTCTGAAAGCCCATTTATCTCATTCTTATGGTTTGTTCAACTACAGACGGCCAATTTTGTCAAAGCTGTTTGGTGAAATGCTCTTTTTCCCAGCTTATCTGGCTTGCACTAACAAGAATAGCGTCATCTCTTGGTCACTCCCCTGAACTACATCCGAAGGCCCTTGGGAGGGTATTGCTAAGGCTTTCAGCAAGAGACACAGCCACCACTGCACCTCAGGCTTTGATAAGGGAAAGAGAAGAAAGGCTACGAGGTCATGGGACACAGGAAGGGAGTAAGGGAAGCAGGTGTCAGTGTGAGGCTGCAGAGCCTCAGCTTTAACCATTTTGCTGTGATTCCCAGGATAATATGACCTGACATTTTACTACATTTGACAATGGACCTGCAGTGATTCCCAGGTGGCATGAATGTGGAGAGTTGCTGTTACCTGGAAATGTCATAGAAAGTGAGAAACTAGGAAGTGGAAGAGAAATGAGTCTGCCAGTTTCAAATGTTGACAGGCACTGTGAACGTTGCTTCCCCCTTATGTACTGCTGCGCCCATGGGGCAAAGAGGGAGGCAGGTGCAGAGGGGCACGGTGACATGCCCATGTTCCCAGAGCTGGTGAACCAGGAGCTGAACACCCAAGCCAGCCTTTGAGCTCTTAGGCTGGTCTTTGCCCTCTGCACTCCCATGAGCAAAAGCATATGGAAGAGGGAAGTGGGAAAAGGAGTATGAGAAACACAACAGAGGGTCTGGGGTGAGGCTTTGTATCACATCTGAGCAAAAACTGCTTTAACCGGTGCTCAGATTTGCCATGGTGTTCACATGGAAAGCCCTTTAGAAAAGACATTTCAGGAAAACTGCATTGAGAGCACTTCTAGAGTATAAGTGGAATCACTTTCCAGCCATGATATCTGGTGTGTACATTGGGGTTCTTGCTGCATGTGCCCTGACATTTATTTTTAACGTTCATAATTTGAAAAAAGAAATCTTTGGGTGCCAGTCTCTGGGAACTGGGAAGGCCATCTTGTAGCTCTGCGGGTCTGGGCGGTCTGGTTTTTTCTGAGTTAACCTTTGCCCTGGAGGTAATGACAAAACCCATATCCCATACTATTTCTTTGGTAGAGGGAGTTGCAATCCTGTTGGCTGAGCCTGCATGCACACCTTGTCTCCTACTCAGCACTCACCTGTTCCTGTAAGCTCCTCCTCTAACTGCCCACAGGGAATCTGTGCCTGGGGCCCACTGCAGTGTCAGATGTAAAAAGGGATCAGGGAATAGGCCAGGAGTCCCTTGTCAGGGTGTCCTGGAAGCCTTCCCTGGAGCACAGAGCTCTTCTGAATTTCCGAGTGCTGGAGGTATGTGGCATGAATTGGTGTATGTTTGTGTGGGTAGGGGAAGAAGAAAGATTTGGTTAATGAGAGGACCCCTGATATCTGTAGGAGGGGGTGTTGTGAGTGGAAAAGCAGCTGCAGTTGTTACAGATGGACTCTGGTGGCCAGGGAGAGGGAGTGTGCTGTCATGACAGCCACAGAGGGAACCTGCTGAGAAAGGGCCGGTGGCAGGGCTCGGGTCAATCCAGCCTGGGGGGACCTGGGGGATTGCTCTGCAGAACTGGGAGAGGGCTTGAGGTTCAGCCTGATCTCTAGGTGGCTGAGTGGAACAGATGGCAATAGTGACTGTTGTGTGTGCCACCAGCAGCATCGCAATTGGAGGAAAGCTCATGGGGTACAGCCTGCAGCAAGACTGTCTCCCAGTCTCAGGGCCCAGGGAGCAAACCCTTAGAAGTTCCAGCCTGTTGGTCCCACTAAATCTCTGCGAGTCTGGTCACCCTGCTTGTAAGACTCAATGTCTGCTCTCCATGAGGTCATATTTGGAATGTTGTGGCAAGGGACCAAGCCCCCTTGGCTGCTGTCTAGGATCCTGTTTGCCCCTCTGATCCTCTTCCTGGGAGGAACTGAGAATGTGAGATGATGTAGGGTTTGGTCCAGGGGCAGGCAGTCATGTGTTTGTGGCATCCAATGTACCCACAAGGCCAGGACATCTGTGTCCAAGGAGAAGGCCTCAGGGTCAGAGCCAAGAGCCCAGCCCAAAGGCAATGCAGGTGAGCCTGCTGGGGTGGAAGATGAATGCCCTGATCATTCTCTAAAGCATGAGGCCAGGAAGGAGAATGAAGAAGTCTATGATGTTCTCCACTGGGCAGACAGTTGAGGAATGTAGCTGGATCAGTCCTGGATCACCTGATCATTCACTGGGGATCCCCACTCTCTGAACCACCAGATAGAGAAATAATTGAGGGCTCGGATTGCTTGGGAACTAATAGGATGGGGCTACTTTTGTAAGCTTTTAATACCACAGTGGTGGGGCAAGGGCTGTAGGGGATTGAAAGAAAGGCCAAGAGAGTCTATGGAAGAGGCCAGATATAGTTTGGATGTTTGTCTTCTCCAAATCTCATGTTGAAATGTGATCCCCAATGCTGGATGTGGGACCTGGTGGGAGGTGTTTAGGTCATGGGGGGAAGATCCTTCGTGAATGGCTTGATGCTATCCTTGCAGTAGTAAGTGAGTTCCCACTTTATTAGTTCATATGAGAGCTGATTGTTTAAAATAACCTGGCATTTGTATTGCTCCCTCTCCTGCCACGTGACATGCCTGCTCCCCCTTCACCTTCTACCATGAGTAAAAGCTTCCTGAGACCTCACCGGAAGCTGAGCAGATGCTGGTGCCATGCTTGTAAAATCTTCAGAATCATGAGCCAAATAAGCCTCTTTTCTTTATAAATTACCCAGAGTCAGGTACTTCATTACAGCAATGCAAAACAGACTAACACAAGGCCCAGTGGTGAAACAATAACACATCAGCAAATATGTTACAGAAAAAAAAGTCCTGACCCAAAGGCAAAACTCACCACCAGGGTAGATTCAGGATAGTTTTTTGATTTTCAAACTAGCTGCATAAAATAGGTGTATCTGGCAGTGGTGCTGACAAAAATCCAGATACAGAGATTGACAGCTGCCCCCGTTGTTCAGCTTAATATCAGATTGAAGACGAGGAATAATTCTCTGCTTCATACATGTCCTATTATTCTCTGTAACAGCAGTATCTTCAAAGGATCGAAACATACTGGAACCTTCTGTTGGGCACTCGAGTTTCAGGGGAGGATGCAGGGTCTCATTGGCTTGGGCAGCTAGGGTCTACAACTCTGGTAACTGCATGGTCCTTGGTGGTTCTAAAGGCTGTTTGGGTTCTCAGTGGAGCTTCGGGTTCAGTGGCAAGAGACTAGGGTAGGCAGTGGCGGGGGCCAGGACTGGTGGTGTACACATGTTCAGCTGCAGGCATATGCATGGCAGCAGGGCCTGACTGCAGGTACTCATGTGGTGGTGGGGGCCGGTGGCTTGCACGTGCACAGGTACAGGAGTTGGGTCTGGCAGCATGCCTGTGCGTGGTTGCAGGGACTTGTTGCATGTGTAAGCATGGTAGTGAGGGCAGGCACCAGTTGGTGGGCCCAGCTGCAAGTACACACATAGCTACAGGGCCAGGGCTGTTGGACAGCATGTGTGCAGCTGCAGGAGCCATCTGCAGGCACATGCATGATGGGTGGCCTGTGATGGAGGTTGGGTTGATGTGTGCATGTGCACAGCTGCACATAACCAGAGCTGGCAGCATGCATGTACACTGCTACAGGCGCTAGCTGTGGAAGTGAGCATGGCAGTAAGGGCTGGAGACATGAGTCAGCAGTCAGGGCTGGTTTCTTGTGCGTGCATAGCCATGGGGAATGCAAATGGTGGCCAGTACACACACAGTTCCATGGGTCAGCTATAGGCATGTGCAGGACTGTGCAGCCTGGCAACAGGGGTTGGTCAGCTGCAAGGACCACGAGAGCTTTTGGTGTGTACACATGTTGCAGGAATCAGCTGCCGACATAAATGTGATGGTAGGGGCTGGCAACTGGAGTCAGGGCCAGCTGTGCATGAACACATACAGCTAACAGGGTCAGTCAGACACACATGTAGTGGTGGGTTGGGGCCTGTAGCACAGGCCCAGGCTGATTGTGCACACATGCAAGGTGGATGTGTGGGGTCACTGGGCTGGGGTGTCCACAGCAGCAGCCACTGGGGATGTTCTAGGAGAAGGGGTGGAAGAAGGGTGGAGACTCTGGCAGCTGCAGACTGCGAAGGTGAAAAACTTCGCAGCCCTCGAGGCACTGGTTGTCCACTGCAGCAGTGCTGAGTGGACATGATTTATTTTCCTCAGCAGTAAAAGGCTTCAAGGGCTGTTAAGGTCTTCAGTAAAGAAGGCTGCTGGAGTCCTGTGCA
Source organism: Pan paniscus (assembly GCF_029289425.2). Taxonomy (NCBI): domain Eukaryota; kingdom Metazoa; phylum Chordata; class Mammalia; order Primates; family Hominidae; genus Pan; species Pan paniscus. Next base: position 134,880,653 of record NC_073272.2, on the reverse strand, counting down.
AAGCAGGCTACTGGGGACCACAGTGGCTTCTCCTACATGGCAGACACTGATATCCCCTACCCATTTCCTTTGTTCTTAACCATCTCCAAGCATTCAGCTGGCAGTTTTCTCAACATTCTGAGTGAGTGAAACTGGAGCAGATCAGTCCCAGGCAGTGTCCTGAAGACTGAGAGAGCCAGTTGTTCATCCTGCCCTGCAAGAGGAATTCACGAGCTAGGGAATGTTCTCTCCATGCTGAGCAGTGTCAACTGGGGGATGGGATGATGCAGGTAAAATGAAACTGTCCTTCCTACCTTTTTTGTGCAAGTATTCTCAGTTTTTTTCTTCAACTGTGTTGCTATAGCTTCTTAAGTGGACTCTTGTGCTCTTTTGGAGCTGTTTTTATTCATGAATGACCGTCAAGTTGTTGTTGTTGTTGTTGTTGTTGTTGTTGTTTTGGAGGAAAAAAGGCTGGAACTCCTACTCCGCTATCTTGCTGATGTCACTTATTCCTGCCAGTAACTGCAAAGTTTTTTGTTTGAGAAGTGGTAAGGATGGAATTGCCAATTTGAGACGTGGAGAACTGAGAGGAGCCAAATTGGGTGCATAAGAAGAATAGCAAGAACTCAGCTTTAGACATATTAAACTTGCGTAGACATGTGGATAATTGAATCTGAGATTGGTTAATGCTGGAGGTGTACATATTTTGAAGTTATCATCCCCCAGATATTATATAAAGTCACACCAAAGAAAGGTATGTATATTAAAAGAGAAATGGTCCCAGACGTGTGTCTTGTGTCATTTATAATGTTGGATAGTAAGTTAAGGAAATGTTTAACATTGCGGATGTTGCCAGTTTTCCAACATGGTGTGACCATTTCCACTCCCACCTGCAGTGTTTGAAATTTCTAGTTCCTCCAGATCCTTGACATTTATATCCTGCAACTCACTTTTAACTTATTGTAAAATTCTATTTGAAACTACTTGTTTATAACTGTAACACGTAATATACCTATCTAAGAGTTCAAGCTAGGCGCAGTGGCTTACCCCTGTAATCCCAGCACTTTGGGAGGTCGAGGCGGGTGGATCTTCTTGGGTCAGGAGTTTGAGACCAGCCTGGCCAACATGGTGAAACCCCGTCTCTACTAAAAAAAAAAAAAAAAAAAAAAATACAAAAAATTAACCGGGCGTGATGATGGCAGGCGCCTGTAATCCCAGCTACTTGGGAGGCTGAGGCAGGAGAATCACTTGAACCCAGGAGGTGGAGGTTGCTGTGAGCTGAGATTGCACCATTGCACTCCAGCCTGGGCAACAGGAGTGAAACTCTATCTCAATAAATAAATAAATAAATAAATAAATAAATAAATAAAAGAGTTTATCAACTGAACAAAACACCTAGGGAATTGATTCATTCTTACAGTAGCAATATTTCCTAGTATCAGGTTAGAGCCAGAGTAAGGAGGTGCAGAGCCAGTTACAGTGTACTATGCTTTTACATAATTATTTCTACCACTAATACCAATCAACATTTATTTGGTGGTTACTAGTGCCAGGCATTATTCTCTGAGCTCTAAATATACCAATTAATTATCACAACACTTTTATGTCGTGAGGACTATTATTGTGCTTCTCATTTTATAGATGAAGAAACCGAGGAACAGAGAGATTAAGCGCCTTGACTAAGGTTGCAAATCGAGTAAGTGACACTGTCAAGATTTTAACGCAGGTAGCCAGGTTCCAACTTTTGCTCTTACCTGTGTACTTGACTGCCTCTCACTAAGGAGTTGTGAACATGACCAATTGTTTAATAAATCCTGTGCTTCTCCCTTAGATTGGCTGTGATGAAAAGTTCACACTTTCTCCATTTAACTTTGTTAAATCAGTAAAGGAGAATCAATGCCTAAAGGATTATAAACTTCCTTTCTGACAGATTTACAAGGTGTCTGTTTAAACATGTGCGAAATGTACCTTGGATCTACTAAAAGCTATTTTAGGGTATTACAATGTCAAAGTAACGTGAAATTTAACATAACCTCAATTAATAGATAATGACACTCAAATTTCTCCATGGTTGTTTTAGGTCTCTTGCCTTATAACGGTGACTGGTTAGAAGTTGAGTATTACATGCAGCCAGGCACCTTAAACATCAAGCCATGCTCAGTGAAGCCCATGAGCTGTAAACATGTGGACGAGGTAATTTGTTTCCATGTTGCACTTGTCATTAGTTTCTTCGAAACCTTCCTTTAGTGATAATTTTTATGCCCAGAAGTCTATTGGGTGTGCTAGGAAATCTAGAAAATATGAGAAAACATATTTGTTTTTTATCAAAAGTAGCCTGTTTTCTTACTGAAATGGCAGGACTCCCAAAAGAAAATGATTAGAAAATCATGTAGAACATGTACATAAGTAAGTTCTAAGTTGTATAGTATATTTGGTATTTTAATGTTATTAGGATGTTCTGAGAACAACAGGAAGAAAAACTGTGTGACAGAAAATGCTGTATGCCAGAAAATTGTTGGGAGAGAATGAATGGAGTGGGTTGTGGGATTTGAGTTTTCCAGTAAATGCTGGGTATGATTTGGATAGTAGAGCCTGAAAATGAGAAAGAAATTCATTTTTAACAAAGGTACAGATGAAATAGTGAGCTTGGAAAGTGACAGAGGAAGCAGGGAAAAAATGATAGTCTACTTACTGCCACATTCCTTTCTCATTCAACCCCTTTCACTCTCTCAACCTTTACTACAGAGGTTTATGGACATTCTATGTAGTATTCAGCACAGAGCTTCTCAGCAGAGACCTAGGCCCCATCCCCAGAGACTCTGATTTAGTTGGCTTAAAATGCAATCTGGGCATAATTATTTTTACAAAGTACCCCTGGTGTTGCCCGTGTGCCAACCATGTTGGGAATCACTGAAGAAGATGGAGTGACTTGAAGATTAGAGCCAGAGTGAGGAGGTGCAGAGCCCATTAAAGTGTACTATGCTTTTACATAGTCATTTCCACCATTTATAATTACAGGCCTGCATTACTAGTCTACATGGAAGACATGGGGTGATAGATGATAGTATCTTTTTCACCTTGGATTCTCTGAAACTTCCTGATGGATACATACCTCAAAGATATGATATCGTCAATATGGCCATGGTTGAGAGGATTCAATCCTGTTATATTTGGAGGGCAGTTTCTATCACACCGGTGCAAAGGTTGTAATAATAAAACACTTATTCTCTGTTCATCTTCTCCTCTTTGGGCAGTAAAGAGTCTAGTTTAATTGAAAAGCTTAGCTTAGTAAACCTAAACTTTTTTTACATATGACTTTTCTAGTAAATTCAATTAAGATACTGGCTGGTTCACTTGGACCATGAGCCCACTTTAGTGAAGTGCCTTATCAATTAAAAAGCATGCTAAACCTGGCAAGTTACTGTAGGTAGGGTGTTCCTGGAGACACAACAATTCACCTTAAATTCCTTGTTTTCTATTACCAAGAGTGAATTATAAGATGGCAGAGGCCTGGGGCAGCCCTGAAGGCACCATCAGAGGAAAAGAATTTAACTGAAGAAGCAGCAGAGTCAGCATGTTAAAAGCATGATTTAAAGTTACAATCTGACTTCAATTTTGAGTCCCCCTTATGCTGCTTTTATTTTTCCATAGCCTTTTTCATCTTATATTTACCTACCTAATTTGTTATGCCAGAACGTATTTTGGTCTGCTTTTCTCCTTAATGCATCACAAAGCACTTAGAAGAGTGCCTGGCATATATTAAAGGCAGATTAAATGTTGTTAAATTCAATGAATGGGTGATCTGGCCAACGATAATGCTTAGGTGTGGGTAATTAATGACTTGTTTTCTAGGAATAAAATTGTTGAGCAATCCATTAAGACTTCACTTGATATTTTACTAAAAACGTCTCCAGATCTGGTGCACATAAGCCTCAAAGTGGCTGGAGATCTACTTTCGGGAGAAGTGCAGGCCAACTCCATACATGAATTAGGGGGCAAATCAGAGCCCTTTGAAGGAAGGAGAAGCTACCTACCCATGGGCTATGATGGTACTAAAATCCCACAAATACACCTGATGAAAAGTTTTCCTTTCTTCCTCAAATAGAGCCTTAACCAGATAACTGTGGCCTAGGGGAAGGGACATATTCAGATCTTTGGGCGTCACTGGAAAGTGGCTGTGAGCTCCCTTTCAGTCCTGGGATTCAGAATTACCCCATAATCTCCTGGTCAGTGGATAAACAAAGTTTGGTTCTGAAATTGCTTTACAGATCTACTGAGACCTTTGAAGCATCCAGTGGTTAGTTTCCCATTTTACAGGAACATAGTAGGCATGAATATCCTGTAGATTTTAGGCTTTTACTGTGACAGCTCCAGGTCCCTGTGAAAGTCGTCATTCAAAAGCAGCCCCATAAGCTGTGGGAATTACAGAGAAGGCCACCATTGGACTTGAGAGATACATGGGTCATGGATGCTACCATCTCCCCAATTAATTTTTGGCGTTAGTTGCTGTAGAAGAATGCTCTTTGAGAGTAACAGTGGATTAAGGTAAGCCTAGTCAGGTGGTGATTCAATTATAGCCAGTGTTACACAGACATCATGATTGAAATGAGTGAATTACTTCGGTACCTGGGGTGCAGTGGTTGCATGAATAATTTTCCTTCATCCTTTTAAATAGCAAAGTCCAGAATCCATTTGCTTTTCTAGGGCTGCTCCAGCAGTAGTACACTTTGAACATTTGCTTCATGGATATGTCAACTTTGAGGCTTGTTGCCATAATTTCAAATGCAGGGTTCTTGATCACCTCACCCTCAGTGAAGCAACATACTGGTCTTCCTAAATGGTGCAAGAACCCCGGGAGCAGGAAAGTAGCAGGATGGGTTAAAAGCATATTTTCTACTGGTGAAAAAGAAATGCCATGAAAATACAGAAACCGGCCTGGAGCAGTGGCTCACGCCTGTAATCCCAGCACTTTGGGAGGCCAAGGCAGGTGGATCACCTGAAGTTGGGAGTTCAAGATCAGCCTGACCAACATGGAGAAACCCCGTCTCTACTAAAAATACAAAATTGGCCGGGCATGGTGGCACATGCCTGCAATCCCAGCTACTCGGGAGGCTGAGGCAAGAGAATCACTTGAACCCAGGAGGCGGAGGTTGCAGTGAGCCGTGATCGCACCACTGTACTCCAGCCTGGGCAACAAGAGCGAAAATCCATCTCAAAAAGTAAATAAAGAAAGAAAGAAAAGAAAAGAAAATACAGGAACCTGTCACCACAAGTTTCTGGGGCTCCAGTGTTCTATGGTAGAACTTCCAACTGGTATGCTGTGAATGGGTTGCAGATGTGCTGATGTTAGATGTCCTTCAGCTCATTTAGGGATTGATATGATTTGGATATTTGTCCCCTCCAAATCTCATGTTGAAATATGATTCCCAATTTGGAGGTGGGGCCTGGTGGGAGGTGTTGGGTCTTGAGGGCGGATCCCTCATGAATGGCTTGGTGCTGCCCTCGCGATAATGAGTGAGTTCTCACTTGGAGTTTACCTGAGATTTGGTTGGTTAAAAACAGCATGGCACCTCCTCACTCTTTCTTCCTCTCCCTCACCATGTGACACGCTGGCTGCCCTTCACCTTCTGCCATGATTGTAAGCTTTCTGAGGCCTTCACCAAAAGCAGATGTCGGCACCGTGCTTCCTGTACAGCTGCAGAACTATGAGCCAAATAAAACCTCTTTTCTTTATAAATTACCCAGCTTCAATTATTTCTTTATAACAATGTGAGAATGGGCTGACACAGGATTACATGCAATGAAGAAAAGGAAATAAGACAATGATCTTGAGCAGGGGTTGGAAAGCTAAGGCTGTTGTGTCAAATCTGTCTTGATGCCTGAAATGATTCTTAAAAATTGAAGTTCTATTAAAGTACCTGGAATTTAATTAGGACCTAGTATACTGTACTTACTATTGTCATCATGATTATGGATGTTATTAATTGACATGCTTTGAAGTCTTCATCATAATTGTGGTTTCATCCATTACTACTTATATAGTAGTAATATACTACTTGGTCTGTTATTTCACTGCTGTTATGAGATGCATAAAAGTTTGACTATATATCTGCCTTATGGATATGTTTTGTGAGTATAAACAACCCCTCTCTCATGTTTAATGGGTGGTTTTAAAAATTTATTTTGTCAGAATTTAAAAATGCCACTTTATCAGTGATTTCTCCAAGAATCCCTGGTCCTTTTTTTTTCAATTGTTTTTACTGTGGTAAAACACACATAACATAAAATTTATCACTTTAACCATTTTAAGTGTATAGTTCATTGGAATTGAATACAGTCATAAATACATTCATCAGTGGAGACTTGAATTGCTTCCACTGTTTAGATTTTGTGAATAAAGCTATGACATAGGTGTACAAATATCTCTTTGAGACCGTGTTTTTAATTCTTTTGGGTGCATATACTGGAAATGGAAATGCTGGATCATATGGTCATTTTGCTTTTAATTTTTTGATGAACTGCTACACTGTTTTCCACAGTAGCTATACCACTTTACATTCCCACCAACAGTGCACAGAAGTTTTAACTTCTCTACATCCTTGCCAACATTTGTGGTTTTCTGTTTGTTTGATAGTAGCCATCTTATTGGGTCTCAATGTAGTTTTAATTTGCATTTTCCTAACGATTTTGGGCATCTTTTCATGTGCTTATTGGCCATTTGTATATCTTCTTTGGAGAGTTGTCTATTTTAGTCCTTCATCCATTTTGGAATCAGGTTTTTGTTGTTGCTGAGTTGTATGTATTCTCTATATATTCTTCATATTACTCTCTTATCAGATATGTGATTTGCAAATATTTTCTCCCATTCCATAGGTTGCATTTTTACTCTGCTCATAGTGTATTTTGATGCACACATTTTAAAATTTTTATGGGTACCTAGTAGGTGTATATATTTATGGAGTATATGAGATATTTTGATAGAGGTATACAATGTGTAATAATCATGCGAAGATAAATGGGGTATCCATCACCTCAAGCATTTGTTATTTATTAGTGTTATAAACATTCCAAGTGTACTATTTTAGTTATTTTAAAATGTACAATAAATTATTGTTGACTGTAGTCGCCCTGTTGTGGTACCAAATACTAGAACTTATGCATTCTATCTAAGTATATTTTTGTACCCATTAATCATCCCCACTTTTCCTCCCTGCTCCCCATTACCCTTCCCAGCCTCTGGTAACCATCCTTCTATACTTGATCTTCGTGAGTTCAGTTGTTTTCGTTTTTAGCTCCCACAAATGAGTGAGAACACATGAAGTTTGTCCTTCTGTGCTTGGCTTATTTCACTTAACATAATTTCCTCCAGTTCCATCCATGTTGTTGCAAATGACAGGATCTCTGAAGTCCAATTTGTCTATTTTTTCTTTTGTTGTCTGTGCCTTTGGTTTCATGTCCATCAAATAATTGGCAAATCCAATATTGTGATGTTTTACCCTGTTTTCTTCTAAATGTCTTATGGTTTTAGGTCTTACATTTAAGTTTTTGATCCACTTTGAATTAATTTGTGTGTACGATGTTAGGTAAGGTTCCATCTTCATTCTTTCACATAAGATATCCAGTTTTCCTAGCACCATTTGTTGAAAAGAATGTCTTTTCCCCAAAGCATAGTCTTTTCTTTCACCTCTGAGTATTTTTAAATTTTCCTTGTGATTTCTTCTTTGATCCATCGATTGTTTAAGAATGTCTCAATTTTCACAAATTTGTCAATTTTCCAGTTTTACTACTGTTATTAATTTCTAACTTCATCATGTTGTAATTGGAGAATACTTTGAATTATATCTATCCTTTAAAATCTATTAGGACTAAGTTTGTGGCTTAACATATAATCTATCCTGGAATATGTCCTATGCGCACTTTAGCAGAATGTGTGTGTTGTTGTTATGCAGAGTGGCCTGTGTATGTCTGTTAGAATTAGTTGGTTTATTGTGTTAATAATAAACTACAACTAATTGTCTATTTCCTTATTTCTCTTCTGTCTGGTTCTTCTATCCATTATTGAGTGTGGGATATTGAAGTCTCCAACTATTATTGCAGAACTGTCTAATTCTCCCTTCAATTCTGTCAATATCTGCTTCATATATTTTGATGGTCTGTTATTATAATTGTGTATATAATTGTTATATCTTCTTGCTGTATTGAACCATTTATTTATTATAATGGCTTTGTCTCTTGAATCTTTTTTTGATTTAAAGTCTATTTTGTATGATATTTGTATAATCACTCCTGCTCTGTTTTGTTTACTATTTGCATACCATATAGTTTTCCATCCTTTCACTTTCAATCCATTTGCGTCTTTGGATCTAAAATGAGTCTCCTTTAGAAAGTAGACATGTATACACACACACACACACATATATATACATACACACATATTTTATGCATACATATATATATAAATACATATAGTTTTCAACTTTTATTTTAGGTTCAAGGGGTATGTGTTCAGGTATTTTGCATGGGTAAATTGTGTGTCACAGGGGTTTGGTGCACATATAGTTTTGTCACCGAGGTAATCAGCATAACTCGTGATAGGTAGATTTTTGATCATCACCCTGCTCCCACTACCTATCCTCAAATAAGCCCCAGTGTCTATTGTTCCCTTCTTTGTGTCCATGTGTACTCAGTGTTTAGCACCCATTTATAAATGACAACATGCAGTATTTGGTTTTCTGTTCCTGTGTTAATTCGCTTAGGATAATGGCCTCCAGATCCATCCACGTTGCTGCAAAGGCCATGATCTCATTCTTTTTATAGCTGTGTAGTATTCCATGGTGTAAATGTACCACATTTTCTTTATCCGGTCTACCATTGATGGGCATTTAGGCACTATGGTGGATAGTGCTGGAATGAACATACCCATACATGTGTCTTTATGGCAGAATGATTTATATTCCTTTGGGTACATACCTAGTAATGGGATTGCTGGATCAAATGGCAGTTCTATTTTAAGTTCTTTGAGAAATCTTCAGACTGCTTTCCACAGTGGCTGAACTAATTTACATTCCCACCAGCAGTATATAAACGTTCCCTTTACTCTGCATCCTCACCAGCATTTGTTATTTTTTGACTTTTTGGTAATAGTCATTCTGACTGGTGCGAGATGGTATCTCATTATGGTTTTAATTTGCATTTCCCTAATGATTAGTAATATTGAACATTTTTTCGTATGCTTGTTGGATGCTCGTATGTCTTATTTTGAGAAATGTGTTTGTGTCCTTTGCCCATTTTTAACAAGGTTGTTTAGTTTTTGCTTGTTGATTTGTTTAGGTTCCTTATAGATTCTGGATATTGGGTCTTTGTCAGATACATAGTTTGCAAATATTTTCTCCCATTATGTACGTTGTCTGTTTACTCTGTTGATAGTAGAAAGAATATATTTGGATCATGTGTTTTTATCCATTCTGCTAATCTCTGCCTTTTGATTGGAGAGTATAATCAATTTACATTCCAAGTAATTAAGGATAAGGAAGGACTTCTGATATTTTGGCACTCATTTTTAATATTCTTTATAGTTTTGGGGGACCTCATTGCTTGCATTACTGTCTTCTTTTGTGTTGACTCTTGCAGTGAGCAGTTTATTCTTTTTCTCATTTCCTTTTGTACATATTGTAGTTATTTTCTTCGTGCTTACCATGGGGATTACATTTAACATCCTAAAGTTATAACACTCTAATTTGAATTTATACCAGTTTAACCTCAACAACATATAAAAACTCTGTTTATTTACAACTTAGTTTTCACTCCTTTCAGTTGTTGACATCACAGGCTTACATCCTTACACACTGTATTCCCAAGAACATAAACTAATAATTCTTTTAAATTCATTCATCTCTTAAAGTTATGTGGGAAACAAAGTGTGGAGTTACAAACCAAATTTATAATAATACAAGCTTTTAGACTAATAATTTTAAAAATGTGTTAGTCTCTTAAGTCATGCACAAGTCAAAAAGTAGAGTTACAAATGGTTGTTACAATAATGCTGTCTTTTATAATTGCCCATGTATTTATTGAGACTTTTTTTTTTTTTTTTTTTTTAGAAAAGGAGGTCTTCTTGTCACAGAAAACAGTTTTGAACTGTTAACATTGTAAAAAGGTATAAAAATACAGGGTAGGGGCTCTGAGCTCTCTGAGGAATTTCCTGACACACACTCTGAACTAAGGCGGAGAGATCTCTGGAAGCCTGGGCCTCTGATCCTTGCCCTGTGCCCCGTCCCCTTCCTCTTTCCCACGAGCCCATGCTCCAAGGCTGACCAGAGACAAGGGCTCTCCCGAACCCTGGCTCAACCTCTCAAGGAAGACCTTCTATGATCTACAATGGCTCATCCTGGAAGAGGGGGCTGGACTGAGGTGGGGTCCGCAGGCGATGCCAGGAAGGCTCTCCAGGCCTGGAGCTGGAGTACCTCTCCTCAGCACTGCCAGTGGGGCTCCTCCTCATTCCACCTCAGCTCGAGGCCCCCAAGGGAGCATGCTCTGGGTGGGGTGTCCAAGAGGAGGGCCCTCCCCTGTCCCGGGCACAGGGCCATTCTCCAGATGCCAGCAGGGGCTTATTTCTCTTGGGGGGCCTGAGGGTGGGAGAAGGGTGCTGAGCTCCTTGAAGCTCCTGCTGCAACTTTTGGTCCCTTCAGTGTGGACACCTGCTCCTCCAGCTAGTGCACCCTCTGGCGGTGGGCCCGCTCCCATGCCTCCAGGGTACGTTCAGCCTGTGCCTGGGCACTGCACAGGCGCTCCACCTTCTACTGCAGCTCCAGCTGCTGCTGCTGCTGTGCATCCACCTCCAGCTGGGCTGGGCTGTGGCTCTGCTCCAGCGCCACCACCTGCGCCTCTAGCTGCTAGATCTGCCTCTGGGCCTCGGCCAGCTCCAGCTCAGCCCCCATGAGGGTCCAGGTCAGGCGGCCCTTCTCTGGGCTCAGCGGCACTGTGTCCTTATGACTGCGAAGCTTCTCTCGCTCCACCTTGTCCAGTGCCCTCCTGAGGGCCACGAGGTCCTTCTCCAGCTGCAGGGCTGAGCGCTCCACCTCCCGCCTCTCGGCTTCCAGCTGAGCCAGGGCGCGCTGCAGGCTGCCCAGGCGTTCCTGCAGCATCCTCTGCTCGTCCTGCAGCTTCAGGACCGTGTACAGGACTGCAGCCTCGCCCTCCTGCCACTGCTGCAGCACCTCCTGAAGCTGTTGTAGCTGGCCCTCGGCCTCGGCCCACTGCAGCTCCAGGTCAGCCACCTCGCCTGGCAACGTCTGCACCTGCTCGCCAAGGGAGCTGCTCTGCTTCCCTGCCTCAGACAATGTCTGCCTGGCAGCGTCCAGCCGTTCCAGGAGCACTTGGCAGTCATGTTCACAGGCGGTCAGAGCCTTCTGCAGATGCAGGTTCTTGTCCTGGGTGCTGTTGAGGCTGGCGCTGCTCTAGGCCAGGGCTTCTGTCAGGCCCCGCACCTTGACGTGCAGGAGCCCCTCCCTTTCCTCCACCTTGGCCAGGGCCCCATTCAGCCACTCCACTGTCAGCTGCAGGATTCCTGCCTTCACCTCGCTGTCTGCCACCTGTCTCTGCAGGGAGTCCATCCGATTCTGGAGGGCCTGGGCTTGGGCCTCGTGGCCACTCAGGCCCAGGTGGCTGCGCTACGGCTCCCCCTCAAGCGAGGGCCGCTGCAGTTCCAGCTTGACGGTGAGGCCCTCGGAGGCGTCCAGCATCTCCTTCAGGCACCACTTGTCGCCCTCCAGCTTCCTCTCGTTGGCCTTCATCTTGCTGATCTTCTCCCGACTGGCCCGGAGCTCGCTCTCAGTGGCCTGCAGGCTTCTCTCCAGTGCGGCCACCTAGTCCACTGTGGCCCTGGCGCTCCCGCTCACTGCGCCGCACACTGTCCTCCTGCAGCGCCAGCTCCTCCTGGACCCCGCTCAGCCGCCCATCCACACTGCGCAGGGCTTTCTCACTCTCAGCCACTGTAGCCACTCTGGCCTTCTGCAGCTGCCTGGCCTTCGAGGTTGTGGTGTCCCTCTCAGCCTCCACCTTGGCCAGTTGGCGATTCAGGGCACTCTGGGTCCGAAGTTCGTCCTGTTCTCTCAGGGCGCTCCGCCGCTCCTGCAGAAATTCCCGGAGGGCCCCGCGCACTGCCTCTGGGTCCAGGTCTAGGGGAGCCGGGGAGGTGGTAAGTCCTGGAAATGGTGGCTGGGACCCAGGGCTGCATTCTAAGGTGCTGGGGCGGCCTAGCCTTTCCCCGCTTCCTCCAGCGGGCGCGTCCCGGGCAGGGGAGCCGGGCACTGGTGGCGGGGCTGGACTGGGCTGGGCGCGCGACCCAGGGCGAGGCCCCGGCACAGAACCGAGCGCAGGCCGCCCAGCTGGGCCTCCACCGCGCACCGCTGCACCTCCACGCGGGCCAGCTCGGCCTCCAGGTCTTGTGCCCGGCTCTCGGCCGCGCTCAGCCGCAGGCCCAGCTCCGCAGCCTCGGCCCGCGCCGCCTCCAGCTTGTTCTCCAGACCGCGGGCGTGGTCCAGCTGCTGCTTTTCGGTGCCGCGCACCTCCTCCAGGAAGCCCAGCAGGCCTCGCTCGCGGGTCCGGAACTCGCCTTCTTGTTCCTGCAGCTTCCGCTGGGCTACCTGGAGCTCCTGCCGCGTCGCCTCCAGGCTGTCCTCGCCCTTCAGCAGCCTCTGCCGGAGGCGCAGGATCTCCCGCCGGCTCTCCTTCTCTGCCTGCTAGCCCAGCACCAGGCGGCCCTGCAGCTCCGCCAACTCGCGGCCCACCCTGGTATTCTCACTGTCCAGCATCTGACGCCGGAGCTCCTGCAGCTCCCTCCAAGCCTCCAGCCGTGAGCGCTCCACCTCCTGCAGCCCAGTCCAAAGCTCCCCAGCCTCCTTGCCCTCTAGGAGTGCCAGCTTCTGCTCCTTGTCCTCATTGGTAAACTTCAGGCTGATGCGCTCGCTCTCTGCCTTCTTCACGGCGGCCTGCAGTGCCTCACGCTCCTTGGCACCCTCGCCCAGGCTGAGCCACAGCTTGCCCGCCTCCTGGCGCTGCACCTCGAGGCCCTCCTGGCTCTCACGCAGCTTGCTCTGGACCTCCAGCAGCTCCCGCCGAAGCCGGTCGCGGGCATCCTCCAGCACGTGCAGCTGGGTCCGAAGCTCTTCTGCCTCTCGAAGACAGGAGTCCTGCTGCTTGCCCAGGTCTCGGGCCTGCTCTTGCAGCCTCCTCACTTCCTGGGCGTGGGCCACATCAGCCTCCTCCAGCTGTGCCCATAGGTCCCTCAGCTTGGACATCAGAGCGTTTACGGTGCTCCGGTCCTGCTCCTGCCAGCTCTGGGCATCTAGTTTCTGTGGCTGCATCTCCAGGGAGATGGTGGCCAGGCTGTGCCGCGTACCCATCAACTTCTCTGACAACTCTGACAGAGTCTTTTCAGACCCCTTCAGAGACAAGGCTTGCTGCTTCTTGCTCTCGGCCAGGAGGAGGCCTCGTCGCGCTCTTGCTGCAAGGCAGCAATCTCCTCGCTCAGCTCTTCCTTCTCGATCTCCAGTCGGGCCAGCAGCTCCTCCTGCTCGCACTGCAGCTGACTCTGCAGCTGGGCCCGCTCGGCTTCCAGCTCCCGCCATGCTGCCTCCTTTTCGCGCTGGACTCGCTGCCAGTCCTCCTCATGGGCTGCCCGCTGCTCCCGCAGAGAGGCCTGGGCCTCCTGCTCAGCCTGCACCAGCTTCTGGGCCAACAGCTCCTTGTCTAGGCTGGCTTTCTCCTTTGTAGCTATTATTTGCTGCTGCAGGCCCGCCAGCTCCCCAGTCAGGGTCTCCTTGGCCAACAGCAGGGCCTGCCCATCGGCTTCCAGCTGATCCCAGCGGGCCTCGAGCTGAACCAGGTGCCCTTGCACCTCAAACAGGCTGCCCTCCAGGGCTTCCTTCTCCAAGCGCAGGCGTGTGGCCTCCTCTGACAGGGTCCTGCCTTCAGGCTCCGCGGCCGCCAGCTGCATGACCAGGCCAGTGCACCCCTTGGCTAGCGCCTCTGCCTGCCACTGTGCCTCCCGCCGAGCCTGCTCCAGCTCCTGCTCCCGCCCGCTCAGCTGCTGGGAGAGCTGGGCTAGCTGCTCCTGCAGCCGGCTGCGCTCATAGCGCAGCGTGGGGAGCTGCTGCTCCAGCGCCTCCTGGACCTCCTCTGCCACTCGCAGGGAGCCCTCCAGGCCCTGCCGCGCCGCCTCCTGCTCCAACCGCAGCTCCTCCAGCCGCTCCTGCTCTTCCCGCGCCACGGTGGCTTCCTGCTCCGCCTGCCGCAGCCGGCCCTGCAGGGCTGCCTTTTCTTCCTCCAGCTGGGCGACAAGGCGGTTCAGATCCAACTTGTCCTGAGCCAGGCTCTCGTTGAGGGCGCTCAGCTTGGACAGGGAGTCCTGCAGGGAGGCCTCCTCTGCCCTCAGCTTGGTCACGGAGAGCTCGAGTTTCACCTGGCCAGCCTCAGCCTTAGTCAGCGCCTCGGCCACCTCGGCCTTCTCGGCCTGCAGCATGTCCCGCTGCAGTGTGGTGCAGCTCAGCGCCTCCCTCACCTCCACCAGCTCCTTGGCCAGGCCTGAGCGCTTCCCTTCCAGCTGCTCTAGCTGTTTATGGCTGCGCTCAAGCTCCTGGCGCACCCGTGTACCATCCTGCACCGCCTCCTCCTGCTCTTCCTCCAATCGGTCCCGCTGGCGCCGCAGCCCCTCCTGGGCAGCCTGCAGCTTCTCACGCTCCTTCAGAAGGTCCTTGGCCCGTTGCTGGGCCACCTGCAGACTGTGGGCCAGTTTGCTCTTCTCCCTGCTCAGGAGCTCATTGGCGTTCCGCAGCCTCTGTACCTCGCGCTGGGCGTCCTCGTGGGCCTGCATGGCGCCATCGGTCTTGTCCCGCTGGTGCTGGAGCTGTTCCTCTAGGGCCCGCCGCTCAACCTCGCTGTCGCTAAGCTGCTTCCACAGGGTGCCCAGCAGGTCCTGGTTTGCCTCATAGTGCCCACGCATGTCCTGGACCTGCAGCTGTCGCTTGTGCAGGGCAGAGTGAATCAGGGCGAGCCTGGAGGAGTCTGAGCTAGCCAGGGACCGGCTTCGGTGGGGCGAACGGCTGCTGCCCAGTGAGGAGCACTGCGGTGGGTGGGGATGGGATCCGCTGGCCTGAGAGCCCCGCAGGCTGCCTTCGGACGCGTCCGCAGTGTGCTCGGAGCCGCTCAGCTGGACGCCGTCTCAGTGTCCAACAGGACGGCCTGTGCGAGGTCCCTCGGGGTCTGCTGCAGCCCCTCTCCATCCTCTGTCTCCAGGGCCACCTGCTCCTGTAGCCGCAGGGATTCCAGGGCCTCAGGCTTGCCGAGGGGCTTCTTGACCTAATCCTACTACAGATTCTGCTTCTGAAGACGCTCCACTGCCAGGGCCAGCTCTGTCACTCTGGCACTGAGGTCGGCCTTGTCCAGGTCGCTTTGCATCTGCTGCTGGGCCATGTCCTTCTCATGGAGCACCTTGTCCTGCAGCTGCCCCTCCAGTTGGGCCTGCAGCAGGGCCTGCTTCTCCAGGGCCGCTTCGGCCCCGCTCTCTGCCAGCCGCAGGCCCGTGCGCAGTACCAGGCCCGCCTCCTGGACAGCGTATGATGTCCAGGCCAGCTCCCCTCCCAGCTGCAGCAGGTCCCTCTCGGTGGACATCTTCACCTCGCTGACCAGTCACCCGACCCCCACCTGCCTGCAGAGGAGTAACAGGCGACTGTGCTCGTTGCTGAAGTAGGCGTTGAAGGACTCCTCCTCGAGCGTCCATGCCGCCTCCCGCTGCTCCAGCTCCTTGCGGCTGAGTGTCCAGTCGCTGGTCACCTTTCGTATGTCCTCACTCAGAGTCTGGCTGGCCGAGCCTGCGTGGTCCAGCTGCTCTCGGAGCATGGCATTCACCTGGATCAGGCTGGCACTCCTCTGCTGCTCCTCCTCCAGCCGAATGAGGGCGCTCTCCAGGTCTCGGCTGTGCTCTGTGTCCCTCAGCCGCTGCTGCGCAAGCTCTCTGGATCTCTCCAGCAGCTGCTGCTCCAGCTCCGAGCACCTCTTCTTGTACTGGAGAATCTTGGCCTGCAGCTGCTGCACAAGCTGGGCCTGCCGCTGTTGGCCCTCCCGGTAGGCTCCTCCTGCAGCTGCCTCCACAACTCCACGCTCTGCTGTACCAGCCCCCGGGCTCCTGCATCTCCAGCTCCTCAGACTCCAGACGCACACCCTGCTCCAGCCCATTGTGCTTAATGGTGAGCTCATCACGCTTGGCGTGGCTCTGGGCCAGTAAGTCCTCCGCGCGCGACAGCTCCTGCTGCAGCAGCTGGTTCTTTTTCTGCAGCGACAGCAGCAGTGCCATCTCTGTGGCCCGCAGAGGGACTGGGCTCTCAGGCCGGGAAAGGTTGCGGGTGACAATCTCCCTGATGTGGGCAGGTAGGATGATGGTCTGAGGGTCCTGGGCCAGGTCCCGCGTGCCCAAGCCCTTCTCATGGCCCAGGACGCTTCTCTCCAATGTCCGGATAACCGTCTCCAGTGTCAGCTGGTCCTCCTGTGGCCCCTACAGCCCCAAGCTCATGGCGGGGTGGCTGTGGGCATCCCTCCAGCCCCCTTCTGCAGGACCCCAAGACTAGCTCAGTCAGCACGCCCCACAGCCAGGCTGCTGTGCTGAGCACCAGGCAGATTAAGCTTAAATCCCGCGGCGCCCCCATGTGACCACAGCCGTGGGAGGAGCGAGATGGGGGTTGAGAGGGGAGAGGATGGGAAAGGACAGGAGAGGAGGGAAGCAGAGGCAGGGGGGATCCGAGGGAAGAAGAAGGAAGAGGAAGGATGAAGGAGAAGGGAGAGAAAGGGAGGGAAAAAGAGAGAAGAGGGAATAGGGGAGGAAAGGAGGGGGGAATCTTTATTTCTTCATACAGCTTTGAATTCCTATCTAGTACCCTTTCATTTCACTTTGCAGTACTCTCTTGAGCAGTTCTTGCAGGACAGGTGTAGTGGTAACATTAGCTTTTGTTTATCTGGGAATATCTTAATTTCTCCCTCATATTTGAGGAACAATTTTGCCAGATATAGCATTCTTAGTCAACATATTTTTAGCACTTTGAATATATCAGCTCACAGCCTTCTGGCATCTAAATTTTCTGAAGAGAAAATTGCTAACAGTTTCATTGAGGATCACTTGTATGTGATGAGTCATTTTTCTCTTGCTGCTTTCAAGATTTTTCTCTCTGTGTTTGTCTATTGTAAGTTTCATTATAAGGTGCTGTGGTTTTGGGGTATCTCTCAGTTCATCTTACTTGGCATTCATTGAGATTCTTGGAGGTTTATATTCATGTCTTTCATAAAATTTGTTAAGTTTTCAGTCACTATTTCTTCAAAGGTTTCCTTTGCCCCTTTCTCTCTCTCCTTTCCTTTTGGGACTTCTCCAATGCATATGTTGATGGGCTTGGTGTTGTCCAAAAGTCTCTTAGGCTCTGTTCATCTTTTCTTCAATCTTTTATCTACCTGTTCCTCAGACTTGATAATTTCCATTGTCCTATCTTCAAGGTTGCTGATTCTTTCTTTTGTCATGCTCAAGTCTGCCTTTAAACCCCTCTTCTGATTTTTTTTATTTCAGTTTTTGTACTTTTTGGCTCTACAGTTTATTTTTGATTTCTTTCTTTGGCTTTCTATCTCTTTCTTGATATTTCCATTTTGTTCATGCATCACTTTCTTGATTTTCTCCACATCTTCCTTTAGTTCTTGAGCATTTTTAAGAGAGTTGTTTTACAGTCTTTGTCTAATAGATCTGCTGTCATATCTACTAGATCAGGGACTGTTTCTGTCGATTTATTTTTTCCTTTGAATGTGCCATACTTTCCTGTTTCTTTGTATGCCTTGTGATTTTTTGTTGAAAATTAGACATTTGAATTTAATAATGTGAGAACTTTGGAAATCAGATTCTTCCCCTTCCTTGGTGTTTGCTGTTTTTTGTTATTGTTTCTATTTATTGTGGTTCTTTTTATTGCTGTAGGTTTTTTCTTTGCCAAAGATTAGCCTGGGGTGTAAACTTAAGATCTTCTCAGGTTTTTTCTGAGCCTGCAGCTTCCCCTGTGCATGTGCAGTCACTTTCTAATTTCCTCCATATGTGCAGTTGTTTTTGAATGTCCTAGTCTTTAATCTCTGGCTTCCAAAAGGAGAAAAGGGAAAAATGAAGGAGGGAAAAGGAAAAGTGGTGCTAACCCTTTAAATCTTGGGAAGTTGCTTCAGCCAGAGGGGGAGGGACTTGCAACAATGGAGAGAGGTGCAACAATAATGGTCACCCACCTCTTTGTCTGCAAGTCTGTGATCAGGAGCAGCAATCAGCTATCTGAGTACAGATCTGCAATTTTGGGAGGGCAAGTTCCTTTTTGCCCACCCTTGCTCGTGTAAGCTGTGTGGAAACTGTTCCACAGTGCTAGGGACACAGTGCTGTGTCCCTAGCACTGTGCTTGCCACAGGGCTGGGGCTGCTGGATAGATAGTTGCTAGTGGACTAAGAACACACTTTACCTCCAAACTTTCCCATGGAAATTGCAAGTCTTCAATATACTCAAGAGTTCAAAAACAGCTATATCAGGGTCTGTCAGTGCAATTTTTGTCTCAGTGGGGAGACTGATTCCTACTCCACCACCTTCCCAGAATCTTCCTAACCTTAAATTTTAAACATGCACACTAAAAATTATATTTTTTCGAATTATTCAGCAGCTCAATTCTCTTCCTGACAAAACAAAAGCCTTACCCATGTTATCTTCCCTCAGCACTCTATCTCCACAATTCTCATGTTATTGTTTTGAATTTTAGTATAAGCTTGTTATGAGTGCACAGAAAACTTTTCTCCTTCCCTTCTCCATACATTTCCTTCTACCCATCCTTCTTTTCATAAGTGTGAGTACAGACTGAGAGTACAGACTCAGGAGAAAAACTATCTGGGCACAAATCTTTGCTCCACCAGGTGTGTGACCTTGGGCAAGTTTCTTTACCGCTCTGAGCCCAAGTTTCCTCATGTTTATAAACAGCGATAATGTAAGTTTCTGTTTTAGGGTCATGGTATTACATTATTTAGTATATGTAATGTGCTTAGAGCAGTACCTGACACAAAGTAAGTTCTCAATAAATATGTTATTTTTTTCTCCTTCCTTGTTTGCTTAACCATCAATGTATGTTGAGATTTTTAAACCCCTTTTAATTACTATTTACTTGCTGTTATTTCTTGACTTCCATTCCTTCCTTGTGGGTTTCTCATTCTTATTGCTAACATAGATTTTTTCAGTAATTGTTTCAGAGAGAGTTGATGGATAGTGAAATGTCCAAGTTCTTCTATGTGTCTGAAGGTGCTCATTTCACATTTTTTCATAAGTTCTAGGCTTACAGATATCTTGTCATGCTTTGAAGACATTAATTGTGACACATATGGAAAATAGAGACTAAGTAACCATCCTAGTCCCCTAACGTACCTTCCTGGACTTCACAGTCAGAAAAGTCCAAATCTATATTTCTCAGATTACCCTGTAGTAGGAGGTTCTGAATATGAATGATATCCCACCAGTTAGGTACTCTTGGGTGAGATTGAAATGATGCATGGGAAGCAGCAGCCACCTTCCTGCTTCTTTGGGTCTTTCTGCTTGTGAATACAGTCATGCAGACTTTATGTTTTCCTGCTTCAGTGTTCCTTTGTGTAGTAACTAGCTTCACGGTGTCAAAAGGTGGTTGTGATATGACAGCAGATTTCTGATCTCTGAATCACAGCTACAGGGATGTGTTCTTGAAGTTAACAGCTTCAGTGTTGGGCTCCCAATTTCCTTCCATCTGAATTGAGTACAAGTGTTACCTACCTTAATGAGCCAGTTCTGTTGTGGTACCCTAGGAGTGTTTTTTAGAGGCCCAACCTACATTTCTTTCTGCCTCAAAATAATTTTGTAAGCATCTGGTCCATAGTTCAATTGAACTTCTGTTTA
This sequence comes from Pan paniscus, assembly GCF_029289425.2. Lineage (NCBI taxonomy): Eukaryota > Metazoa > Chordata > Mammalia > Primates > Hominidae > Pan > Pan paniscus. The sequence continues at coordinate 134,860,711 of NC_073272.2, read as the reverse complement.
AAATAGCTACAGTGAGTTCTGTTTTCTGCAACTGAACCCTTACTGATGCATCGTCTTCTGACACCCATTGTTGTGGATTATGTTTGTTTTTCTTTTTATGGATAATGTGTCATTCCTCTCTAGTGACTTTTAGGATATTTCCTTTGTCTTCAGTGTTGTTTAGTTTAACTGAAGGGGCCCAGTGGTATATTTTGTGTATGTACATATCCTACTCACCACTTGAGTTTTTGTTTTTGTTTTTGTTTTTTCCATATTGGTACAAATCCCGACCCTGCACTGAGCACAGTGCAGAATTAGGGATTGAGAGTCTAGATGTTTCACTTCGTTTCAAACCATGGTTTAAGCAGGGGACTCACTTTCAGGAGAGACCCAAGGTGGATAGGTCAAGATATTCTGGTTTTCATTCATGATGAAAACATTTTCCTACCTCCTAGATCCATACAGAACACTTAGTTCTAGCTCCCTCAGTACCTGCCTACAGTTTAGCTCTCTTTCCTGGCTTCTCAGACCTGTTTCCCTTGCTAGCCTCCAAGGGCTGTGAAGCTTCAGGTCCCATTTACTGCTCTGCATTCCTTCTGCTTCTGGGTCTTAGAGGTTTCCTGTTATACTTTTGAGAATGGCTACTATTTTAAAAATATTTTTAAAATGTTGTCCATTGTTACAGTGTGTTTGGAAAAGAAGGTGGGGAAGCAATGGATTAGGGTGGTGTTCTTTCAGGTTAGTTCAAACTGACATCCTCACCTGAAGTTGCTGCCCATCACTGAATGATAAAAGGTATATCTCATTTCCTTTTTAAAAAAAATTACTCCCTATAGTTAAAAACAGAAGTACAACTAAGCAATAGGCCTATGAAAATATTTAATCCTGATTATGTATTCAAAGGCATACAAAATAACATATCAAAATAAACTATTTTAACCTATCAAATTGTGAGATTGACAAACCCGTTGTGAGACTCAGGGATAGGTAAAGTGGAGTAGAAGGAAAGGATCAAGTTCTCTCTCCTAGGAAACAGAGTTAGCTCTAGCCTTAAAGTAGAGATGATCAAGAAGGAAACATGCATCTATAGCCATATCACCATGAATGTGCCCAATCTCATCTGATCTTGGAAGCTAAGCAGGGTTGGGCCTGGTTAGTACTTGGAGGGGAGACTGCCAGGAATACCAGGTGCTGTAGGCTTTTTTTTTTTTAAGGAAAGATTTTAGAGAAGTGATGGGTTAAATATTATATTGATCTTGAAGGAAGGGAAATGCACCCCGCTTGAGGCAATGAAAGGTAGTAATAAATTTTTTAATCTATTGAATCAGAATTGCCACCATTGTCTCAAAAAACTCTCATCCTGACTCCAGTGAGTAGTGTGACTTGGTATCCCAACTCTGGAGAGCATCAAAAGCCCTAAGCCATGCATACCCTTTGGTGCACTTTCTAGGAATATATATCAAGGAATTGATGACTGTGCCACAGCATTTATCCACAACGGCATCTGTCACTGTATCATTTATAAAAACAAGGAAAAACAACAACAAAAAGCAAACCAACCCCCACCAAAGGGCACTGGGGGATACATGATGAAACCTTCATACAAAAGAGATACTAGGTAGCTTTGGATGTAGGAAAATACATAATAACATGGTAAGACAAACATGAAATAGCGGAATCAGATTTCAAAGTAGTATGTTTGTAGTTTTACATACATAAAAGGTGCACACAAAGTGAAAATTCATCCAAAACCCAGCAATTTCCCTTGGGAGTGGGGTAGGTAGGAGTAGGATGTGATTTTGCATGCTCTTTGTATTTCCCATTTCTCAATGTATTTGCTCTAGTGCCCCTGAAACTTCCCACTTAGCTGCTTTCTTGCCCTCTCCTGACTCAGTCTCTTAGGTCCCAATCAATCTCTGGAGGTGGAATGGAAGGAAGACAGGTGGACCCATCTCAGGGTGGCCACAGCTGCTCCCACTGGGGAGTTCCATTTGGAGAAGGCTCTCAGGTCTACCCCTCATCCAAGCCCTGGATTTCTTCTGGACCTCACCCAGAAAGGACAGGGTCATCTTCCATCTTTGCTATTCCATTCCACCATTCTTCCAGCCCAGTTCCCTGCCTCTCCAAGGGGCACTGGTAGCTCAGGAAAAGAGCTTCTTCTTGGGGTTCTGTTTCAGACTTGGTTCCTGTCTTTGGTTTCTCTGTAAAACAGGGATAATGGTTAGGTGGTTGTGTGATAATGATGAGATTAGGAATGCAAAGCACCTAGTACGGTGCCTGGCACATGGCAGGCTCTCATCAGAGGTCGGTTCCCTTCACTTGGTTCCTTTTCCCCACAGTAACAAGGCTGCTCCAGGTGAGACCTGATGACAAACAATGAACAGACATCAGCGAATTCACTGCTTACAAGCATCCCAACGGAACCTTACTAAAAACTCCAGGTTGTGCACAGCTTGCCTGGCACCACACAGTAGTAAGTGGAAGAGCTGGGCTCAGGGCTCAGGGCTTTGGTCTCCTGGAGTCCCATCGGAGCAGAACCGGCCTTCCTGCCTTTTCCTCTGTAGCAGGGATGGGAGGGGTGATCCTCCCTCTTCAAGAGGCCTTGGAGCCAGGCTCTGGGAGGATCATTTCCCATCTTGCTTTGCCAAGTCATGTGATCCCTGGAGTGGGGATAAAGAGGACCATCTAGACAAAGGGGAGGGAAGATCAAGGACTGGGGTCCATTTCTCCTGTGGTGGCAGATGCCATAGGGCATTAGCACCAGTGCGTTTGGACGGGTCCTCCTTGTCAGGATGCTCTGACCCCTGGGTAGCCCTTGGCAACAGGAGTGCCCCCAGGGTCCCTAAACCCAGTCTTCACTCCTGAGTCTGAGCATAGCCCTGTGTCCTCAGGATGCCTCCCCACCCCCACCCAGGGGCCCTATGGGGCTTCCTCTAACACTACCCTCTGCCCTCCCTCCCCCACCTTTTGCCTGCTTGCCAACCCTTACAGCAGCCACTAGGGAGGTCTCTGGTGGGAGCCACTAGGGAGGGGGGCTCTGATGGGACAGAATTTGCTTCCAAGGTTGGGAAAGGGAAGCAGGCTTCCAGGGCCAGGTCCTTTATCTTCTCCAAGATTCTGCAGTAACCTTGCTGGTAGGGAGGCAGTGGGAGGTGGCCTCAGGCAGGGAGAGGAGTCTCAGTGCTACACAAAATGACCTGTGTCAAGTCTGTTTCAGTTCACTTCACCCTAGTCCACCCTCAGGATTCTACTGACTTAAGACACTTTTGATCGCCAGACTCTAAAAAGGAAAGGGACTTATGTTTTGGGTCGTTGAACAAAGGTTGTCAACAGAACAAGCAGCTACCTCTCGGGGCCAGGCTAGGATGCTGCCTGCTTCTCATGGGGCAGTGGTCCAGGTCAAGTCGGTTCTCAGCACAGCCTCTGAACAGGAAACACGGTCCCTGCCACAGCCTCCCCCAGCCCTAGCCCTCAGAGGCTTCTCCCTGCCAACTCCTGGCCATGGGAGCTGGTGACCTCACCATGGGGCCTCTCCACCCGGGGCCACTGCATCACCCCCACCAGACACGGGAGGCCTCCAGTTGGGATTTTAGTGTATTAAACCAAGGACTTTTTTTTAAACTTAGAGAAAACAAGAAGACGTGACAACACCAGAAACAAGAACATCTCTCTGGCCAGCCTGTGCTGACCAGTACACAGTGAATCACACACAGAAAAGTATGTCATTCCGGTCAGTGTCTAGAAGCTCCACCGCCTAGAAAACAGACTGCAAATAAATAAAGCGCATGGAGACCCCGTCACGCAGCAAGGGCCCCATCCGGGAGAGAAGAGGTGGGGAGGGGAGGTGGAGAAGCGGCAGGCGGGGCTACCACTTAAGGCAGCAGGGGTGAAAAAGCAGGGACAGGAGCAGATGCTGAGGGCTTGGCCCTGACCCTCCCCAGCCAGCCCCTCTAGGCCAATACGGCCACACCAGAAGCCACTGGGGGTGGGCGGACATGGATTTCCGTGACCCTCTTATGGGGTGGGGCTCCCTGCAGTGGGGGGTCTTTGAGGGCAGAGACCCCTGCGGCTGACGCAACTTTATCCCAGTAGGGAAACAGCTTCCAGGGTCCCAGGCCAAGCCCCTTGCATGGGGAGGGCTCAGTCACCCCCCACACTCCCACGCATGCACTCAGCAAAGAGCTTTCCTCCAGCCTTCCTGGCTGGCCCAGGAAGAGGCTGGAGCTGGGGATCCAGTCACCCAGAGGGTGACACCAGGGTTTGAAAGGGCCACATCTGTGCATCAGACACAAGGAGGCTCCTCACTTCTCTTCTCCAGCCCTTTGTCACTCTTGTCCCATAGAGGATGCCCCCAAAGATCTGTTGGGGGGACCAGCAGGCTGACAGGCCCCCAGAGGTGGTCCAGGGTGGACAGGGTTGGGGTGGATGAGAGGGGCCAGCAGGGTCAGGGGTTCCCAAGAAACTTGGGACAAGGAGGCATGTCATCAGGCCCTGGATGTGGGAGACTGCAAGGGTCATGAGGCAGCCACTGTCCAGCCTCTTCTGGCGTGAGGCAGGCGGACAGCTTCATTCAGGACCTGAGTCCAGTGGGCAGCTGAGGAGGGTACATAGTAGGTGGCTGGGCCACTCTGTCCCTGGAGCTGGCCAGACTGCTGCAGTTTTCAGTCCCAGGAACTGAGAACGTGGCGCCCGGGGTACCAGTGCAAGAGATGCGGAAATGGGGATAGATGGTAAGGGCGAGGGTCTCTTCCTGGCTCCCCTCTGGGCTGCTCCTGACCATTGTACACCAGTTAGCAGCACACCCGGGGGGCCCCCAGGAGCAATCCAAGCGTTGAGGATGAGATTCTCCTGTGTGATCCTGGGGATGGGGGGGGTCGAGCTTGAGGAGAGAGAATTGGGGTCATGCCATGGGTCTCAGCCCCAGCCCACCCCAGGTTTATCCCTTCACCCTCCTGGTTATGTCGTGTCTCCAGGAGCCACAACACCAAGATCACCCCCACTTGCCCACCAAACTGGGAGGCTTGTGCCACTTCACTGCTGAGGAGCCCTTGGTGAAGCTCCAGGTGGGGTGAGAGGCTAGGATGTGGGGGAAAGCTTGGCTCCCCAGGGGTCCTGGGGCTCATCTCTCCTGTCTCCCATCTCAGCTGTCCGTCCTCCTGATCTTCCCTGTGACTTTCCGTACTGCTCCAAGGAAAGCGACATTCCTAGATTCCCTACCCCTGGGCCCCTCTCTCCCTTGGTGCCCCAGGAGCCCTATGCTCCCCTCTCCACTTCCCCCTCCCTCCTCCCACCATGCCAGGTCTTGAAGAAGACTGGGGAGGGGTGTGGGGGCCTGCAGGCCCAGGGGCACACGCAGTTCCTCCTCCTCCTATCTGCATTTCAAGGGCAAATCCACCCCTCCCTGAAGCCTCAGTTTCCTCTGTCATTAGGAGGGGGAAATACACCTCTCTCACAGTGCTGCTAGCAGATTTCAGTTCCCAGGGAACTCAGACCTTCCTTCCCAAGCCAGGACTCAATCACTGGGCACCCCCACCCCTGTGAGCCTTTGTCCATGCTGTGCCTCTACTAGGAAGGCCCTTCTCCTCTTGTTCAGGCCCTTCATGCTGCCTCTGCCCAGGCAAGTTCCAGGGCCAGAGGTGCCCCTGGGCAGGGATGTGACTCTTGGCAAGGCCAGAGAAGGGGCGGGTCACCGCCTACAAACGTCAATGCCTGAAAGAGAAAGAAAGAGATGGGGACCTCAGTTGCCTGGCCACCAGACACGTCCTTGCTTCCCCCAGGAATGGCCTCCTCTGCAAGCCCCTCCTCCATCTGCTCTGCCCACCCCAGGCTGAGAGCTGCTGTGTGCTCAGGGAGGTCTCCTTTTCCCAGATCACTTCAGTACACAGTAGGCTTCTAGAGGCCGTCTGGGGCTGGAGGATGGGACTCTGGCCCTGGGAGGGCCTTGCTAGCTAGGGGCCTTAGGGAGCATGGGCTGACATGGCAGAAGAGCAAGACTGGGGGAGGGGACGGTAGGAATGCGTCTCTCCCACTCTTCCCTGTCTCCAAATGCAGAGCTTGGGGGGTGCCCTCATGTAGGGGCAGGGGAACATAAGGGACAGCAGGAGCAGGCAGAGACCAGTCCTCTGGCCCCAAAGACAGGGCAGGAGGCAGTTTTGCCAAGGGCTGTGCAGGAGCTGCAGAGAGCCCCAGGGCTGAGGGCTGAGAACAGATATGGGGCGCAACCTAGAAGAGAACCGTCCTCCCTATGCCCACCGACTGGTGGGGAAGAGAAGGGTGGGGGCATCGTTGCTCCTCTAGGGCCTTCCGGGGCCGCCCCCAGCCCATTACCCTCCATTCCTCAGGGTTCAGGGGACACCCTGGGGGCCTCTGCGGAAAGGGAGGCAGGCACTGGGGCGTGGGCGGGAGGGGGCCGCCCCTCACCCTATCCTGCAATCATGACTGGGGAGGAGGGGAGAGCCTGCGGCTGCCTTTCTTTTCCCCACCTGGGCTCCACAGCTCTTCGGGCTGGTTTGCCCCGGTGCCTTCCATATTTCCCCCTGACGGCCAACACGCCCTGACATCTGAAGGGCAGAGCCACCGCCCCTCTCCCATTCCAACCTGTCGCCTCCTACCTTTCTGCTCCGGGCCTGGAAAGTCAAGTCGCCGCAGCAGAATTCCCTCCTTCTGGTTTCCCCCTCTTTGGCCAATATGAGGCAACAGGTCGGCCGAGCCCAGGTAGTTTCTGGAGCCCGATGGCAGGGGCCCATTCAGTGCGTTTCTGCACGATCCAGGGCCCCCGGGCTGAGACCGCAGCCGGGGCCAGGGCTGGGCCGTCGTGCCCTGGCGGCGTAGGTCTAGAGTCCAGGGGTCCGAGCCGCCCCGCCTCCGCCCCCCGCCGCGGCCCAGCTTTCCTTCATGCCGGCGACCCGGCCGGGGGCGGGCGGGGACACGGGCGCCCCTTCAGCCGGGCCTTCGCCGCCGCCGCCGCCGGCGCTCACTCGATCCGCACCTGCAGGCGGACGTTAAGCATCACCGAGGCCACGATGTAGAAGTAGGGGAAGTTCATGCGCAGCCGCCAGGCCAGGTCGAAGAAGGTGAGCAGCGTGCGCGTGAGCCCCTTGCAGAAGGCGCCGTACGAGCCTCGGGCCGCAGCTGAGCGCGACAGCCGCACTGCCAGGCCAGACAGGGCCGCCGCAGCCGCCGCTGCAGACAGAGCCGCCGACGCCGCCATGGGCCCGGGCCCCGCGCAGGCCCCGCCGACCGACTGACCCGCTCGAGCGCGAGCCTCAGGGCGGTGGGACCCGAGCACTAGTGCACCCAGCGGGTCGCCCAGAGCCGCGGCCGCCCCGCCCCCGTGTTCCCAAGGCCGAGCGGGGCTCAGGCGGCCGCTGCCTCGGCCCCTCCTCCACGATCCCGCACAGCTCCGCCCCCTCCACACATCCTCACTGCGGGGGGCCACCCCCCCGAACCCCCCCCGGCCAGCATAGGTCCGCCGCTGGCTTAGCCACGCCCCCAACCGGGAGCCGCAGAGAGGCCGTCAGCGCTGCGACCCCGCCTGCTCGACGTGCCCCGCAGGCTCAGCTCCGCCCACTGCCCCGTCCCGCCCACACAGCCCCGCCTCTTTCCGGGCGCCTCCGGAGGCTGGAGTGGATTGAAGGGCGGAGCTGCCAGGGATCGCTTTGAGACCATTTCCCAGGGTGGAGCGGGAGTGGAGGAGGACAATCTGGGCCGCTACGCTGATTCTGTATAGAAAGCACGTGCAGAAGCCTCTGCCTGTTCATATCACCTCCCTTCTCCCACGGTCTCCCCTGAAAACTGGCCAGCCAAGCCATTATATCTTTCTTTAATTCGCATGGTGCAGTAACTGCGCTACAGAGTGCCATCAAGCCCACATGCGTGCATTTTTCCCTTTCTGGTATATTTGCTGGTCACGTATATCTCTTTATTGGCGAATTTCCCCATTGTCCTTCCCTTTCTAAGCACTCTTCTTAATCCATTGTTTGCCATGGTGGTTGCACAAGGTCGTCTTGGGTTTTCATTTGCTCTTGTTTATGGCCTTTTTGTTTGTTTGTTGCCAGTGTGCTTAAAAGCCCTTCGTGGTTTCATTCAATCTTTATTAAACGTAAACCAATCAAAACCCAGTAGCGTTTTTTCAGACTGTTTTAATGATGTGGGGAAATGCTCTCACTTCGTTATGGTCATGACTTTTGAAAAACTGTCGACAAGAAAGAAGTAGGTTCACCCAACCCCATCCCAGTTTTCACAACAAAGGTTGACGTGGGTATTTAAGAACTCTCAAAATACCTGTTCACCGTCACACCTGATCATCTCTATGGTATCCCACGTAACTGTTTAAGGAACGCAGCGGATCCATTTACACTGATTGAGCAATTGTCCTACCTACATGATCAAGAAAAAAAAAATCCAGTTCCAGAATCACTGGATTCTGGTTATTGTGTGGACATCACGATTTTATCAACAACGCAACACATCCATGCATGGGTATACATGCATCAAAAAAAAAATGCCAGGGCAGGAGGCTGGGCGCGGTTTTTCTTTTCTTTCTTTTTCTCTTTTCTATTTTTTTTTCTTTTCTTTTTCTTTTTTTTTCTTTTTTTGAGACTAAGTCTCACTCTATCTTCCACTCTGATGATCTCAGCTCACTGCTGTCTCTGCCTCCCAGGTTCAAGCGATTCTCTTGCCTCAGCCTCCTGAGTAGCTGGGACTACAGGCACGCGACACCACGCCTGGCTAATTTTTGTATTTTTAGTATTTTTAGTAGAGATAGGGTTCACCATGTTGGCCAAGCTGATCTGGAACTCCTGATCTCAGGTTATCCGCTTACCTCGGCCTCCCAAATTGCTGGGATTATAGGCGTGCAATCTCGGCATTTTGGGAAGCCGAGATGGGAGGATCACTTAAGGCTGGGCCTGTTTAGCAAGGTCCTCGTCTCTACAAAAAAAAAATAAAATATATTAGTGGGGTGTGGTAGCATATGCCTGTAGTCCCAGCTACACAGGAGGCTGAAGTGGGAGGATCGCTTGAGCCCAGGAGTTCAATGTTACTGTAAGCTATGATCCTGCCACTGTACGATGGAGTGAGACTGCCTCTACTACAAAAAAGAAAAAGCCAGGGCAGATATATCAAATTGCTCTATATTGTTCTGGTTAAGACAATAGGGAGACTTAAACTTTTTACTTCGCTCTATATGTCTGTATGTCCAAATGTATGTCTATACATATTCCTTGTATAATACAATGAAAAAAATTAGTAATATTTGAAATAGAAAGGGCCATAGAAATATAGACTTAAAGCACATAGAAACCCATTGTTCCAGACTGGCTAGAACCCCATTCATTTGCAGACCCTGTTGCTTCCAGCCATTTCTGAAACCTCTCCTTGGCCTCATCTCATTTATTTTTTAACATTTTGTTTGTAAATAATTATAGACTCACAGGAAATTTCAAAAATAGTACCAAAAAAGACCTTGTGCCTTTTATCCAGCTTCCCTCAACAGTAACATTTTTTGTTGATGTAATATAATATCAAAATCAAGAATTGAAATTGATACATTACTGTTTACCAGACTGCAGGCCTGATTTCACTTGGAATATTTTTTTAAACCTGCATTAATGTGTGGGTGTGCACACATATAGTCCTAACAATTTTACACCATCTAAAGATTTGTGTAACCACAACTACAATGAAGATACAAAAGTATTCCATTACCCAAAAAAAAACCTCCTTTGGGTTACCTCTTTGCACTCACATTCAGCCACTCTGCACATATTATGTTAGATTTATTTCATCCTCTTTGGAGTGACTGCTAGTGGTATTGTGAGTTTGATTACATGTCAAACATTTGGTTTCCATGTGTTCATTGTTAATATATAGAACTGCAACTAATATTTTAATTACATTATTAATCTTGAGATAATTGTAGATTTACATGCAATTTTAGGAAAAAATACAGAGAGATCCCATGTTCCCTTTAACCAGTTCCACTGGTTAATATCTTTCAAAACTACAGTACAATATCATAATCAGGATGTTGATATTGACACAATCCATCTATCCTATTCAGAATTCCCTCAAGCTGCCCTTTTTTGACCAAATCTGCTTCCATCCCGCTCTCCCTCCTTAATGACTGGCAACCACTAATGTGTTGTCTATTTCTATAATTTTATCATTTCAAGAATGTTAAACAAATGGAATGATACAACATTGTAACCTTTGGGAATTGACATTTTTCACTCAATATCATTCTCTAGAGAATCATCCAAGTTGTTGGGGGTGTGAAGTGTCAATAGTTCTTTATTTCTTTTTGCTGCTGAGTAGTACTCCTTGGTGTAGTTGTACCACAGTTTGTCTAACCATTCACCCAGAGTATTCCCAGTTTTGGCTATTAGAAATAAAGCTGCTATGAATATTAATTTACAGCTTATTGCGTGAAGATAAATGCCCATTTCTCTGGGATAAATGTCTAAGTGTGATTGCTAGGTCATAAGGTGCATGTTAGGTTTTGTAAGACTCTACCAAACTGTTTCCTGAGTGGCTCTAGCATTTTATATTCCCACCAGTAATTTATGAGTGTGTTGATTCTCTGCATCCTTGCCAGCATTTGGTGTTATCACTATTTTTTATTTTAAACATTTTGATAGGCGTATAGTGATATATGATTTGGCAAATACCAATAATGAAGGTGAAAAATCATTTTATGTGCTTATTTTCCATCTGTTTATCCTTTTTGGTAAAATGTTTTTTGCCATTTTCTAGTTGGACTGTTTTCTATGCTTAAATCTCGAGACTTCTTTATATTTTCTAGATACGAGTCCTTTAACAGATATGTGGTCTGCAAATTTTCCTCCCATTCTGTAGTTTGTCTTTTCATTCTGTTATTAAGGGCATTATCTGAGCAAAAGACTTAAATTTTGATGAAGTACCATTTATTGGTCCTTTTTATTTATGGATCATGGTTTTGATGTCATGTGTAAGAACTCTTTACCAAGCCCTAGGTCCTAAAGATTTTCTCCTGCGTTTTCTTTTTGAAGTTTTGTAGTTTTATATTTCACATTTAAATTTGTGCCCCACTTTGAGTTAACTTTGGTATAATATTTGAGGTTTAGGTCCAGGTTCAATTTTCATTTATGGATGTCTAATTGTTAGAGCACAATTTGTTGGAAAGGGTATCCTTCCTCCACTAAGCTTCTTTTTCATCTTTGTCAAAAATCGGACTTGGGTCTCTTTCTATGTCCTCTATTCTGTTGTATTGGCCTATGTGTCTATTCTTTCTACAGTACCACACTGTCTTTATTACTGTTTGGATATAGTACGTGTTAATATGGGAATATTAGTCCATTCACATACTGCTATAAAGAAATACCAGAGACTGGGTAATTTATAAAGAAAAGAGGTTTAAGTGGCTCACGGTTCTGTAGGCTGTGCAAGAAGCATAGCAGCTTCTGTTTCTGGGGAGGCCTCAGGAAGCTTACAATCATGGCAGAAGGCAAAGGGGGAGCAGGCACATCACATGGGTGGAGCAGGAGAAAGAGAGAGAGCGGGTTGGGGGGTGCCACACACTTTTAAACAAGCAGATCTCGTGAGAACTCACTATGATGACAACAGCACCAAGGGGATGGTGCTAAACCACTCATGAGAAACCACCCCCATGATCCAATCACCTCCCACCAGGCCCCACATCCAAGATTGGGGATTACAATTTTACATGAGTTTTGGGCAAGGACACACATCCAGACCACATCAATGGGGTAGCATGATTTTTCTCTATTTTTTTGAACATTTCTTTAGCTACTCTAGGGCTTGTGCCTGTCCATATACAATTTAGAATAAGCTGATCTATGGGTACAAAAAGGCTTGCTGAAAATTGTGTTCAATTTAAAGACCAATTTTGGGGAAAATTGACATAGTTTCTGTGTGGATTCTTCAAACCCAAGAACACAGTATGTTTCTTCATTTATTTAGATATTCTTAATTTCATCAAAACTGTAGAATATTCAGCATTCAGATCCTATATATGTTTGTTAAATATACTCCTAAGTACTCACTTTCTTTGAAGCAATTATACATGATTTTATGTTTCTAATTTCAGTTTCCACATGCTTGTTCATTGTTAGTATGTAGAAATATGATAATTTTTTTGTGTTCATCTTGTATCCTGCAACCTAGCTGAACTTTTTTTCTTACTTCTTGTGAGACAGGAATAATGCAGTGTGGTCGCAGAAGAATAGAAAATTCCAGACAACAGTTTCAGATGACTAGCAAAAGGAAACTGCTGAAATAGCAGCAGAAGCTAGGGGCTGATTAGACCCTAAAAAACCAGGGTATGGACCAAGCTGGCTAAGACCAATTGGACCCAACACAGTGCTGGATTTGACCTAGGTGTTACCTAGGACGTCATTATACCGTCATTAACATAGTAAATCACACATCCACTAGCACCAGGACAGTTCCAGGAACACCCATATTTGGTGTAAAAATGGGTGGTGCCACAGTTTCAAGAAATCTCTAACCTTTTTTGGGAATCTCTGTGAATATTCCACCCCTTGATTAAAGAGACCCGCAAAGGTAGAAGCCCCAAATTCCATTGCATGACTCACTCTGTGTATGCCTGCACTACCCTTTCTTGAGTGTGTACTTTTGCTTTGCAATAAATCACTGAACTTTCACTCTTTTCTGACTTATCCTTGCATTCCTTCTTGCAATGGTGTCAAGAGTGTGGACACCAGCTGGGGTCAAAGTCTAACCAGTGTTTGGGGACCTCCCCCAAACTTGGAGTCTTGGTATCACTTGGAGTATCACTTGGAGTCTTTTTGTCAATTCCTTGGAATTTTCTAACTAGATAATGTCATTTGTAAATTGGGACAGTTTTATTTTTTCCTTCCTAATCCTTATTTCCTTTCCTTGTGTTATTGCAGTGGATACAATTTCCAGTACTAGGTTGAAAAAGAGTGGTGAAAAACTAACATCACTGACTTGTTTGGGATCTTAGGGGGAAGCATTCAGTCTTTCACCACTAGATATGATGTTAACTTTAGGGAGTTTTGTTTGTTTTTTTGAAAAAAGTTTCTCAGTTGTCTCATTTTTTGTTTCCTTTATTTAAAAAATTTAGGATTGTGGTAAGATACATATAGCATAAAATTGATCACGTTAACTGTTTTTAAGTGTTCAGTAATGTAAAGAACATTCACATTGTTCTGCAACCAATCACCATAGCTCTTTTTATCTTGCAAAAGATAAAAAAAAATTACAACTCCCCGTTTCCTCCTGCCCTTATGCTCTGAAAACCACTATTCGACTATGTGTCTCAATGAATTTGACTACTCTAGGCACCTCATATAAGTGGAATCATACAATATTTGTCTTTTTGTAATTGGCTTATTCATACAAAATAAAATTAAGTGTAGTCCTCAGAAAATATTTTTTTTTTTGAGACGGAGTTTTGCTCTTTGTGCCCAGGCTGGAGTGCAATGGTGTGATCTCGGCTCACTGCAACCTCCGCCTCCCGGGTTCAAGCGATTCTCCTGCCTCAGCCTCCCGAGTAGCTGGGATTACAGGCACCTGCCACCACGCCCGGCTAATTTTGTATTTTCAGTAGAGATGGGGTTTCTCCATGTTGGTCAGGCTGATCTTGAACTCCCGACCTCAGGTGATCCACCCACCTAGGCCTCCCAAAGTGCTGGGATTACAGGCGTGAGCCACCGTGCCCGGCCGGAAAACATATTTTTTTTATAAGAAGCATAAAACCATGCTTGAAAATGAATAAATCTGTGAAATCTCGTAAAAATTTGAAGTGAGGTTCTTGTAGCATAGAGTTGGGTTATTTTTTTAATCCACTGTCAATTTCTGTCTTTTCATTGCTATTCTTATATCATTTACATTTAAAGTAAGTATATTGATATGCTAGGGCTTAAGTTTGCTATTTTAATATTTGCTTTCTGTTTGTTCATTTTGTTTCTTATCCCTCTGTTTCTCTTTTCTTGCCTTCCTGTAGGATATTTGAACATTTTGTAAAAATTCCATTTTGATTTATATGTAGTGTTTTTTTCCTTTTTTGTACTATAATGTTTATTTTTATTTTTTATACTGGTATAAATATATATAAAGTTCAGTAAAGGTAACTTTTCATTGTCTCTATTCCTTCTCTGGTCATTATAGTCATTTGTTTCTTTTCTATTTATTTATTTACTTATTATACTTTAAGTTCTGGGGTACATGTGCAGAACGTGCACGTTTGTTACATAGGTATACGTGTGCCATGGTGGTTTGCTGCACCCATCAACCCATCACCTACATTAGGTATTTCTCCTAATGTTATCCCTCCCATAGCTCCCTACCCACCGACAGGCCCCAGTGTGTGATGTTCCCCTCCCCGTGTCCATGTGTTCTCATTGTTCAACTCCCACCTATGAGTGAGAACATGCAGTGTTTGCTTTTCTGTTCTTGTGTTACTTGGCTGAGAATGATGGTTTCCAGCTTCATCCATGTCCCTGCAAAGGACATGAACTCATCCTTTCTTATGGCTGCATATGATTCCATGGTGTAAATGTGCCATATTTTCTTTATCCAGTCTATCATTGCTGGATATTTGGGTTGGTTCCAAGTCTTTGCTATTGTGAACAGTGCTGCAATAAACATGCATGTGCATGTGTCTTTAAAGTAGAATGATTTATAATTTGGGGGGTATATACCCAGTAATGGGATTGCTGGGTTAAATGGTGTTTCTGGTTCTGGATCCTTGAGGAATCGCCACACTGTCTTCCACAATGGTTGAACTAATTTACACTCCCACCAACAGTGTAAAAATGTTCCTATTTCTCCATATCCTCTCCAGCATCTGTCATTTCCTGACTTTTTAATGATCGCCATTCTAACTGGTGTGAGATGGTATCTCATTGTGGTTTTGATATGCATTTCAGTAATGACCAGTGATGATGAGCTTTTTTTCATATGTTTGTTGGCTGAATAAATGTCTTCTTTTGAGAAGTGTCTGTTCATATCCTTCGCCCACTTTTTGATGGGGTTGTTTATTTATTTATTTATTTATTTTGTAAATTTGTTTAAGTTCCT